>NC_135310.1:161241615-161555781 GCF_048772815.1 Callospermophilus lateralis
TAATATATAAATTAGGCATAAGAAAATATTGCCAGTGATAACTAATAGTAAAATAGAACAAGTATAACAACGGAAAAGTTATGTGAATGTGTTCTCTCTTGAAAAAATCAAGACAAATCATCTTCTTGGACCATGGTTAATTATAGGGGGAAATTAAACCAAAGGGAATATATATATATATATATATATATATATATATATATATATATATATATCCTTTCTCTTCTCTCTCCCCTCCTCTCTAACCTTGGGGGAAGCAAGATTGCCCTTTTTACAATCACACACAGTTATGGTTTAGATGTGAGATGTCACCCAAAAGCTCACGTGTGAGACAATGCAAGAAGGTTCCAAGGAGAAATGATTGTGTTGTCTTTACCCCATCAGTGAATTAATCCCCTGATAGGAATTAACTGTGTGGTAACTGAAGTGGTGGGGTGTGACTGGAGGAGGTGTGACTGGAGGAGGTGTGACTGGAGGAGGTGGGCACTGGAGGAGGTGGGCACTGGGGCCTGGCTGTGGGATATCTATTTGTATCTGGCACGTGGAGACCTTGCTTTCTGCTTTCTGATCCTGATGTGAGCTGTTTTCCTCCACCACACTCTCCTGCCATGATTTTCAGCCTCTCCTTGAGTCCCAAGGAATGGAGCTGGCTTTCTATGGACTCAGACCTCTGAAACCATGAGCCCACAAATAGAATTTTCCTCCTTTAAAATTGTTCTGGTTAGATATTTTAGTCACAGCAGTGAAATAGCTGACTAAAACACACACAAGAATAAAGTAATTCAGACATCTGGATGGTGCCAGAGGACCTAAGAAATTGCTATCTCCACAATTTACAAGTGAGTTATGACCCCCTGAGAAGACCACCTGGAATGTAGCCTTTGAATAACATTTTAAAAGCTCTTCATCTACTGCACTCCTGCCCCCCATGGGAGAGCCACAGACTCTAGGACAAGAGACCCCTGTGTTTCTCTTTTGCTAGCAAAGCAACAGAACTTCTTTTTCCTTTTTCCTCAAAACCTTGTCCTTATTACTGAATTGGCATCAGGGAAAGATCAAGCCACTGGTAACAGCTGTATTCCTAGTTCTGTCTTAGGGAACCCTGACTCATATGACTTTCCCCATATTTTGAATCCTTGCAACAAGATTCCCCCCTAATTCCTGACACAGAAATTAACTGCCAAACATCTTCACGCATGTCCTCATGGGGTTATGTGTGAATTTTCTCCCGGACATACCTGTGTAGGCAATTATCAGCATCCAAGAGATGAAGAATCAGCTCACAACAGTGCTGAGCTCTGTTCAATACTTTCATAGGGAAATAGCATAAACAATGAATGCTGAGTCAAACAAACGCTAAAATGTAACTGTTTTAAAAGAAAAGTGGCAGGTAATGGTCATACTGATGAAGAGCTAGTTCTTCAGTGACCACAGAGGGAAGAATGTGGATAACATTTGCATCGTTAATAACAGCGGCTATGCATATTATTTAGTAAAATAGAGATCTGAAAGTCCAAGAGAAAAACAGCTACAAAGGTGAATCTTGGTGGCATCTAGATAGGATATCATGATAAATTAGAGGGTCATGAGCCTTATGCATTTCACAGTAAGCCTTCTAGAAAATGGATATTTCAAGCTATAAATATGTGAAAAGAACTCACTGGGATTGTGCAGAAAGCATTCATTTTTACCTTTTACATGGGGACTATTTGCAAAAGTGAGTGCAGGTAGAGGAAATCATCATGGATAGGGCAGTTCTCTAGAACAGTCCTAGCAAGTGTCGTCAGCCCCACACCTGAACCAACATGGAGGAATGTGACTGCTTGAGCCAGAAGAGCCTTACAGAAAAAGCTGCCTTGAACAGGGATGTGACTTTTGTGGTTTACACTTGAGATGTCCCCCTGAAGCTCATGGGAGAAAATGCAAGAGAGTTCAGAGGTGAAAGGAGAGTGTTATGCGAACTTTGACCACTGACAGGGATTACCTGGGTGGTAACTGTAGGCAGAAGCAGGTGGATCACTGGGTGTGTGCCTTTGGAGCATATATTTGTCCCTGGTGAGATGACCTTAGTCTTTCTCTGTTTCCTGGTACCATGTTCTGAGCCGTTTTCCTTCACCGTGCCCTTCTGCCTTGATATTCTGCCTCACCTTGGGCCCAGAGCAACGGAGTTGGCCGTATATGGACTGAGACTTCTCAAACCATAAGATCTAAATAAACTTTTCTTCCTCTACATTGATCTTATAGTGACTTTCTTAAAGATTTTTCCTGTGCTTCATTAATGAAGCTCATTAAATGAAAGTCTTATTTAGCATAAGCAGGAAAATTTAATCAGTAGTTTAGTTTTGGTCATGTTACAATAATTTCTTAGAATATTAATGTAAAAATGAAGACATTATTTTACACCCTTAGAATGTGGTTTCTTTCCATAGTTGATTATTTAGCACTCTGCATTCCACTTGTCACCACTAGAGGGCAGAGGTCTTGGTGGTGGAATTAGAATAGAGGGGTCCTATGCATGCAAGGAGCCTGTCCCTCCTCTAGCAAGATTTCATCATTCAGTCATAAAGGTCTGTTGTCCTGGAGAGGCCGCGATTGAGGATCCTGGGAGGAGAAATTTGTGGTCATTCCGTGGGGCCACAGTGACTCAAGGGGATGGGCATGGTCCTTGGGTGGGGGTTGCACACAGAGTAAAGAACACCTGCTCCCAAGCCCACTGTCTCCATATGCTGCAGACCTGAGGTGGCCTTAGTTGGGAACACTGCTGGGAATGTCTGCTGCATGGGCACACAGTACAGCTGAAGCCCAAGAACCGATGCTGACACACAGGCAGCCCAGATGCCTGAACTCTGTCCTACGCGAATGTCCCCACATCAGAGCACCAGTGCCGTTCTGGAGGCCACGGTCTCATGATCCATGTGAAAAATGCCATGCTCATCAATAGGATCAGTCTGTTGGAAAAAATGCTTTTCTTGGAATGAGGAGGCTGCTATATGGCCTGGGCCAGCCTAATAGAGAGAGGCTCAGAATTTCACAGAAGGTGCTCAAAGCATGGCCAGGGACGGAGCAGAAGGCTGGCATGGGTTGGGCCAGAGTGGTGCTGCTAAGAGGGCAGTGGCAGCATAGTTGGTAATCCGTCAGACTCTTCACCAGAAGCCCATAAAGTGCAGCAAGAACTGTTAGTGCCGCAGTCCTGCCGCAGTCTCTGGCTGGGCACAAATCACGAGTCTCCACACAGCTTGTAGATTCAAACAGCAATTCTTTATTCCCGAACTCACACCGGCTGTCTACAAACACGTTCTGGGGGAATCCACGTTCTCTGCCCAAATCCACTCTCTGCCCAAATCCACTACTCTGCCCAAATCCACTACTCTGCCCAAATCCACTACTCTGCCCAAATCCACTCCGCATGGGCTTCTGTCTCCCAAAATATACTGTCTGACCCTAAGAACTCAAGAGGAACTCAGCAGCAGGATACGCCCTATTCTAAAGGGGGAACACCCTAATCTCCTATTATGCTAAACCGCCCTATTCTAAAGGGGGAACACCCTAAACACGGATCCTGCCCTGGTCCTTGAGCAAGGTCACCTTACATGCAATGTCCTGCAAAATGTCCTATTTCCATGAGTCCTTCCACTAAAGAAACATGGGGGTAAGCTGGCAAGGAAATTGTCATACCTACTTGGCTGATGGCTCCCAGCACAGTCCAGCTGCAGCAAAATAACGGGGGTGAGGAGCAACTTGTGTAGATTGATACAGCAGGAGTGGGAGCCATTTATTGTAGGACAGGAGGGGTATATATACATTCCACACAGCTTATCTTAATTAACATAAACTAGATACAGCAGTCAACCAATAAGGAATCTCCACACTTAATGGCTTGCTGGCACCACCTCACAAACCACTCCCTCTGGCAAAATACCAGGCGCCAGCCAGACTTGTTTGCAGACTCTAACAGGAAGAAGCAAATCCCTAGAGAATGTAGGACACATCAAGAGCCTGTTGACGCCAAAATGCATATAAAGTGCCACCTAAAGAGGACAAATGGAGTTAGGAGAACAGAGGAGGAATCCCAGAGGGAGTAGGCATAAGAAATGTTGAGAGCTGCTCTTTCTTGGAAGCAGAGGGCCAAACTGAAGCTGCAAACTCTGCAGAGTTGACATCACAGGATCACACAGGACAACTTCATGGACAAAGGTGTGGAGAAAGGTTTGAAATGCTTATGTTGGAAACTGGTGACTCAGTTTAACAGACCAAAGCAATTCTGTCCGCCACTTAAGGACAGGTCTAAACCACTCTGAAAGTTGAAAGAATGTTGATAAGGAAGTGAGTCCGCAAAACTACCTGGAAAGGTTGCGTTTTTTTTTTTTTTAAGTTTAAAGAACAAAGAAAACAACACCTGTCAGAAGTGGGATTCGAACCCACGCCTCCATGCGGAGACCAGAAACCCCAAAGTGGGAAGCGAGAGCTTGAGTCTGGCGCCTTAGACCACTCGGCCATCCTGACAGCTGCAGAAGGGGCTATTAGTGAATCCTGACATTAGTGAGTGGCCAGTGGGACACTAGGATGCTGTGCTGCAGAACTGCCTGCGCAGCCTTCCTCTCCTCCCTCGCCCCGCTCTGCGCCCTCAGCCCCTCGGCACCGCGCTTCCTCACCCTGGGCCACCCTCGGCACCTCCTCCACCCTCCGCCCCTCCGCTCCAGAGGGGAGCTGGTCTGGTTGTCCTCCTCCCTCTGTATTTTTTAATGTCCCGTGGTGCCTAAAATGTCTGAACACCCGGTAAAGAAGTGGAAAGAAGGAGGACTCGGTGAGACGCAAGTGGATTAAGGTGCAATCCACACTCCAGCCGCAGAACCTGCAGCCATCCCGGCGGAGCGGAGAGGCTGGGCGGTGGCGGTGGTCTGGCCGTCCGGCCGGTGTGAGACGGGCGAAGTGAGCCCCCGCGAGGAGGGGTGAAGGGTGCGGATCCAGGCCACAGCAGCACAGTCGCCAACGGCAGGCCGGCTCTGCCCCGCACGCGCCGTCGAGTTGTGTTGGATCACGCTTAGTCACCTCTGTGCCCACGACGTCAGAAGCCAGAGTCAGTGAATCACCGGTTTCAACTCAAAAGGCCAGTTCTCCTGATGGGAAGGTTTCCCCAATGCTGAACCAGATATACAGACACTCGCACAGACATAAGAAGCGACCCTTCCCTCTTCCCCATTACCGGCACAGCTGGAGGGGGCCGGCAGGGAGCTGTTGGGAGCCTCCTGGCTGAATCAGACGGCAGATGCACCCAGGAAGCCTGCTGTCAGCCTGGACGGCCGCGACCGCCTCGTGCGCTGTTCACACCAAGTAGGGAGGGGGGGGGGGGCTGACTCAGACGGCAGATGCACCCAGTGTGGCCAGAGCCACCACGAGGAGGCCACAGGGGTCCTGTCTGGTCATCCCTCTGCATAGGTCTCCCGGCCTGTCTCCCCGAGGAATGAATGCGAAGGGACTGCGCCGCCCTGAACAGACGGGTCCTTCCAGCCTTGAACGGACAGAGACCTGAGAGAAACTGTGCAGGAAAAACACGAAAGGGGACCACAGGACTCAATTCACCTGCGGTGGGTCAAAGCGATAGCCTTCATCTCCCCTCTCCACCTTTAGATTTTCTCCGGGATTATCCTCAGCTACTCCAATCATTCCCGAAAATGGCCCCTTCCTTCTTGTTCCCCGCTCCCATCTGGTGGGGGAGCCTGTTATTGCCATCTCCGAGGATCCTCTGCCCCCGAGACTAATGAACTCCTCTCTGTGATAATTAATTATTGGAATGATTTTCCTTCTTCCCACAACTGTTTACATTGATCAACTTGGCTGCTCAGTGACAGCACAATATGAAGGTTAACCGACCTGTTCGATAATTACCTGGCTCAGGTGACTGAGCCACACTTTTGGAAGACTCTAGTAATCTCTGGGGGTTGATTCTCCCAACTATTCTCAGTAAATTTATCTATTTTTTTTTTAAATGAAACTAAATTCTCTGTGGTACAGAGGTACATGAGGGTAGAGTGACCTGGATAGCTCAGCTGGTAGAGCATCAGACTTTTAATCTGAGGGTCCAGGGTTCAAGTCCCTGTTCAGGCGCAAAGACAGTAAGTTTATTCCTTTTTATTTCAGAAATACTTGACCAGTACTCATTAGTTATAAAAGTAAGACTTGATTTAGTTTCACTCAATTTTGCTCTCTAAAAATTAATTCAACTGTTTGTGAATTTCTAAAGGAAATTTAGAATCATGGGCAACAAGGAAAAACATATTAAAACAACTAAAAATTGTGTTGCTTTCCCTTTTGTACTTTCCTTTCAAACTTTCTCTTCTAGCCCCACAATTTAGATAATCTGTAAAAACGCTGGAAATGGCTAGTACAAGTGTCACATGCCTACAAACCCTGTGAACCCAGAGTCTGAGGCAGGTACATCACAAGTCATGAGGTCTGTGTGACTTCAAATGGGTTTTCTTTTTTGTTTATCTGTTATTTTTTGTCTAGCTATGTTACATCTATCTTTTTTTTCTTCTTCCACATTTTTTATTGGTTCATTACAGTCGTACATAGTGATGGGATTTGTTGCTACATATTATAGTGCACACAATATAAAAATTTAACTTAGCCAATATTACTCCCCAGAACTATGCCCCCCAGCAACAACTTCCCACCCCTTGGTCCCACTCCTCTACTTTAGTTTTCATTAGATCCACCCACATCTTACTTTTCCTTTTTCCTCTCTATCTTCCTGTATGACAGAAAACTACCATCCTTATCTTCTGATTTGGCATATTTTGCTTAACATAATGGTCTTCAGTTGTGTCCATTTTCCTAAAAAGAACATAATTTCATTTTCTTTATGGATGGATAAATCTTTATTGTGAATATATGCCATTTGTTCTTTATACATTCATCTGTTGGTTTCATAGCTAGGCTGGTTCCATTGTTTGGCTATTGTGAATTGTACTGCTATAAACGGGTATGAGTGTATCACTGTACTATGATGACTTTACTTTTTCAGGATGAATACTGAGGAGTAGTGTAGCTGGTCATATGGTGGTTCCATGCCTAGTCTTTTGAGGAACTACCATTCTGATTTCCATAGTGGTACTAATCTACAGTCCCACCAACAGTGTCAAAGGGCTCCTTTTTCTCCATATCCTCTCCAGCATTTATTATTATTGCTATCCTTTTTTTTCAATATTTATTTTTTAGTTGTAGTTGGACACAATACCTTTATTTTATTTATCTTTATGTTGTGCTGAGGATCGAACCAAGGGCCTTGCACATGCTAGTGAGCGCTCTACCCCTCTGCTGCATACAACCCCAGCCCCATTTATTGCTATTCTTGATGACTCATTCTGACTGATGTGAGATGACATCTCAGTGTAGTTTTGATTTACATTTCCCTGACTGCTAAAGATGTTGAACATTTTTTCATGTATTTGTTGGCTATTTGTATTTCTTCTTTTGAGAAGTGTCTATTGAGTTCATTTGCTAATTCATTAATTGGGTTATTTGATTTTTTTGGTATAAAGATTTTTGAGCTCTTTATACATTCTAGATATTAATCTTCTATTAGAAGAGTAGTGGACGATTTTCTCCCATCCTGTAGCTTCTCTCTTCACATTCCTAATTGTTTTCTTTGATTTTTAATATGATGCCATCCCAATTTATTAACTATCTGCATTGTTTCCTGAGCACTAGGGGTCCTATTGAGAACGTTGTCTCCTGTGCCTATATGTTGGAGTGTTGACCTTACATTTTCTTCTAAGAGTTGCACAGTTTCTGATCTAGTCTAGTCTTTGCTTCATTTTGAGTGATTTTTGTACGGGGTGAGAGATAGGGTCTAGCTTCATTCTTGTACATATGGATAACCAATTTCTCCAGTAATATTTGTCTAAAAGACTATGTTCTCCACTGCATGTTTTTGGCACTTAGTCTTCTTTTCTATTCCATTGGTCCATGTGTCTCTCTTTATTCCAGTATCATGCAGTGTTTGCTACTCTGTGGTATAATTGGAAGTCAGGCATTGGGATGCCTCCAGCATTGTTTTTTTTTTTTTTTTTTTTTTTTTTTGGCTTAGAATTGCTTTGGCTATCCTGGGTCTTTTATTCTTCCAAATTAACTTTAGGACTTTTTTTTTTTTTCTAGTTCTGTGAGGAATGTCCTTGATTTTCATGGGGCTTGCATCAAATCTATATATTGCTTTTGGTAGTATGGTCATTTTAACAATATTCATTCTGCTTATCATGTACATGAGTTGTCTTTCCAGATTCTCTGGTCTTCCTCAATTTCTTTCTTGTATGTTCTATAGTTTTCACTGTAGAGGTCTTTATTTATTCTTTATTCCGTGTGTGTGTGTGTGTGTGTGTGTGTGTATGAATGAAATTGTTTTTCAATAGATTCATTTTTGGTATATGGGAAAGCTACTGATTTTTTATGTTGATTTTGTAACCTGCTGCTTTGCTGAATTTGCTCATTAGCTCTAGCAATCTTTTGGTACAGTTCTTTAAATCTTCTAGGTATAGGATCAAATCATCTGCAAACAGTGACAAATTGACTTCTTCTTTTCCTATTTTTATCACTTTAATTTCCTTCTATCACCTAGTTTCTCTAGCTAGACTTTCTAGCACTATATTAAATAGGACTGGTGAGAGTGGACATACTTGTTTTGTTCCAGACCTTAAAAGAACTGATTTCAGTTTTCCCCATCTATTGAATTTGGCTTTGAGCCTTTATGATGTTGAGATAGGTTATATAGCCTTTATGATGTTGAGATAGGTTCCTTCCATGTGTAGTGTCTTCGGTGTTTTTACCAAGAATGGGTACTGAATTGTGTCAAAGGCCTTCTCTGCTTCTATTGAGATGACTAGGTAATTTTTGTTTTTAATTCTTTTTATGTGATGAATTGCATTTATTGATTCAGTATATTAAAGCATCCTTGCATCTCTGGAACAAAACCAACTTGGTCGTGGTGTATAATATTCACATTTTTTTTTCTAAACAGGATTTGCTAATATTTTATTAAGTATTTTTGCCTGTATATTTATCAGGGATATTGATCTGTAATTTTCTTGCCTTGATTTTTTTCTTATCTGGTTTTGGTATGACTATGATATTGGCTTCATAGAATTAATTTAGACTTGTTCCATCCTGGGCTGGGGTTGTGGCTCAGTGGTAGAGCATTTGCTTCACATGTGTGAGCCACTGTTCTCAGCACTGCATATAAATAAATGAATAAAATAAAGATTCATCAACAACTAAAAATATTATATATTTTTAAAAAGAAGTATCCCATCCATTTCTAGTTAAGAGAGTAACTTGAGGAGTATTGGCAATAATTCTTCTTCTTTTTTCTTTTAACTTTTTTAGTTGAACAACTTTGTTTTACTTATTTACTTATTTTATGTGGTGTGATGATCAAACCCAGTGCCTCACAGAGGCAAGGCAGACGATCTACCACTGAGCCACAACCTCGGCCCCAGCAATAACTCTTCTTTAAAGGTCTGTAGAATTTAGCTGAGAATCCAGTTGGTCCTGGGATTTTCTTTGTTGGAAGGCTTTTTATTACTGCTTCCATCTCATTGCTAGTTATTGGTCTGTTTAGGTTTTCTAGGTCCTCTTGATTCAATTTTGGCAGATCATATTTGTCTAGAAATGTACCCATTTCTTCTAAGTTTTCCAATTTATTGGAGTATGAGTTTCCAAAATAGTCCCTAATTTTCCACTGGACTTTTGTGATGTTTGTGGCAATTGTTACTTTTTCATTTCTAATTTTATTAATTTGAATTTTCTCTTTTTCTTTTACTTAGTTTGGCTAAGGGATTATTCAATCTTGTTTATCTTTTCAAAGACCAAGTTTTTGTTTCATTGATCCTTTGTATTATTTTTTTTCTTCTCAAGTTCATTGAGAACTTCTATTGGTTGTGGAATTGGTTTGTTCTTCTCTTTCAAGGGCCTTGAGATGCATCATTGCATGTTTATTTGAGATATTTCTGATTTTCTTATGTAGGTATTCACAGCTATAAACTTTCTTATTAGAACCACTTTCATAGTGTCCCAGAGGTTCTGATATGTTGTATTACTATTCTCATTTGAGTGTAAGAATTTTTAAATTTCTCCCTTGATTTCTTTTATCACCCATTCATCATTCAAAAGACTATTGTTCAATCTTAATGTGTTTACATAGTTTCTGTAGGATTTTGTCATGGTGGTTTCTAATTTCATAACATTATAATCTGGTAAGATTCAAGAAATTATTTCAATTTTTTTGTTGTATTTTCTAAGAGTTATTTTGTGGCCTAAAATATGGTCTATTTTGGAGAAGCTTCCATAAGCTGCTGGAAGAAGGTATTCAGTGGTTGTTGGATGAAATATTTATAGATGTCTGTTGAGTTCATTTGTGAAATTTTGTAAGGATGCTTAGAATCATGGGTAACAGGGTGAAGCATATTAAAACAAGGGAAATAACTCCATTTAATTACTCATAATTATCCAATTTTTATATTCCCTTGAGTGGTGTTGGAGAAATACCTTATTCTAGAAGGTGAGGTACAGTTTGGGCCTGGCCACTTGAACATAAGCTGCTCTCAGAGAGCAGTGACATCTGTCTCTGATCTCAGAATTCCATAAGACTTGGATAAGATGCTAGTACAGTTTTCCCACCCTGCAGAAAACAACTGGGACTGGGGGTGTAGCTCAGTGGTGGACCCTGGGTTTGGTCTCCAGCAGAAGGAGCAGATGGTGAACCAAGCCTAAACATGTTCTGAAATTCTGCTGGCCTTCCCTGTGCGCTTTCCTTTCAGACCTGTTCTTCTAGCCTTCCAATTTAGACAATCTATAAAAACTCTGGAAATGGCTGGGCATGATGACATGCACCTGTAAACCCTATGACTCAGGAGGCCGAGGCAGGACAATCCCAAGTTTGTGGTCAGTCTAAGAATTTAAATAGTCTTCCGATTACAAGTCAAGGCCTCACCGGGTGGAAAACTGAATGTGCAGGGCCAGAGCTACATTTGCTTCAGGAACACTTCCTCTTCTCCACCATGTCATCTGTCCCCAGGTGAAAAGGCCTGAAGTGATTTCCACCAAGCACTGAATCTAAAAAATTATGGGTTGCCCCATTTTGCCCCTTGAACTGGATTTCAGAAATCTGCTGTGCCTGATTTTTAAATGTGAATTATTTCAACAGAAAGATATTTTAAAAGATCCACAGTCTGCTTTTCCTGAGACGGGACCTCGCTCTCTCTTGAGTCCTAAGTCTGTTGGTGAAAGGGTGAGATCTCCCCAGGAGCTGGAGGAACCTATGGCTTCAGGGCCCCCAGGGGCTGCCCCACGTGGAAGGTGAAGAGGAAGAGGAAGGTGAAGAGGAAGAGGAAGGGGAAGAGGAAGAGGAAGGGCACGTGAAGAGGGAGGTGGAGCTGAGAAGAGTGAGATCCACTTGGTGGCATCTGCCCTGGTCGCACAGCAGAGGGGGGCAGGCGCAGGACACCCAGCCCTTTGTGTGTGTTTTTGTTCTTGTGGTATAAACCTAGGAGAGGAGGTGTCCAATTTGGTGATGACGCCGTCAGCAAAGCGCGGGGAAGAAAGGTGGAAGTAACAGCTTACGACACAGGACCCAAGTCTCTTCTCCGGAGTGTTTCAGGAACCCCGCGGTCGGGACCTCCCAGGTTCTCTAGGGTGGGGGCGGGAGGAGCCGCACCCGGAGGCGCGGTCGCCGCGGAGCTCCCCCGCGCAGAAGCCAGCGCCGCGCCCCTACCCCGGGTCCCTCCGCAGCGCCGCGCCGGCGTCCGCTCCCCCGGCCTTCTCCAGCCTCCCGCCCCGTCTTTTCTCCTCCTCCCTCCGTCGTTCATTCTCAGTTCCCCACTTTTGCACTTAGGTCCCTAAGCGCCAGGTGGAGCCAGTGGTGATGCCCGGAGCTCCGGGCGCCACGCCCCGGGTCCTCCTGACCCGTGTTTCGCTACAGCCTAACCCAGTCCATCTCTTTCAGGGACTGGAGTGACCCGACGTGGAGACAGTAGCATCGGCAGTCCCTGCAGCCTTCGAACATTCCCGAGACGGGGTTGAAAGGAAGGGAGGACCTTTCTGTTCTGGGTTCAAGTTCCAGAGGCTCCATCAATGGTTCCCCAAGGAATGTGAGTTTTAGAGCGTGGAGGAAGGTCGGGTCCTCTGGGGTTTGAGATGGGGCAAGAGATGGAAGTGGCGCGTGTTAAGCCGCGATGCCTTTCCTTCCCGGGGAGCCTGGGAATTAGGAATGGCGAAGGTTTGGGGGTCTCTAGGCCTCTGTGAGGTAGGCCCGTCTTCTGCTTGCATTTTACCTGTTGAAGTTGCAGGGTAGCGCTCTTGCCGACCCACGTAAGTTGGCTCAACTGCACATGGAAATACAGCTTCGTTTTCTCGTTTTTCCTTCTGTGTTCATCTGTCGTCTCTGTCCCCTTTCTGTATCCCCAAACGTTCCAGAATTTCTCCTCTGACTATGGTCTCCTAGCAAGCTCTGGCCAAAGCGTGGGATGTGAGGATAAATGTGGACCTAGCTCTGAGCATTCCAAGAGTGAGAAGCTCCAGGAGGAGGCAGAACTCAGGTTAACTTTCGATGATTGCCTTCAGTTTTCTGAAGAATAGATTCAGGATTTTCTCCCCGTCCCAGCTTTAAATCGCCTGCCTTTTCTACTCAGGTGGGCAATGGCCTTGCCAAAGTGAATATTGTGAAAATCTCCTACTCATCATGAAGACTAGATACAAAGAGACCAAAGCCTTGGAACATGCACTGAGACATTCGGCCTTTAGGGGCTTCGTCTGTGGTTTAAAACGTGGGTTTGCATCGTGCTGTGCCAGGAGTTAGTTTCCTTCTTGCTGACAGAAGGGAGGCGGCCTCTGAGGAAGACTGCGCACAGTCTCTGCATCAGCTTGTCTTCTCTCGGAAGCACTACGATTCCCTCATCCTTCAGTGTCCCACTGAAACTGATAGACCCGAGTTTTCTCTCCTCTAGTGTGCTGCCAAATGTAACATTGAATATATACGGTCTACTTTCAATAAGTGATAATAACAATAACTGGTTTTCTGGACTTTGACTTCACCTATGATCATACTATCCTCCTGTATTTCTAGCTCATTCCCTTAGCAGGTTCCCATTCTGGATCTGATGATATGATTTGTAAGTGATGGAGGAATCACTAGGCCTTGTCGGTTTGTTTGCTTTCTGTCCTCAGCCCGGGACGAAGAAGGCCTACACTTTAAGCCCTCTACAAGTTGCTTATTACATCTCTTCTAAGTTTCCTGTGTCCTAAATCTAGGGAGAAATATTGAAAAGGAGCATGAACATTTATTGTCTTAAATGCCTCCTTACATTGCCTATAAATTGTAGGGAAGAAACAGAAGTGTAATTACACAAAACAGGTAATATCTTGACTGGGTGACCAGAATGAATGTCACTGGTTCATGAGGGAGAGAGAGGTCACATAACTCCAGAGGTGATGTCCTGACACTTCCCATGTGGTATTGCTGCAGAAGATTCATGATATCAGTGTAACCATGAGAAAATGTCAAAGGCAAAATAAAGCATGCTTTATGACTTAAAAAAAAAAAAGATAGGTGGGGTAGACCATAGTCTTCAAACATATCATTGTCCTAAATATCTATTCTAGATAAAAAGGAAGGTAAAGAGAATACAACTAAATAAGAAACTTGAATCTGAATGGATCCTTTTTTTTTTTTTTGGATGGAAAAAGAATTCCATAAAGAACATTTTTAGATGAACTGAAAAAATCGGTATATGGATGGTAGATTAGATTAAAAATGTTTCATCCATATAAAGTTGAGATTGACAAGTATATACTAGTCATGTAAGAAAATAGCCCTGTTTTTAGGTAGTGTACATTGATGTGCTTAGGACAGTAGGGAGAGGGTTTATATATTTAAAATATTTCAGAAAGAAAATGGTACAGAAGAGGGTTGCAGGTGTGGCTCAGTGGTAGAGTACTTGCCAAGCATGAGCAAGACACTGGGCTCCAGCCCGAGTGCCAGAAAAGGGAAATAAAAAAAAGATAAATGAGATTAAAATATTAAGGTAAATTCGGGTAAAGGGTACATGGTGTCACTTTACATTTGCAAGTTTGAAATTTATTTTTTCCAAAAGAGTTTAAAAATCAAGTATGTTAGTGAACTTACTTGTATAAACATCAAGAATCAGAAAGTGTCAGTCTAGAGTTGCTTAGCACCTCCCCATTACTGGGGCTGGCTCTGAACTCTCCATCCTCCTGCCTCAGACTCCCAATCAGCGGGGATTATAGGCGTGCATCACCGCGCCAGACTCCTCTTTTTGTTCTGTCTGGGGTTAGTAAGTTGGATGGTGCCTGCCCACATCAGGTAAGGGCAGGTCTTCTTTACACAGTCCACTGATTCAAATGCCAATCTCTTCCGGAAACTCTTACGGACAAACCCAGAAAGAATGATTTACCAGCTCCCTGGATATCACTTAGCCCACTCAAGTTGACCTCCAAGATCAACCATCACAGTGTCCCTGCTCCGATTTGCCCTGAAGCCCTAGCAAGGGGGTTTTTGCATCATCAGTGGAAATGTCCAAACTGTAGAAAATTAAATAGCATTAAATAAAAATAATTAAAACACACACATATAAAGAAGAAGAAGAAGAAGGAGGAGGAGGAGGAGGAGGAGGAGGAGGAAAGTGTCAGTCTAAATGTGTGTTTTCTTTTTTGACCCAAGGATTGAACCCAGGGGGTTTTAACAACTGAGCCATATCCCTAATTTTTTCTATTTATTTTTAGGTGAACACAATATCTTTATTTTATTTTTTATGTGGTGCTGAGGATCGAACCCAGTGCCTCAAGCATGCTAGGCAAGTGCTGTACCACTGAGCCACAATCCCAGCCCCAAGTTTTTTCTTTTTCATTTTGAGACAGGGTCTCACTAAGTTGCTTAGGACCTCACTAAGTTGCTGACGCTGGCTTTGGACTTGCAATCTTCTTGCTTTATTTTCCTGACGCACTGGGATTACAGGTGTGTGCCGAGGTGCCCAATCTAAATGTCCTCCATGTTTTCCATGTATGTCAGTGGTAGGGTGAATGCCTGGCATGCACAAGGTTGGGATCCATCCCCAGCACTGCACACAGACAAACAGAACCTGCACTGGTATCCACACTACACCTTCTGGCATTCTGTGGGGACTGCATGATCTGAAGGAGCAACACAAAGTTTTTTTTTATTTTTGCTATATGATGGGTGTTGACAACATGATGTATTTTAGACCATGTTAGAACACACAGTAATCACAGAGGTCATGGCTCACAGAGCTAATGGCTCTCAAACTTTTGGGTACACTGAGATCACACAGGAAAGTTTAGACGCTACTGAAGCCCGGCTCACATGCACAAATATTATGATTTAACTGGTTTAGGGTGCCCGCAACTGCACTGAGGATGATAAAAGCTCCCCAAGTTACTCTAATGTGTAGCAAAATTTAGAAACTTCTGAGAGCTTCTGAAAGTTGGCTCCTGACCCAGCAACATCTGCATCATCAGGGAGCTTGTTAGAGATACAGGATCTCCAGGCAGTCTTCAGATCTACAGAAACAGAGTCTGCATTGCAACAAAATATCCAGGCATTTTTTTTTTTCTTTTTCCTTGATGAGTTGCTAGGGGCCTTGCTAACTTGCTGAGGCTGGCTGTATCTAGTGACCCTCCTGCCTAGGTCTCCCAAACTGCTGGGATTATAGACCTATCCCACCTCAGCCAGCCCTCTGTACTTTAGAGAGTTAAAGCCCTGGTTTTGAGCAGTGTAACTCAAGGGAGGATCAGCTGACCAGCGATACCAACAGCACCAGAGCCAAGGAAAGCTGCAATTTGGGGCCTTTCTCCAGCTGCACTGAATCAGTACCTCTGGGGGTTTTAAACTGTTTTAATAATTGTTCCAGATAATTCTTATCTTTTAACTTACAAAATTAAAATCTACATTTTAATCAGATTCCCACTGATTTGTAAACTCTAAGTGAGAAAAGCTCTGGCCTACAGAATTTTATAAAGGCTGCTGTTCAAGCTGCCTCGCAGCATGTAACTCAGCCATGGTAATCACCAGCTCCAAGTAATGGTTTGTTCCAAAGGTTATTCAAAATCTTTGAAAAGGCTTAAAGATTTGTTTCATAGTTATTTTTCAAACATTCTTTGATAAAGGGTAATCACTTGCAGAAGAGTGGACTCTAGTTTATGAGTCAATCACCTGTGTGTCATGTAAAGTAGCTATCAACACCAACTACTTTTTTTCTCCTCCTCCCCCCCCTCCTCCTTAAGAAGTTCAAATCTCCCTTTAGGACATCCTAATATAACTCATTTCAATTGCACAAATCTAATGAGAAGAGCCTTTTGACCTTGGGTGTCTTTCTAAATTAGGACCCACCTCCCTCCCTCCCTCCCTCCCTCCCTCCCTCCCTCCCTCCCTCTCTTTCCCTCCCTCCCTCCCTCTCCCCCTCCCTCTCTTCCCCTCCCTCCCTCTCTCCCTCTCTTTCCCTCCCTCCCTCCCTCCCTCTCTCTTTCCCTCCTTCCCTCTCTCTCTCCCTCCCTCCCTCTCTCCCTCCCCCTCTCCCTCCCTCTCTCCCCTTTTCCCTTCCTTCCGTCCTTCCCAGGGTCATTTTATCACTGATCTATATCCTCAATCCTTTTTATTTTTTAGTTTGAGGCAGGATCTTGCTAAATTGCTCAGGCTGGCCTCGAACTTCCCATCCTCAGCCTCTGGGGAGGAAGAGTCTTAAAATCTGCCAGAGAAGCTTTTGTTTTCATTATCTTCATCCTTATCAAGAGTCCATCAGAAGCAGTTGTAAACTAAGGAAATATTGAAAGCATTCAAATACCCCAAAGCAAGCACAGCACTGAAGCTAGACACACACACACACACACACACACACACGCACAAATGGATCCAAGGAGGACCAGAATTGAGTGACCTGGTCAAAGCTGTGTCTACCACTTAACAGCTTAATTTGAACAGTGCAAAATACCTACATAAACTTTCAAATGTGTCAGGAAAGTTTGTCAGAGACCTGGATGTAAGCAACAGACATTAGGGGATGTTCATTCAGTGAAGCCTCTGGACAGTCTTAACCTGCACCTTTTACTGAATTTCTATGCATTCAACTATTCTAGAACTCTGTAGGGGGGAAGTTGTTTTTTTACAGTAATTGACAGTAAATTATATTTATCCATTCCAATTTAAAATACTTTTTGCCCAATAAAAATAGAATTGTAGTAGAAAAGACAACCAAGACATTAGATTTTATTGCCTGCAGATTATAAACCTGTTTCCCATTCATTCATTAATCTCCCCAGGAATTCCCGATAGGAATCGCTAACTAAATGTATAGATAAAAGGAGGGGACAGAGGGGTAAATAGCCAAGACGCCACCCAATTTGCAAGTGATGCAGCCCAAATTCCAACTTCAGGACTTCGCGCAAGTAGCGAGCCCTGCCAGCAGGTGCCGGCCGGCCGCCCAGCTCCCGGGAGACCCAGTGCTCCCGGGACGCGCCGCAGCGAAGGCCTCAATCCCAGGGCCGCGGAGCAGCCCGGAGCCTCCCGGCGAGCAGGTGTCGTGGCTCGAGACTCCTAGGCCGGGAGGAAAAGAAAACACCTCTGCATCCTCCCCGTCGGGGAATCGAACCCCGGTCTCCCGCGTGACAGGCGGGGATACTCACCACTATACTAACGAGGAAGGCGGCGGGAGCTCCGAAAGAAGCGCTATTGAAGGGATTTCCGGCACATTGTAACCCCACCTGCACTGCTCTTCACAGAGGAGTCCTAGGAAACCTGTTTCCACCCTGGAAACTGTTATAAAATTCTTAAAAACAAATTCCTTACGTTATCAACAAATATTAAAAATTCTGCGGAAATTCACGAATATTACTGTAAATAGATCAAAGAAAAGTTCATTAAGGGAAAAGAATGCATTAGACTTTAAGAACTCCTTCCACTCCATCCTCCCGCTCTTTTCAAGTCACCTGACCGAAGATTTACTTCAAGGTCTACCTTCCCCTAGACTGGTTATCAGACTACTAGTTAGAGGCTTTCCCTGATTCTGTTTGTGTGAATGCACGCATAAAATAATGATGCGTATATTTATTTATGGGTACGGTTAGGTAGACACTTCTACATGGAATAAAGGCGAGTTCTTAAAGTTTGGTTCCTAGATTTTTCAGCGTTGGTGTTAAATGCCGCGTAACCTTTCAGCACTCTCAATCCCATTCCTGGGAATATTCCAGGTGAAATTCCAGCTGAGCTCCACAAGTGGCTTCACAGAAGATAGTCATTGTTGCAATTCAAAGTGGCAGAAAATTGGAGGCAACATCGATGTCTATCAGAAAAATGAATGTGTGCCCTGAGAGAAAAGCAGTGGCTTTCCTAGGTAAGAAATCAGCACAAACCGTGTGGCTTAAAACAACAGGAATTCACTCTTAGTCTTGAGTCAACCAAAGGGTCACAGAAGCAGCTATCTCTGCCGTCCCAGGGACGACTCTTTTTTGATGCTGCCTGGTGGCTGGTGTCTTCCGACGGTCCATCCTTGACCCTGGCATGAGAACCGCACTGTCATCATTTATTTCTGGAGTGGGAATGCAAATCCATAGTCTTTATGAAGGATAATCTGACCAATGCCATTTCTAACAACTGATCCTTACAATTGAAATCCAGCAGCATGAAAGTGCACCTGACCAGCCTTTTAAATCACCAGGAATCAGACAGGTTCTGCGGAGCTGCTGCTCTAAAACGAGTTGCATTGGACACCACCCCAGGAACAGGGAACCATCCCCACAGTTTTCACACGAAGCCCATTTTCCTTTCCTCTGGGAACTCGGGGAAGGTCTTCAGTTGGTAACGGAAAAGGACAAATCCCCCTTCCTCTCCAAACGTAGATAAAGATGGTCAGGTCATTGCCAGGACTGAAACTGGCCCAAAAGAGACGCAGACTCGCCTGAACAGGGACTTGAACCCTGGACCCTCAGATTAAAAGTCTGATGCTCTACCGACTGAGCTATCCAGGCTCCGCGAAGGTCCCTCTAAATCGTCGTATGAAGTGACGAATCAATCACCCAGCTGCCAGGGAGAGCTGGTCCCCGAAGTCGCTAGGGTATTCCCAGGGCGCTGGGCCTCACGGCCACCGACCTCCATTCCCTCGAGTTTTCCATTTGATCCCAAGCGCCGTGTGGATCACACAGATGGCGTAAGGTCGCTCGCAGGCTCGGAATAGGGCGACCGCCACTGGGCCGCGCACGTCCCCGGAGCCGAGACGCCGACGGCGCCCTCCGAGGCCGCGCTTGCCGTTGGAGGCGGCCTCGGCCGGTGGGAGGTCCAGGCTTCCACTCACCCAGGGCTGCCGTAAACCCGGGAGCTTCAGCGGGGCCGGAGCTGGGTGAAGGAGGAGGGGAGGACCGGCCCGGGGCGGGCGGCCCGTTCCGACCGCTGCCTCCAGTGTTTCCTCTGCTCTCCCAGAACTGGCGGCTTCCCGTCCCCTAACGCCGGAGCCACAGACTGACTCTCTTCCAAGGGCCGTTGCCACAGAACGCCCTCAAACCGCCTCTCGAGCTGCTCACGCCTGGCTCGCCGGGGCCACCCATCTCCTCCCGCCCGCCCGGCGCCGCGCCTTTCGCGGCTCCGGATTCGCGGACTCGCGCCGCTCTGCTCAGGCCGGCAAAGCCGCCAGGCTGGACCCACCTGCTAGGGCCCCGGGGCGCTCGTTTGTCTCGCTCCCTTCTCCTCTGTTTAAAGACGGGGAGACTGCGCCGTGAGCGCGACGTCGCGGCCTCGGTCACGGTAGCTTTTATAGCAAAGCACATCTGCAGGGCGCCAAGTGGGGATGATCAGACGCAGGATCCGAAAGAAGGAGCCGCGAGTCTTTCAAACGCTGCTGCACAGTTGGAAAACGGTTCACTTCGACAAGCAGCAGAAGAGGAGAGGACGTGGACCTCCTGCGTGCTCTCCGGGACCGCGGCCGGCCGCTGCCCACATTCCTGCAGAAACCTCGGACCGTGGAGAAAGGTGAAGGTTTTTGGAAAAAGGTAACTAGCAGAGGATGGTTTCGATCCATCGACCTCTGGGTTATGGGCCCAGCACGCTTCCGCTGCGCCACTCTGCTTTCCGGTGGCCGTCGTTCTCTCAGATTCCAATACCTCCCTTCTCCGCCCTCGCCTGCCACCCCGTTCCTCCCCGCCTCCCCCGGTGGCTTCTCGGTGGCAGCTGCACCTCTCCTCCGCAACCTGCCATCTACAAACCGCCCGAGACGCCTTCTCTCCAGCCTCGGAACCGGACGCGCGCGGTGGGGGGCGGCTCGCGAGCTCGGGTCCCCTCCGCTTCCCCCCTGACTTCCACAAATCCAGTCCTGGAAGAGGTGTTGGGCAGCTGGTCAGCTAAGAATGGGACAGCAGGGAAGGACCGAGGAGGGCCTAGGGAGGTCACCTGGTTGGTCACCCCCTGCCCCCTCGGCCACCCCCGCTAAAGAAAAGCTATTGTTTCGAAATCACGCCACGCCCTATAGGTGGCCTGGACCCTCCCTAATCACAGAAACTGTCATCACCCTGGCAACCAAAATATCAAGAGCCCCACGAGGCAAGCTCGATGGAGGCTGTTCAAAGGGTAATGGGGAACCGGATTTCCCTAACTCTAGCACCACACTACCCTATCAGGCAGTCCCCAGCTGTCAAAGGTCAGTAGGTGGACCTAGGTGGGATTTCCTGGAAGCTTCCCTGGGAACTCTAATAAAACTGGAGAGCAGGAGGAACACCGGTCCTTCTCCTCTTGGAGGGCACACTCTCCCTCAAGAGTGTCCTCTTCCTCCTTGTCCTATCCTTTCTAATAAACTGTTACTCCAAGCGACTGGTCTGAAATCTTTCTGGTTTGTTTGCAAGGGTCTCTCAGGTCATCTCATCTTGGGCCACAGGCCTTTTTCCAGTAACAAACCATGCTCCTTTCTTTCTTTTCAAACTCTAAACTTTGTTAGGAACCAGAAACCACAGTTCTTCAAGGACAGAGAGAATGCCATTTCTTCAACTGAACTTGGCCACTCATACTCTGAAATCAGAAAGGTGCTAGAGTTGCTGCAGGCACCCCAGCTGGGGGTATGCTGACTGGCCCCTTAAATCATTGGAGAGGGAAATGTCCATGATGCTTTCAAAGGAAGCCACATATGGTCAGCAACACCCTGAACTTTTTCCTAGCAGATGGCACAACTGATAGAGAAAAACTTAATGAGTCAAGAGTTTTCTCACACAGCTGACCCTAATAGTAGATAGGAAAAAGAGTGATTTTTGAGCAACTTGGTTAAACATCTGGCTGGAGAGTATGACCAAAACAGTCACTCATGGATATTTAAGAAAAAGGTAACAACTCCTATAATGTAATTCAAAATATACACTTGGGTCAATCCTCCCACAAGTAAAACTGGGAGGTTGTAAAGGAAGTATTACAAAAGACATTTCCAGAGTCACAAGTTTGTTCTAATTCAGTTTGAGACCTACAAATTTTCTGAACCTACTATATACATAAATTTACTTTTCACTGGTGATAACTAGTTCTAGTATTTATCCCCTCATATTGGTATAAAAGCAAAATCTGATAGCATTCCAGAGTTCAAGGGAACACCTGTGCCATTATAAAAATTAAATGTTGTGGGCTGGGGATGTGGCTCAAGCGGTAGCTCGCTTGCCTGGCATGCGTGCGGCCCGGGTTCGATCCTCAAAACCACATACAGACAAAGATGTTGTGTCCGCCAAATACTAAAAATAAATATTAAAAAATTCTCTCTCTCTCTCACTCTTTCTTTAAAAAAAAAAAAATTAAATGTTGTGTTTCTAGAACCCTACTCATGTTTCTGAAGCCTTAAAGAACCTCTGCTCACAAATTTGTGACATGTCAGACCACACCCTACACTCCAATAGGTTACTATCCTTGAGGTCTTCTAGACTGGCTGATAACACTGGTCACTTTTTGTGCTAATTATCTGCAGAAAATACTGCTTTGCTGCTTTTCTTCTTTTTTGGTCTTGCCACTCTCCCTCCCTCATTTACACCTTGCCTAGCCACCTGCCAACCACCATCATGGTCCTCTGGAGCACAGTGATGCACCAGATGCCCAGAGTCCACAAACCTTAGATGGTCTTAGAAATATGACCCATGTGAAACCAGAGTTCCCAAATGAAACTCACTTTCCACTTCTGTCTGTATAAAGTTGCAGGCCTCTGCAGCCAAAAAGCATTAAAGATTCTAAATGACAGGCTAGCCCCTCCAATGCTGCAGGAGCTCAACACCAATTTCTCCTAATTTCAAGGTTCTCCCCTCTGAAGCCAAATACTGAAACCCACAGATTATAATGAATGAATGCTAAAGGCAGAGACTTATTGAATAGAAACCCTTGCAGTACATCAAAAAAACCTCACTAGGTTTTCTCAGACTAGTGGTCTGGTCTAGGGGTTTATGTAGAGCTTGGTTAATGACCATTGGTCTAAACTTATGCTAATTATGGTTTGGAAAAAATACCAATGCTATTGGTCCAAATTTATGCTAATTGGGGTCTGGAAATATCCTAACACTATTGGCTAATTCTCCAGTCCACTTCCTTTCAGATCTGGCCCTTTTCCATTTTCTGGTGGCAGGTCCTGGGAAGTGGGGGAGGTCATGGGAGGGTCTAGGCCTGCAGGTTCAGAGCTGCAGTGCTTGGTGCAGGGGCTTCTGCAGCAGGCATCAGCACGGTGCCCAGGCCTGGCTACCAAAGTTGGACAGGTAGGCCCACCCTAGCTTGCAGCACTGCAGGGCCTTGGTGCCTGCCTGGAAGGCTCCATGGGCTGTGTGCTCCAGCCCACTCTGGCCACCTCTCTGCTACTCAGCTGCTGCTACTTAACAGGGACCAGTAGGCTGGCTGCCCGTCTTAAGCCCTGTCATGTGGGTCTGCCTCCCAACTTGTACCGAGGTCCCCTAGATAGACCCAATGGAGGGTTTCCCAGGCTTCCACAGCCAAAGCCCAGAGTGATCATTACCCCCTCACCCCTGACCACAGTCAAGGACTTCTTTAGAGGGAGGATTGAGGCTGGAGACAGTTTATCTGTAGGCAGATAGAAATGGGAACCTGGGAGAACAGGATCCCCCGACCCCAGATTAAAACCCAGGCTAACGCTTGTTTCATTTGTTATTGGTTGCCTACTGGAAGGTCCCCTCACATCTGGATGCCCAGCTCCTCTTCTTGGCAGGGATGTCCTAACCTCACTCAAGGCCTCCATTCATTCTAATCCCACCAAGCTCCCCACACTCCTGTGTCTCCTTTACCAGATTGACTTTGCTCCCCTCCCATCACCCCAGGGGCACTCCTCCCTGAGGTGTCAACCACAATGTCAGATACCGCCAAGCCCATAGTGGCCACCCACCACATTGCCCCCAAATTTTGCTTCAAGACCCTACCTCCAGCTAAAGCACATTGTCTCCTATCACTTCTTTGGCTGGTTGAACTATAATCAGGAAATCTCCTTCCAATGCAAAAATAATGCTTACATCTGCTTACCCACCTACTGGACAGGAACTTGTCCAGCCTCTTTCTCTTCTCAATTCTGCCTATCATTATGGGCCTTTCTGTTGGGTCCTCCCTGTCTGGGCTGTTCATCTCCTTTCTTTACAGAGGACTATCAGTGCCCCGACTTGTTAAAGAGTCCAGAATACCCTCCTGCTGAGCTCCATTAGGACTGCTCCATAGCAGCACCTACAGGAATACTCAGCAGACACCCCCTCAGCAGGAAGCAGCCTAAGAGGCATCACTGCCTTTCTCCTCTGATCCCTTTCTCATCAAATAAAAGGAAAAAGGCAGGAAGGTTAGGAAGACCTTGACACAGGCAATACCACTTTGAAAACATCCTCCATCTTCCCATCATCTCAATGTCACTCTGATTCAGCCTGACCTTAAATCCCAGACATTATGCCATTATCACACAAAGAAAGGAAATTGCTATATGAGACTGGAATCCTGCAAACACAGGGTTCATTATGAAGATGACACCAAGGACCCTTCCCTGACCACCCCCAGCAACAGCTAATTACAAAAGTTCCCTCCGCCCTCACTCATAACTACCCCAGGCTGTAAGTAGATGTGTCAGTCTCCACTGGGCCCCCTCCGCAGGTTTGTCCTGAATAAACCTGTGTGGCTATTGAGCCACCTCTCCTCTCCTTTGTTGAGAGCCACAGCCAAGTCGGGATGGCGCCTGGCATTTTGCCAGAAGGAGTGGTTGGGAGGTGATGCCAGCGAGCCATTGGGATGATGGTGATTAAGTTAAGCTGTGTATAATTATTAGGATGGTGACGGATTGCTGTAACTGGGTGATGCTGGATTGGAACAAGCTGTGTATTCAGTTGTGTATGTGGACTTCTGCTGTCCAGCAATGGGGTGGCTCCTGCTACCTAGGGTGCCCGCTAATTTTGAGTTCTCGCGGAGTACCTGTGGAGTTCCCATTGGTTCTCGCGGAGTTTCCGTGGAGTTCCCGTGGAGTTCTGGAGAGTTCCCGTGGGGTTCGGGCAATCAAGTAGTTCCTGTTTGAACCTACAAGTGGCTCGTGACCTCCCGGTTATTTTTGTGCCCAGCCAGACTGCAGCACTCTTTACTTCCTTCATTTGGTTCTTACAGGAATTTCCCCTTAAATTTACAGAAGAAAGTGGTAAAAATAGTATGAAACATGACACATCCCACTTTTGCAAGTGATAGAGCTTGGATTCCATCACACGTCTGATGAAGAGGCTCGTGTTTTCTACTGCACAACCTTGACTTTAAAACGGCATTTCAAGTTCTCTATTTGAAGACCAAGAAGCAGAAAACAAGAGCAAAAGCCCAATTGACTTCTGATCATTGGGCACCAGACAGGCTTCTGCAATTGCTGTTTGTGATGGCCTTTCTGCAGGTGTCAGGGTGGACATGAGTCAGGGCCTAGGACAGCTAGTTGATCAGACAGTGAGACATCAAGGGTCCTGAAGACTCTGACAAGGAAGGCAATGGGTAGGGGAGCTGGCACTTCCATTGCCTCCCATCCTTAGCTGAGGCCCAGGTTTTGAGGGAAGAGTGTCCCCATAGACATCTGAAGAGTTCCACCTGAACAGGGGACAAGCAGCCTGTCCTGCAGCTTCCCCTGCTTGCGGGTGCCCTGTGGCCTTCCATTGTGTCCTGCCTGACCCTGCCCCACAGGAGCATGTGAGAAATGAAATGTTCAAAGCATCTCCACCGAGTCCTCCAAGTTCTCTGGGATCAGAAAATAGTACTGGGTCTTGCAGCACTGGGTAGAACAGCAGGAAATGATAAGCTTCTGAAAGCCATTAACTTGGGGTAGTAAATGAAAGTGTTACAACGCGAGAGAATGGACGGTAGAGATTGGGCCAATACCTCTCACCTTAACCAAAGCAGGAGACATTAAATTTTAATTTATTTTTTTACTCTGCAAATATTTTAGACCAAGACAAAGTGGCATGGCTGCTGTTCCTTCCACCTGTCATATCTGTCATATGTGTGGTATGATAACCACATCCTGTATCCAAACCACACATCCCTTCTCCCTCAGGCAGAGAGAAGTGAAGGGGGTTAGGTAGGTGAGTGGGAGGGAGAACAGGGAAGGGAAGGAAAGAAGAAGGAGAGGAAAAGAGCAGAAGAGAGGGCAGCTGCCGCAGTCTCTGGCTGGGCACAAATCACGAGCCTCCACACAGCTTGTAGATTCAAACAGCAATTCTTTATTCCCGAACTCACACCGGCCGTCTACAAACATGTTCTGGGGAAATCCACGTTCTCTGCCCAAATCCACACCCCACTGGGCTTCCATGTTCCAAAATATACTGTCTGACCCTAAGAACTCAAGAGGAACTCAGGTAGCAGGATACGCCCTATTCTAAACAGGGAACACCCTAATCTCATATTATGCTAAACCGGGAACACCCTAAACACAGATCCGCCCTGGTCCTTGAGCAAGGTCACCTTACATGCAATGTAGCTGCAAAATGTCCTATTTCCATGAGTCCTTCCACTAAAGAAACATGGGGGTACGCTGACAAGGAAATTCTCATACCTACTTGGCTGATGGCTCCCAGCATCTCCCCACTTCTGATTAATTAAACAACAAGCAATGTGGCTTAAGGACCGTGCCTGGTAGGCTGTCCAATTCAACATATGGTTCTTACCCGTCATTGGAAAACTGACCTTTAAGTGTCAGCCTCCTGTCTTAGGTTGATACCACTGCAACTGGATCATACCCGTCACTGACTACCGGTCCAGCATACAGCCATACTTGTGGATAGGTCTATGCACCAGTGGGGGGTGAGGTTCTTTGCCTCACCTCTGTTGGCCCCCAAATTTGGCCTTGGTGCCAGTGGGGGAGTGAGGTTAATGTGGCTTAAGGACCGTGCCTGGTAGGTTGTCCAATTCAACATATGGTTCTTACCCGTCATTGGAAAATTGACCTTTGGGCGTCAGCCTCCTGTCTTAGGTTGATACCACTACAATTGGATCATACCCGTCACTGACTACCGGTCCAGCATATAGCCATTGGCCCCCAAATTTAGACCATCACTAGCAGAAGGGAGGAGGATACAGAAATACCACGACACCAAGCCAATTGACAGTTCCTTTGTTAAAATTGCATCACTGGTGACACCATCAGTAAAGATATGCCAGCATTACCACAATTCGCTGTACCAAACGATAGTTACATAGTCCAGGCAAGTTCTGTAAGCAGTTCAAAGTGGAGGAATCTATCAATATGTCCATCTCCTCCCAAAGTCTGTTTTCCTCCCAAAGTAAGTTGACTCCTTGATTGAGCATTACTTGTTGAGTTATATTCATTGATGCATCAGTTTATACAGTTTACTGTGATAGCTATCATAGAAGCTGTAATTTGTCTTCACTGGCACTGGGATGAAGATAGGAATTCTGGCAATGATGCTAAAGAGACATTATCCTGAAAAGAATTATTAAATATAATGAAAAGGAAAGGTGAAAGTAAACAAACAGATCTGTTAACTTCCTTTAAAAACAATCCTTAACAGCCGTTTACCTAATTTAAATTAGTAAACAAGCAGATCTGTTAAACACCTTTAAAAACAATCCTTAACAGCTGTTTACCTAATTTAAATTAACCATTTAAATCACGTGAATAAAAAAAAATAATTCGGATCCATTTTCTCATGAGCGCTCCTCATATATGAAATATGGACATACGCACACACAGACATACAACACAAAACACAAATGTGCAAACAAACGTACAACACATAAGATAATAATAAAGGCCTTGTAGCTTTACCTAGGTGAAATCTCCATTGCAATGTTTAAAAACTCCACAGTCAAAAAATAAAACTGATCAGAAAAACATTTGCCGCAGCCCGGCTGGTTGGGCAAAATATCCGGGGGGTGACGAATGACTTGTGTACGTTGATGCAGCAGGAATAGGAGCCGTTTATTGTAGGACAGGAGTGGTATTTAAACATTTTACACAGCTTATCTAATTAGCATAAAATAGATACAGTAGTCAACCAATAAGGAATCTCCACACTTAATGGCTTGCTTTTGTTACTTCACAAACCACTCCCTCTGGCATTTTGCCAGGCGCCATCCAGACTTGTTTACAGACTCTAACAAACATTAACCTAGGTTTGTATGAGCTCAAAAAATAAAAATAGAACCTTATGATGTGGAAAAATGCAATAATAAGATAGATATTGAAAAAAAGCATCCTTGTTAATCACTGTCGCAGATGAATGGCCAAGCTGGAATTCTGGATATCAGCTGTTATGGATCTGAGTCAAATCATCTTCTTTTCCATCTGTAGAAATCGTTTTAGTTAGTCTTTCTGGAATTCAAATTGGTTGCTATTCTCCCTGTGGAAAAACACAAACAGAGCCCCGACTCCAGACAATCACTGGGTCAGAACCTTTCCATTGTCCTGTTAGAATATCTTTCCAAAGTACTTTAGGCTTATGTACATTTTTTGGATACATATGCCTTTCTGCAGCACTAAGTCCTGATGAATCCAAATTTTAAAAGTTTAGAGTAAAAAGCGTTATTTTAAGTTTATCTTTCCAATTCCCTCTTTTTGCTTTAATAAGTACGTTTTAATAGTTTGATGAGCTCTTTCAACTATGCCTTGTCCCTGTGGATTGTATGGGATTCCTGTTATATGCGTAATGCCAAATGATGAGCAAAATTGTTTAAAAGAGGTAGAGGTATAGCCAGGACTGTTATCGGTTTTTAACTGTTTAGGAATGCCCACAGTGGCAAAATTTTGTAAGCAATGAGCTATAACATCTTTAGTTTTTTCTCCGGCATGAAGGGAGCCCATCAAAAATCCAGAAGAGGTATCAACTGTAACATGTAAATATTTTAATTTTCCAAATTCTGGCAAGTGTGTGACGTCCATCTGCCAAATATGGTTAGGTATCAGTCCTCTAGGATTGACTCCAAGATTAACTTGTGGTAAAAAGGTCACACAATTTTGACATTGTTTTATTATATGTCTGGCTTGTTCCTTAGTTATTTTAAAACGCTTTTGTAAAGTATTAGCATTAACATGGAATCTTTTATGAAAATTCGTAGCTTCTTCTAGTGTAGAGAAAATATGTATGACATGTGTAGTTTTATCTGCTAAATCATTGCCCAAACTAAGGGCTCCAGGCAATCCTGTATGTGCCCTAATATGTCCTATAAAGAATGGATCTTTTCTGTCCCAGATCAGACTTTGTATAGTGGAAAAAAAAGAGAAAACAGTAGAGGAAGGGGAAATCCTACCAGCATCTTCAAGGGATAGTATAGCATTAACTACATATTGACTATCAGAAAATAAATTAAATACAGAATCTTTAAACATCAAAAAGACTTGTAAAACTGCATTAAGCTCTACCTTTTGAGCTGATTGTTTGGGTACTAAAAATGTAAAAGTTTGATCAGGGGTAACTACTGCTGCTGTACCATTATTTAGTGAATATATTTGGAGCATTCATGATAGGGGTTTTTCTTGTCATTTTTGGAAAAACTGCAGGATGCAAAGACCCAAAAGACAACAAAGGATTAGATGGTAAGTGATTATCAAATGAAACATTAGATTTACACATGATTATTGCCCACGTATTTAACTCATTAGCTAACTCATCAATTTGATCCATAGTATATGGAGTGATAATTTTATTGGGAGAAATTCCAAACACTCCCTTTGCTGCTTTTATTCCTTTGAGTATTAATTGTCCTACAGCCTCAGGATACCTAGTAAGAATAGTGTTAGGAGAATAAGATAAATGTATCCACAATAATGGACCTTCTTGCCAAAATACTCCCGTAGGAATATTTTTTGTTGGTAGTACAATAAATAATAAAGGCAAACTTATATCAATTCTATCCAAATGTATATTTTCCATATATGTTTCAATAATTTTTAATGCCTTTCTTGCTTTAGGAGTTAACATGCGAGGTGAGTTTGGATCTGATGGACCTTTTAGAATATCAAATAAAGGTCCCAACTCTCCTGTTGGTATGCCTAGAAAAGGCCTTATCCAATTTATGTCTCCCAGTAACTTTTGAAAGTCGTTAAGTGATTTGAGTTGATCTACTCGTATTTGAATTTTTGGTGGACGGACCATGGTTGAGGATAATAGAACTCCTAAATAATTAATTGGAAAATGTAATTGTACTTTATCTATTGCTATCTCTAGATTATAATTTTTTAATAAGTTTGTAAGTGTGACATAACATTCTAGCAATGTGATTTTAGCTTTGTGTGCTAATAATACATCATCCATATAGTGAAATATTTGTAGTTCAGGATTTTGATTTCTAAGTGGCTGGATTGCTTTGTTAACATATATTTGACACATAGTTGGACTGTTAGCCATCCCTTGAGGGAGTACTTTCCATTCATATCTCTGATCAGGACCTTCATGATTAAATGCAAAACGTGGACTATCCTAGGGATGAATTGGAATTGAAAAAAAAAATCTTTAATATCTAGGGCTAAAACATGCCAGGTTTCTGGCAAAGCAGACAATTGAGAAATCCCTGATTGAGCAGGTCCCATAATAACCATCTCATTATTAATGGCTCTTAAATCTTGCAATAATCTCCATTTACCAGATTTCTTTTTAATGACAAAAATGGGAGTATTATGGGGAGATATGGAAGGTTGTATATGTCCTTCTGCTAATTGTTGTTTGACCAGATCATGGGCTGCTTGTATCTTTTCTTTAGTCAGGGGCCACTGAGGAACCCACACTGGTCTTTCTGATTTCCAAGTAATTTTATTGTCTCAGTGGCCCTTTCTGAAAATCCAACCCATGTCTGTCTGTTCCTTGATCTATTTGAATTGGTGCTGCTATATCTTGTCCTTATTTTCCTAATCTTTTTTCTTTCCTAAAACCTTGTCTAGCCCTAATAGTGGGAGCATTAGGATTGATGTTATTTGTTAATGTCAAACCTAATTGATCTAGGACATCTCGTCCCCATAAATTTATAGGAAGATGATCCAATACATATGGCTGTATAGTTCCCTCACATCCTTCAGGATCCTTCCAATCTAATACCATTGCACTTCTATGGGGATTAGTTGCCACTCCTAGGCCTCGAAGCGTTTGAGTGGCTTGTTGTAATGGCCAATGTTTTGGCCATTCCTTACTGGATATGATGCTAAGGTCTGCACCTGTGTCCAGTAGCCCATTAAAGTCGTATCCTTGAATATTTAGTTTTAGCATTGGGTGAGAATCTAAATTTAAAGACAACATAGCCCAATCTACACCTGTGGAGCCTAATCCCCTGGAACCTCTTTTTACACTATGACTAGGAAATTTATTTTGTAGGCTGGGTATTATTAACAACTGTGCTATTTTATCTCCAGGTGAAATTACTGATATACCTCTTGGAGAACTAGCTATAATTTTTATTTCACCTACATAATCGGGATCAATTACCCCAGGACTTATCATAAGTCCTTTTAATGTAGATGAACTACTTCCTAATAATAAGCCTACTGTCCCTTGGGGAAGAGGTCCTTTTATTCCTGTGGGAATGACTTGAACTCCCATCTCTGGAGTTAGTACTGCTCTGGCGGAGGCACAGATGTCCAACCCTGTGCTCCCTTGGGTTTGTCTGATGAGGGATTTAATGGACAATGTGTCCTGGGCACTACCCTGATGGTGTTGGTGGGTTCCTCCATGGTGTTTCTGGGTTCCTCCATTGCCCCGTATATTTGTGGTTGTGGGCCCCGGAGCATTGGGCCCCCTTGTCCGTTTTTTGGCAATGGAGCCTGATGCCTTTCTCCATGATATCGTGGGTAAATACCTGGTCCTTGTCCGTTTTTTGATAAGGGAGTACCCTCTATGGTGGTTTGAGAACGGCATTCATTAGCCCAATGTCTCCCTCTACGGCATCGTGGGCAAATACCCGGTATTCTATTTCTTTGATACCTGTTTGTTCACAACTATAGCATGTTTTTGGCCTGGCATCTAAAGCCTGTTGTACTGCAGCTGCCAAGACTTGCCCTTGTTCATTAATATCTCTACATAATTTAATATATATGTTTAAATCTTCATGTCTCCATGGTCTAATAACCTCTCTGCAGCAACGATTTGCTTGGTCATAAGCCAGTTGTTTTATTAATGGCATTGCTTGTTCCGTATCCCCAAAAATTTTGGCAGCCGTTTGAATTAGCCTATCTACAAAGTCAGCGTAAGGTTCATTAGCTCTCTGTATTACCTTAGATAGCTGACCTTGTAAATCTCCATGTCCTTATAAAGTCTTCCATGCCCTAACTGCATCTGCAGCAATTTGTGCATATATAGCAAGATTATATTCAATTTGTTGCCGCTGACCCTCATAAGGTCCTTTCCCTAGCAACATTTCTAGATTTCTTTGAGGGTAACCGGCTGCTGCATTTTGCCTAGCTGTCTCTGCGCAAAATTCCTCATTGGCAACCTTCCATAACAAATATCGTCCTCCATTTAGCACAGATTTACACATGCTAGCCCAATCTGCTGGCGTCATGTCCAAGTTAGTAATGGACTCGACCATGCTTACCGTGAAGGGAGCTTGGGGACCATAGGTTGTTACAGCCTCCTTTAACTGCTTCACTGTCTTAAAATCTAAAGTACGGTGAATTCACTGCCCTCCTACCTGTTCAAGTACAGGGCATGCTGATCTTTGAGGTCCTGTCTCAGGATCCCAATTATCAACTACGGGGTTTGAGGGCCACTCAGCTGTCTCTATCGGTGGGGCTGTTGGTTGAATTACACCCTCTTGGGATAAAACGGAGTTAGTAACAGCCTCCTGTTGTGGCCTTTTTCCTAACAACCCCTTTTCCTTTAAATTTTCTTCCTCTGTCTGACTAGCTCGAGAGACCTTCTCTTTTGCTTGATCTAAAATGTCTTTCTCCATGTTCTGAACCTCTAACAATTTACTTAACATCTTTTCAGTTTGTTTTAATCTACTATAAAGATAACACAACCCAATAAGATAATACAAAACAAAACCGAAACTGAATGAAACAAAAACAGAATAAAAAATCGTTATATCAATTTTCTCTTCCTCAGGGCCGACAAACTTCAAGTCTTTAGTCAACCATTTTTTCCAGTTTGCCTGAGAAATTTCTAGGGATAGGCAGCTTGAAACAAAAACAAAATAAATCAAAAGAACACATTGTTTTTTGAAATGGTCACCCATTCTCTTGCCTTCCCTCAGGGGCGAGCAATTTCACTTACCCCGAAGCTTCAGGCGTTCCCCGCGTACGAGCCACCAGATGCCGCAGTCTCTGGCTGGGCACAAATCAGGAGCCTCCACACAGCTTGTAGATTCAAACAGCAGGCAGCAAGGGTGGGAGTGGTGAGGTGGGAGAGAAGACACCAGGAGAGGTGGAAAGGAGACTTGTGGGACCATGTCACAGTGGCCATGATTAGAAGTCTACAAATGTTGATCACAAACAGCACATTGAGTCAATTATTAGAATTTATCCACAGGTACCCCAACATAGTACTGTTCAAGTTCACAAAGCAGAACATATCTAAGACAACAGGGGAAAAAAGATCTTTCCCTCCTGATAATGGTCAACAAGTCAGTGAATGGCCCCTAGGTGGCAGTGGTTAATAGGTCAGTAGGTAACCCCTGTCCATGTCAGTGACTCTCATGTCCTGGTCAACATAAGCTGTAATGGTCAGGGTGTTGGTAAGTCGTCCCCACCACCCCCACTCACCCCAACCCCTGGCCCCAGTAGTCAACAGACCACTTGCCAACATGAATGAGAGCTGGAATAGCTTCTCAGCTCTTTAAGGGCCCTTAAATTCCTGTCCATTGCAATGTCAAGGACTCTCATGGCTTGAGTTGAGATCACCTCCCTTATGGGACCTCCTTGGGACCCTCACCAGGTGACAATGTGATCTTTGCCTGTTGAACTCTGTTTTGTTTTTTCAAAATTTATTTGTAGTTGTAGATGGACAGCATGTCTTTATTTTATTTATTTTTATGTGGTGCTGAGGATCTAACCCAGTGCCTGACACCTGCGAAGCAAGCACTCTGCCACTGAGCTACAGCCCCAGCCCTGGAATCTGTTCTAACAAGTGTTTTCAGAACACCCACTGAAGTGATTGCTGAAGTAAGAATTGTGTTCAAGTGCAAGGAACAGACAGCAGGGCTGGCATTCCTCCAAGATCGTTGTTGCTTGCAGGCTCGGTGTAGCCACCAAAACACTTGTAATATTGCATGTTTGCACGATAAGTGTTGCATTACATATGCTTTGCACGTTAGGAATTTGAATGAATGCCCTGCTTTTTTTAAACTATGTATTATTATTATTATTATTTTTTGGTAACAGTAGAAGCAATGGGTATTGAACCCAGGGGTGCTCTCCCACTGAGTTACACCCACCCCCACCCCCTTATTATTTTTTTAAGTTCTGAGATAGGGTTTCTAAGTTGCTCAGGCTGGCCTCAAACTTGTGATCCTCCTGCCTTGGCCTACCTGGGATTCCAGGCGTGGTCCACAGCACTTGGCTTAGAGGGAACATCTTGAGGCAGAGAAATAACATCTATAGCATCCAGTCCACAAATGGCTCATGTGTTTGTAAATACTTAATTGAATGAATGCATTTAAGGATCAGAAAACTTAATCTCAGCACACAAGTGAAGAAAGAGCCCTGAGATTCTGTAAGAGCATTAAAAGCAAGACACCCGCCTGGTGCAGTGACTGGTGCCTATAATCCCAGGGACCCAGGAGTCTGAGGCAGGAAGATCACAAGTCAAAGCCAGCTTCAGCGACTTAGGGGAGCCCTATGGAACTGAAGAGACTCTGTCTCAAACTAAAAATAATTAAAATAAAATAAAACAGCAAAAGAAAAATTAGGTTCATGTGATTCTTCTGAGCATAATAGACCTGTGTTTCACTGAAGTTGACACTTGTCTTTAGGTATGTACTGGGATTGGTTCCAGCAGCTTCCAGCAGATATGAAACTCTGCAGATGCTCCAGTCCCTTATACAAACCCCCATAGAATTTGCCAATAACCCATGCATCTATCCTGCAAGCCTTAAATCATCTCTAGGTTTCCCCTAACATAATGCAATGCTATGTAAGTCCCTGCTGTTCTGTATTGTTTAAGGGACACTGGCAAGAAAAAAAAAATAAGTCCATATTCAGTTTATATGTGATTTTCCCCCCAATATTTCCCAACAGCTGTTGGTGGAATCCCAGAGCCGCGGATATGGAGGCCAGGTGCACATTTCTTTAGGCACTAGAAGACAGAGGCGACCCCTGCACCTAAGCTCGGGATGGAGTCTGCTCTGCACTGACTTGTGGAAACTTCGAGACCCTCCTCGGGCCGCCGCGGCCCTCTTCTCTGGTGCTCGGACGATGGGCGCTTCCGTGGCGAAGCGGTGGGAGTTTAGGGTCTTGGAGAATCTGAAGGAGCGCGCGGCCGCTCTGCGTGACGCAGCTTTGATCCTGAAACAGGTCGACGCCGGTGGAGGACAGGGGACGGGACGACCCTTCTCGGTGGACCCGGCCGCAGCTCTCCCGCTGCTCCTTTCCCCTTCAACCTGCGTCTCAGCGAAGGCCCCGGTTTCCTCGCCGCCTGGTCCCGGTCCGAGCTCGGGCGGGTCCGGACGCCCGCGGGGCCCCACCCCTCCCACCAGGCCCCGGGCCTCGCTCCGGAGTCCGAGGCCGAAGTCCGTGCCCCGGCGGCGTTAGGAGCCGAGTCCGGAGTGTCCGCGCCTCCTGAGAGCCACGGGCCGCAGGGTGGAGGACTGAGGAGTGCCCGTGGGGACGACAGAGCCACCAGGGAGGGAGGACCCGGCGGAAGGTCAGACCGTAGAAACCAGCAGGCCTTCCCAGGGCCGGCAGAGGACGGGGCGCCCCCGCCTGGGCTCTGTAGCTCAGCGGGGAGAGCGCTGGTCTCCTGAGCCAGGGGTGGTGAGTTCGAGTCTCACCAGGGCCTGCCCTCTGCGGGGTTTCCGTTGTGGTCAGTGTCCTTTTACCAAAACAAACGGCACTGACCTGAAACGAGACACGAACTCGAGCTTCCCTTTTGTCTCCTCTTCTCAGAGTGCAGAGAAGTGCTGCTGGCAAATCACCAGTCCTCGACTGAAGCTCCTCAACTAAAGCTCCTCCGAGAGCCAGACCGGAAGCTGTCCTCGACTGAAGCTCCTCCGAGAGCCAGACCGGAAGCTGTCCTCGACTGAAGCTCCTCCGAGAGCCAGACCGGAAGCTGTCCTCAACTGTCCCCGCTGGAGGCTGGCAGCAGGGCTCCCCCTGAGCTGCCCCGTCAGCCTGCTCCGAGGACCTCTTCCCAACGGGCCGACTGGTCCTGAGTCCAGTCACCTCCGACTAGTCCTGACTGACCGTCACCGAGGCCTGAAGGCCGGACTGTTGATCCTGCCAGACTCACAGACGGGGGTCTCAGCTCCCGGGGACAGGAGTCCTCTGATGGGGGATTTCGGGCCCAGCAGAGTGGACCCTATCCCTGCTCAGTGATGACGTGTCTAGTGAGGCACGACTACAGGGGGCCACCAGCCCACGGAGGCCCAGGGCCAGAGCCAGCTGTCCCAGGGGCCAGGAAGGTGGCCCCGTCGTGATAGGATTCCTGAGGCTCCCAACTCATCACCCCACATTGGAATTGGGCTGTCCACAAACATCCCCCAGTGATGACATCTGAAGGACGAACGTGATGGTCACGAGTGACCGTAGAATGGACAGTCTGTATTGGAAAGTAAGACGACGGAGTGTCCATACACCACACTTGTGTCGAATGACTAATAGTGCCCACGAGACAGGAACTCCTCCAAATAGACTTTGTGTGGCGGAAACAGTGTGACACCATTTATAGTAGTGAGTTTGAGAAATCGACTTTAAATTGCTGAAGAACCAGGATGGGGGGAAGCGCTTCATTCCCACTAAAATCAGAAGGAGTGACTTCCTGTTGCTTCTAAGTCAGGACCGTGGTTGTTCCTGAAAATGCTCCCAGATTTTATGAAAATGCCTTATCTGCACGAAGCTTCCTTCCTTCCTCCTGCCCAGCCCTGCCCCTGGAATCCATCTCACGTGTCCTTTGGCCGTCACTCTAGGTGAGAGGTGCCTTTTCGAACCTGCATTTGCACCCCTTTACCATAGCGTATGCCTCTAATGACTAGGAGAGAGTGATGCCATGGATTCCCTTACTAAAATAACTTCTTGAGAATGGAAAGTAGCCTCCTTTAAGACTGAGTTACAAGCCACTTGGTGTCAAATACACTTGATGAACACATTTTTTTTTTTTTAAGAAGTGCTGGTGGGTTGGAGGTGTCACGTTGTGGCCAGTGCCTGTGCACCTGGTCCTGGGCTTCATCCCCAGTATGCTCCACTAGCGAGTGAGTGAAGGAGAGGTGCACTTCTAGACTGCAGGTGCTCTATGGCATCTGAGTTCATCAGGAAATCATTCAGCCTGGTGTCACAAGAAAATGATTCTGAAAACTAAATCCATCTTTATAATAATTTTACCCCGCTGATTTCAATAAGATTCACAACTTACCCACTACACTTCAGGGGCTGCAATTTTGGTACATATTGAAAAAAAACTGTTAATTACCTGGCATCAGTGTTTACTTAAACATCTCAACACACTAGGCAAAATAAACACCAGACCGTCTTGTATGTTTTTTGGAAAATGGCCTGTTTTTGTTGTTGTTGTTGTTTGTTTGTTTGTTTTTGGTAACATTTATTTTTAGAGTTTTTATTTGCTTATATATTTGTTTTTTCTAAAATCCAAAGAGAAGCTAATTGCAGTGGTCAAACCTGTGATCCTGGCCGTTCGGGAGGATGAGGCAAGTTCAAGTTCAGCCTGGGAGATTTAGTGAAACTGTCTCAAAACTAAAAATTAAAAGGGATGGGAATGTAGCTTGGTGGTGAAGCACATCATTCATTGTATTCAATCCCCAGAAGAGCAAAATAAACAGAAAAGTAAGATCTAGCCCTCACAAGCCAGAAGGGAGGCATGGAGAGTGTTTGTGGCGGGTAGACTTCTGGCTGACCATCTGGGATGGGGCTAACAAACAAGGCAAATCAAGACAAGCAATGTTTATATCAAGGCATTGAAACTGATTTCTCAGTAAAAGCAGGGCTTCTGACAGATGTAACAAACTGCACAGCAATTGCCCACGCCTCCCAGGACCGAGTGCCCCTAAAGCCAGGAGAGAATGAGAAACAGCAGCAGCTGTACAAAATGATAAAATGACTTTTTTCTTCCCTATCTTGCCTCTTTGTTTTCTCCTCTCCACTGATCTCTTTCCCACTCAGAAAAGTTCACAAATGACCAAACGGTTCTGGGCACAGGCAGGGAGTTGTATTCAGGACCCACCAGAGAAGGGGAGCCACCTCACTCCTAAGCACTTGTCCCTGCAGCCTGGGTCTGGGTTCTCCTAGGACTGGGTAGTGCGGGTGTCGGTGTAGGCTGACCTCAGAGCTCTCCAGGAGAAGGGACGAGGTGCCTAGGACTCTGGGCTCCACTCTTTTCTTCCCTAACTCTGGCATGATTGGATCTGCCACCACAACCTGAGGGCTGTTTTGTCATTAGCATGAGATTATAACGAGTTCAAATGTCCACATGGCATGTGAAGCAGATGGAGTCAGTCTGGAGTTGCCCTTGGAGGGTGGGAGTGTGATAATGCAGTGGTCATCAGTAGGGAGCATGTGGGCATCCACTTTAACTTTCTGCAGGCAAGTGGCGTCTGTAAGTGAACATGCTGACAGGTCTTTTAGGACAATGGGCTGTTGGCCTTGTCATTGCGCAGGCTGATACACTAATGCAGCGGGCGTGGGGGGAACTGAGCTGAACTCCCAAAGTGAGGAAGGTCATCGCTGATGATGAGTTAGGTCCCGTTAGAGGAATCACCCATAGGAACATCAAAGCTAGGGGGATTTTTGCTTAGCTAGCCTAACAAGATGACTCCTAGAGACAGACTGAGGATTTTCATACAAGGACTATAACAGGGACTTTGAAGCTGCCTTTGCCAAAAGTACTGACTCTTCATCTGAGCCTCAGATATCCAATGGGTAACTAAAAGTGGGATGAAGCTTGGAATCTCTGCCTTCACTTGGCATGTGTCTCCGTTCAGAACTTATGTCAGTTTCCTGCTGGGAAAACATGCCATTTAAGGTGTGTCCCCCTGCAGCTGTGATCCTCCCCCACAAGGCTGAGGCACCAAGGTAAGAGTAACTAAGGTGTTTTCAGGACTTGCAAGGACATCATAACCCAAAGTCCATCGACACCCTGCCTTCACAGTGTTATGCCTGAAGGGAAAGCGAGGAACGAGAGATGGCTAAGTGAGAAATAAAAGATGGAGACACACATGAGTTTACTTGTCAGAGCTGACAAATAAAGTCTATCTCTCTATAGTGGAGAGAGGCAAAACAGGCTTGGGTTCTGGGACTTTTATGGGGCAGGTCCTAATGCAGGGGTTAAGAGCTGGGTTGGTCTGAGGGAGTGGTGAGCCTTTCTCAGAAAGGCCCTGGGGTGGGAAAGCAAAACGTTTTCCTTAAAATGACTGCTGTCATTCAAGATGGCCGTCCAGATGCTAAGCAAGGACCCAAGATCCCCAGAGAGCTGCCTAGAGGTCCTGTGTCATTGCCCACACCTACAGGCACTAACTCCATCCTGCCTTTCTGGTTGGCCTTTTCAGAATCATTCTCTCCTGCAGTCACCAGAACAGTACCCTGGCAGGGAGAGGGGAACTGAGACTGCCCCCGGGAATGCAGCTCTAGGTCAGAGGTCTGACTCTGGGGTCCACACAAATCAGGCTACTCACCCCAAAAATTAAAGAAAAAAAAATAATGGTGAAAAGCAGGAAAGAATTTGACTCAGCAGAGCTCTACCAGGAAGACAAGGGGACCAGTGTTTTGAGTCCTGTCTTTGGGCTGCCAACATGAGCTCCCAGATTATATAGAACAGGGACCAGAAGGGTGTGTGGTCAAGGAGTCTTGGTCATGTTGTGGTCCTGGTGGTCAGTATCTCAGGATTGGCCAGGTAGGGCCTTACTGATGGAGGTGATTACTTTTCTCCTTTGTTTTTTGGAGTGAGTAGTTGGACTTGATTTGTTGGGACCCCCACAGTTGGGCCTCTGGCCTAGGGTCTACCAACAACTTGCTACCAGATCTTCATCTCTTTGCAAAGCTGGTTAAAGACTCAGGGATTTTCCTGTTTATTGCATTCATTTTTTTCCATATTTTAAACATAATATCATGTAGCACCCTGAAAACAACTTGCAGACATCCGTAATGACATTATTGTTGGAGAAACCAGAATTTTGAGATGAGACTAGATCCCCCATATCGCCAATTTTCTTCTGGGTTCTTGTCTCACAAATTTGAAGAATAAAATCCACGGAAGATAAAGGGAGGGAAGAGTAAACAGTGGAATTTATTTAAGTGAGAAGGATGTGGTTTGAGGTGTGTTGCTTAGGCCTTGAAATTGTTCCTAGTGCCTTTTGCATTTAAATGGCCCTGGGCATTTCCTTTCAGACTCAGCACCAGTTTTCCCAAATTCCTATCTTGTTAGTCAGGATGGCGCCTGGCATTTTGCCAGAGAAATGTTAGAGTCTGTAAACAAGTCTGGATGGCACCTGGCAAAATACGAGAGGGAGTGTTTGTGAAGTAACCCCAGCGAGCCATTAACTGTGGAGATTCCTTATTGGTTGACTGCTGTATCTAGTTTATGCTAATTAAGATAAGTTGTGTGGAATGTATATATACCCCTCCTGTCCTACAATAAAGGGCTCCTACTCCTGCTGTATCAATCTACCCAAGTTGTTCGTCACCCCCCCCCCCCCCCCCCCGTTATTTTGCTGCAGCCGGACTGCGACAGATGGTGGCCCATTAAGGGGAGCCCCGGGACACTTGGGGGTAAGTGATGAAAAAAAGCTGCCCATCCATAAATAGGATGGGAGCAATCTGCTTGTCCCTAGGCAGATAGGGCGAGAGGAAAAATGGCCATTTTGAGAAAATGGAGAAGATTGATACAGTATGTTTGTGTCTTGTTTTGTCTTGAAATGTTGTATTGTCTTTGTGATGAAAATATGGAAGGGGTGAGAAGTAAATTACTAAGGAAAGATGGCACCCCAGTGGAACCAAGAGCAATTAGGGCATGTGTTGATGGAAGCCCAGGAACTCTAGTCAGAAGAAAAAGAAAGTTCAGAAGAAGAAGGATTATCAGGGAAAAAGTTGCAGCAAAAGGCTATTACTGAATATTTTTTGTTACCGGAGGGTGCATGAATCGTCGCAGCGGCTGCTGGCTGCCATGTGCGGGAGCTGGTCATGGTGCAACAAGGACTTTTCAAGTGGCAGCAGCCGGCTCTCCCCCCCCCCCACCAGGGGAGTGGGAGGCCACTGCAAGAGCCCAAACCTGACCCAGAGGCACAGTCTCGGGGCCTCTTGCTCCCTGTGCCCGGAAGCAGTTTGAGTCTGGGACTCTCCCCAGGGCCATTTGGGGCTGCCTGGGATGCTACAGCTGGCAGAAGACGCTACTGGCGTCCCTGAAGTTTGATCATTTCCAAGGCCAGTAACTACAATGGTTCTCCCACACCTGGAAGCTAATGAGTAATGAGCACTATTAAGGCTTGTTTCAAATGTAAAAAATCTTAAGATAATGTACTAAATTGTTCAGAAGGTTGTTTTCTTAGTGGAATTCTGCAGGATTTTCTTTAGCCATCCGGAGTTCCAGCCTTCATCCCAGTGCCGGTGAAAACGAAAGTGGAAGATTTTCCAGTGTTGCTGAAAACCGGAGGAGACTTCAGATTAAGCTAGCTGCCTGCAGAATTTACCTGGACTGTGATTTAAGCTAGCTGCCTGCAGAACTTAACTGGACTGTGATTTACCTGGACTGTGAGTTAATCTATTGAGACACTGCTTTACCTGGACTGAGACAACAAACTGTATCTTTGCTAACAGTGTCGTTGCTGGTATAATTTTTCCAAGGGCTTCTTGCATGGAGCCATCAATTGGCTTGGTATCATGGCATTTTGTATCCTCCCCTTTTGCTTGTAGCAGATTGTTTGTGGTGTTTGTGTAAAAACCACTATGGTCCTTATTGAAATTAAACAAAAGGGGGAAATGTTAGAGTCTGTAAACAAGTCTGGATGGCGCCTGGCAAAATGCCAGAGGGAGTGGTTTGTGAAGTAACCCCAGGGAGCCATTAAGTGTGGAGATTCCTTATTGGTTGACTGCTGTATCTAGTTTATGCTAATTAAGATAAGCTGTGTGGAAGGTATAAATACCTCTGTTGTCTTACAATAAAGGGCTTCCACTCCTGCTGTATCAACATAGACAAGTTGTTCGTCACCCCCCCACCCCCCACCCCCGTTATTTTGCTGCAGCCGGACTGCGGCACTATCTCAAGGAGATGGTCTTTTCTTTTCTTTTTTTTTTTAACATCAAGAATTTAAAACATTAGCTTTCTGTCTAGTTTTCTTGGTCATCATAACTTTGTGCTTACAAAGCCCAAAGCCTGTGTGGTTGACATGCCTTCCGCAATGAGAGCCATCCTATCCAGGGAGTACTGGAGGTCTTGTGCAACTTCATCCCTTAAGATGCTGGGGATATAGCTCAGTTGGTAGATATAGCTCAGCTGCATGCCCAAGGCCCTGGGTTCAAGCCCTTGTGAGTTGGGTCTCTTCTGACTAGATCCAGTTGTAGAACAAGGAGACTATGTAAATCAACAGTGTCTGGCACATGTTTCTTAAGAACTGTTCTGGCGCCTGGGGGGCCCATGACTGGTCCTTGTCCCTGATGCCAATTCTATAATGAGGACATGGTTTTGAGAAAAAGGGGGAAAAAGTTTTATTGCTTTGCTAGCAAAGGAGAAACACAGGGGACTCTCATCTCAAAGGCTGTGACTCCACCCATCAGCAGGAACAGGAGGCTTTTAAAGAGGTGGTTCAAAGGCTACATTCCAGTTCTCTGTTGGAGTTGTAATTCACTTGTTGATTTGGGAGATAGCCATTTCAGTGATCTTCAGGTGCCAACCCTGAAGTCTGGATTACTTCATTCCTATGATGGGTGGGTACCCAGGACAGATAACTCTGCCTAGGATGGGAGAACAGTAATCCTGTTTCCGCTGAGATTAGGAAGAGGGGTGGGGGGAGATTAGGGATGAGCAGGGAGAGAGGAAGAGAAAGAAGTCCATTTTAAAAATAAATTGCAGTGGAAGAGCAGCAAGGGCTATATTCAAAGCATAAAATGAACCACTGTTGAAAGCACGTTCACAGAGTCCACCCAAAGTCCAAAGACTGTGCCACCGAAACCTCACGCAGGAGATCTATTGTCAGTAGCATAAGGCAAAGTGACAGGGCTGTCCCTCCGAGGAGAGCAGCTGGAGCCTCTATGCTGGAGCCTCTATGCTGGAGCCATAGCCAAGTAGGAATGACGCATGGCATTTTTGGTTGAAAGGTGCCGCCAGCAAGCCATTGAGATGATATGATTATGTTAAGATCTGCATTCAATTGGACATTAGACCCCTGCTGTGCGCCTCAGCCTGCTACTTTGGAGCTCTAGCGGGACCCCCGGAGAGTTCCCATTGGTTGGGGAAATGCGGTAGGAGGGATTTCCGGAGGAGGGACCTTCCTGTTGGTGTAGTGTGGCCCGGGAGAACGCTGCGTGTGTGGCGCCCCGGAGAGCGCCTGGCATTGGCGGGAGTTTCAGAAATAAAGTTTGTTCCTGCTTGAGTGGCTCGTGATTTTGTGCTCAGTCAGACTGCGGCACCTCTAGATAAAATGGCTCCTGACCTAAGATGGCGAATCTGATGCCAAAAACTGTAACCTCTCTCTGCTTGTAAGGTGGTGCCTCTTGTTGCAAATGGCAAAGAAGAGGCAGGGGCCAGGCAGCTTTCTGAGCCTCTATTGTTAAGGTCTGTAAACAAGTCAGATTGGCACCTGTTATTTTGCCAGAGAAATGTTAGAGTCTGTAAACAAGTCTGGATGGCGCCTGGCCAAATGCCAGAGGGAGTGGTTTATGAAGTAACAAAAGCAAGCCATTAAGTGTGGAGATTCCTTATTGGTTGACTGCTGTATCTATTTTATGCTAATTAGATAAGCTATGTAAAATATATAAATATCGCTCAAATCCTACAATAAAGGGCTCTCACTCCTGCTGTATCAATCTACACAAGTCATTCGTCACCCCCCGGTTATTTTGCCCAGCCAGCCGGGCTGCGGCACTCTATTTCTGTTATAGGGACATGAATCCCACTCTGACAGATAGGGCCCTCATGGCTTAACCACTTCTCAAAGTTCCCAATACTTAGTACCACAGTGGGAATTAACTTTCTTCCTTCTCTTTGTTTTTCCCCCCTTTCCTTTGGTAACGGGGATTGAACCCAGGGGAGCTTAACCACTGACCCACATCCTCAGTCTTTTTTATTTTCAGACAGGTCTCACTAAATTGCTTAGAGCCTCAATAAACTGTCTAAGCTGGCCTGGAACTTGTGATCCTCCAGCCTCAGCCTCGCAGAGGTCCTGGGCCAGCCGAAAGGGATTAAATTTCAATATGAATTTTAGTGGGGCAAGAGAAAAGCATTCAAACCATAGCATGGTTGTAAACTCATCTACTTTAGGGTGCTACTGTTACCGCTGTTGACCGGTGGCGAGTCCTTGCTTCCCCAATGTTGAAGAATAACACCAGAGAAGCCCGTGGAGGCAAGGTCAGGGTGGAAAGTAGAAGTTTATTAAAGGACAGCAGAAAAGACTTCTCCCTGAGGAAGAAGGGGACCCAAGAGATGGAATCCGTGGAAGTGCGGTTTTTTTCCCCCTTTTTATAGTTCTTTCAGTGATGCAATGTAGGTGGGAAGGCCCCAGGGGTGGGACACAGGTGGGCCAAAGAATTAATCTGGTCAGGAAGGACTTCTGAGTCAGCATCTTCAAGTTTGGGGGTGGGGGCTGTTCATTAACACTTCTTTGGGATGGGCTCTGGCCTTGGGTTTTTCCCAACATTTCAAGAGTTGTTCAACTTTTCTGGGAATTCATTCTCAACATGGCCTCCACTTTATATCTCACTGGATATTAGACCCGATTTACCTAACTACACTGACTACCTAACTTCAAACCTGGCTTCACTGATGTTTCTGGTAATGATCTCTAGGGATTCAGAGCCCCTGTGGCTCATACTGCCTTCACTTAGAGGTGTTTTTAAAACACGCAATGAGCACGACTGTAATCCCAGCAGCTCCGGAGGCTGAGGCAGGAGGATCGCGAGTCCAATGCCAACTTCGCAATTTAGCGAGGCCCTAAGCAACTCAGCGAGAACCTGTCTTTAATAAAAAATATTAAAAGGGGCTGAGGATGTGGCTCAGTGGCAAAGCGCCCCTGAGTTCAATCTCTGGTTTAAAACAAAACGCGTAATGATACCCCACAGTAGTGCAACCGGCGTCCAGTGGTGAAGCAGGTCCCTTTTCCTTCGCTTTGGCTTCACTGGTGAGTGGAGAAACTTAACGCAGCTCCGTTGTGGGGTGCAGTGCGTCAGGACCGCCGCGATCCAGGAAACCCCCATCTCCAGCTCCCCAGGGGTGCTACAGCTACCTTTTCGCGGATTAAACAAGCAAGTCAAGAAACGCCATCGGCCATCACCTTTAGAGGCCACCCGAGGTGCCGTGTCACAGACCCTGGGGGGTCCCGAGGAAGTCGGCCCGCCTCCTAGAGGGGAGGCCTCCGGCAGGCGCGCGCTCACCCTGCTCGGCGTCGCGGAGGGGTTCCCGGGCTGCGGGGAAGGCTGGGGACCCCGAGGGCAGAGGCGCTGGCCCTCGGCGGGAGCCTGCTGCGCTGCCAGCCGCGGGGACGGGCGTCGGGCTGGTGCGCGCCGCGGGTGGGTGTGTCCAGGGCCCGGCCGCGCGCCCGCGTCTTCCAGGAAAGCCTTCGGGCGATGCCGGTGAGGAGGGCGCAGTCTCCCTTCTCGGGCGAGGCTGGCTCGGGTGTCAGAGGGTGATTCCGCTCCTCTTGCAGGGAGGTAGAGTATCTCGGCCACCTCGTGTTTTATGCTGGGCGAGCCATAGTGGGGGCGGCGACAGCCGGTGCGCTCCGCCGGGCTTGGCTAGACTGGCCTGGCGCAGTGGACCCGGCAGACACCACACGGGTTAGACTGGCTGGGCTCGGCCGGAGGCGGCAGGGCTCGGCTGGGCTCGTCAGGGCTCGGCTAGGCTCGGCAGGGCTCGGCAAGACTCGGCTGGGCTCGGCAGGGCTCGGCAGGGCTCGGCAAGACTCGGCTGGGCTCGGCAGGGCTCCGCCGGACTCGGCAGGGCTCGGCACGGTGCTGCGCGGCGCGGGGTGCGGTTGACTCTGTAGAGCACGCGGGGCGCACGCGGGAAAGCATGCTCCAGTGGCGCAATCGGTTAGCGCGCGGTACTTATACAGCAGTATATGTGCGGGTGATGCCGAGGTTGTGAGTTCGAGCCTCACCTGGAGCATGTTTTCTTCCCTTCCCGGTTTCAGGCATTCCATTATCAGGCCTTTCGCTGTAGCGTTATATTTTCCTTGGTGAGAACGCAGAGATGCCTAGGAGGTAGGCCGTTAGGTCTGTTTCAAACGTGGGGAGAAAACAGGGGAGCATAGCCTGCCCTTCTGAGGGACTGCTGGGCTCCGCGGGGACAGGGCGAGGCCCACGCGTGCGTGCAGGGGCGGCTCCGCTCTCCTCGGCGCGGGGCGCGCACGGGAACGCAGCGCACCTCCTGCGCTATAAACTCCCACTGGGACCACGAGTGCCCATCCCCAGCGCGAAACCGCAGGCCCACGTGCTCGGTCGGTGTGAATGTTTTCCCAGTTTGTTCGCAGATTTACATTCATCTCGGAGCTTGGTTTCGGAGTACAGGTGTGCAGGCTCCTCGGTGCGGGGTCTCGCCTGAATCCAGCCTCACCTGGATGGTATTTGGGCTTGCACGAAGCTCTTCATTCTCCTCCTGTCCTTGACCGTGAATACTTTCCACAGTTCTGTCTGCAGCTTCCCTCTTGTGTGATGATATTCCCATTTTGTATTAAGGTTCTTTTGCAATAGAATTTATGTGGATGTATACAACACATTAATTATAGGGATTGTCTCAAGCGATTGCGTGGGCCGAGCATTCCCACGCCAACTTTCCCGCAAGCTGGAGAACCAGGAAAGCAGTGGTGTGATTCAGGTGGGCGAGAAGGTTGGAGAAGGTGGCGTGGTGGGGTGGGAAGCCAGCGGTTGCTGGTTAAGTGCCAGAAGCTCTCAGAGCCCAGATGCTGGAGGGCAGAAGACCCAACAATGAATTCCTGCTTCTGTTGCCTTTTTGTTCTGTGAGCTTCAACTCCTTGGAGGATGCCAGCCCACTCGGCACAGGGTGGGGGTTGGTGGGTGTCTCCTTTCCCAGTCTGATTCAGATACTAAACTCTTTCAGAAACATCCTCAAACACACAATCATATGTGTCTTATTAGCTATCTGGGTATCTTTTAACCCAATCAAGTTGACATAAAATTAACCTTCACAGGTCCAACCCTCCAAGGTGGCACACATAAGCATTTCCTTAATAAACCATTAACTGGAGCTGGGGCTGTAGCTCAATGGTAGAGTGCATGCCTCGCATGTGTGAGGCACTGGATTCAATCCTCAGCACCACATAAAAAATAAAAAAAGATTTTTTTAAAAAGAAAACTAAATAGAGGGGGAAAAAACTATAAACTGCACTTCATCTTCAATAAAAACAGCAACCAGGCCATAAATCAGCCTGCCATAATGCAACAATTCTGCATGCAATTGAAAACACCCAAATCCCTTCTCCAGAAGAGAAGTAAAGTCCTTGCACCATATTTACTCTTTTCCTGTTATCCTGTGACTTAAAACCTATGGAATGCAATGAGCCATACTTAAACCCTGATATAATATCAATGTGACTTATGTTATATGATAAGTGTAAAGGTCATTTTGAATTGTCAACTTGATTGGATTAAGAGATGCCTAGGGTTAAGGGGATTATGATGCATCTGTGAGGGTGTGTCTAGGAATGATTGGCATGTGCGATAGCCAACTGAAATGGAGAGCCCCCTAAGTGTGGGCAGCACTGTGCAATAGGATGATGGCTTGAATGGCATAAAGTTGTAGGAACAAGGAAGCAGCAGCAGACACAAGCTCCATTATTGAACAGGTTCTTGATTGCTGCTGCCATGGTCAGAGGATACCGGACTCTCAATTCTTTCACTCTCCAAGGCAGATTCTCCAGAAGCCTTTGATCTTGAACTAGGGTAGCACCATGTATTTCTCTTGTTCTGTGGCTTCAGCCTTTTAGACGGCACAGCTACTGGTTCTTCCCGCTCTCCAGCCTGCAGAAGACCATTGTGGACTATCCAGCTTCTGGCCGCATAAACCAACCTCATAAGTCTCCCTTTTGTAATTACACTTCCTGCTGATTCTGTCCTCTAGAGAATCCTGACTAATACAATAAGAAACAGAGGAAAGGGAAAGAGATTTGTTCAGTGCATACACACAAAGGTATTCATAACAAAATGGAAGGAAATGCTCATGAATCATGTCCTCTGTAACTGGCCCAGGGTCCTAGCTGGTGGTCATGACTACTGTCCTCTACACCAATTCTAGACATTCCTGTTTTTAGCAAGCACTTCCATGGTCATGCTTCTCTACCCAGCAGGGTGACCCACAACTTCTTTACTAAGGGTCTGGGCCATTCCTTGCACTGCCTGGATTGGGGTTTAGTTTTCTGTAGACCTTGATCACAGGATAATGTTACCAGAGTCCTAATCCACAGGATTAATTTGCTCCAACAAATCAGATCTGACCACTCACCCCCCAAAAAGAACAAATGGAAAAATAATGGTAAAAAGCAGAAAGGTGCTTTAATCAGTGTAGCTACACCAGGAAGTCAGGGAGCCCAGTCTCCCGGGGCTGACAGTGACTTTGAGGTTTTATGGAAAGGGGGATGGGGGCAAGGGTTGGGGTTTGCAGAACTGGAAGTGTTGCCTAGCTGCCAAGGCAGGGGATCTTGGTCAGGCATGGCCTGTCCATCATTATTTCATGGCTGGTCAGTCATGATCTCGTCTGTGATAAGAAAGTTGCTGCTCCCTTGGGCATAGTTTTGACTCTTATCACAAGTGCTCCGTCAGACCTGTTCTTCCTGGACTCTAAGGTGACTGTGGAAGAAAGTGGCTCAGGAGGTCTCAGGAGGGAGGAGAAAGAGGCAAGAAGGGGCGCACATGAACTTTGTTAAGGTCTGTAAACAAGTCAGATTGGCACCTGTTATTTTGCCAGAGAAATGTTAGAGTCTGTAAACAAGTCTGGATGGCACCTAGCAAAATGCCAGAGGGAGTGGTTTGTGAAGTAACAAAAGCGAGCCATTAAGTGTGGAGATTCCTGATTGGTTGACTGCTGTATCTAGTTTATGCTAATTAGATAAGCTGTGTAAAATGTATAAATACCGCTCAGATCCTACAATAAAGGGCTCCCATTCCTGCTGTATCAACGTACACAAGTTATTCCTCACCCGCCCCCCCCTTAGGTTATTTTGCTGCAGCCAGACTGCAGCAGAACTTAGCAACAGGGCCCTCCTTCAAACCCCCTCCGACAGGCCTCCATTCCATTTCCATGGGGGCAAAGGGTGGAAGGGCATTTTTTTCCTTAACTATTTCTTGCTGATGGGAGCACTGTAGGTACCTTGGAATGGAAGACTTTGTTTCTTGTGCTTTTCTGAGGATGTAACACGGATTGTCATGTTGGTGTGATCAGTAGGAGCACCAGTCTTAAGAATGCAGTGTGTTAAACAGCACCTAAAGAGGAGACGAGAAGGGGAAGTAATGTTAAGCACCTCCATTTGGAAGGATTGACTGCAGCCAGTGCTGGACAGTGCCAATGGCAGCAGTATTCCTGTCTGGGTCCCTCACTGCTTTGGTCATATTTTTTGAGTCATTGGGGATGTACCCACAGCACAAGCTCCAGTGGCATCCATACTCTCGAGCGTGAATTCTGGAGGACCTCCTTGTGGATTTGTGTGGTCTCATCATTTAAGAGGGTGATGGCTATTGGACTTGATTAAAATCATGCTTAGCTAGGGCTCCAGCTTGTGATTCCACATCCAGGCTGCCCCTGGGGTCAACAGAGCCACAGGGTGGAGCCACCAAGGCCCCCTGTATGGTGCCTTACGTGGGTCTTTACCACACCCCAGTTATGTAGACTTTGGGAAAATGGAAACGAATTACCCCAGTAGGTCTGTGGGGCAAGCCCATGCCATCCCCAATGAACAGGCTGTGACCCATGTCCTTACAGAGCGAGTTTGTCAGTTGAGCCATGTGGACTCAGGTGTCATTCATTACATTGCACAGGGCCACTCTCGCCCAGCTGAACTTGCTCTACAGCTAGCCACCCAACTCCACTGTGCGCCTGAAGCCCAGCCACCCCTCCACACCAGGAGACCCTGACATCCTCTCCTACCAGAGCAAGCACCTGCTGCTTTGTGGCAGCTGCTTTTAGAAACACCTTAGGGTCCTGTTGCTTAGAGGAGGGGAGTAGGCATTTTCCAACAGGTGAGAGAAAGACCGTCTTCCCAGATTCCAGACCAGCGGGAGAATCTGGGCAGATTGGCTGCCTGGTTTTCCAGGGCAGGGGTTGGTGGCAGAGAGAGGTGGCTCTTAGCCTGCTGGTAAGGGCCATCTGCAGGCAGGTTAGTCTGGAACTGATCTGGAAGGAGGAGTAGCAAAGAGACCAGAGAGTGGCAGTAGTTTGGTTCGTGATTGTTCAGGTGTCTTGCCTGAGTGTGGCTTTTTGAAGAGATATTTCAGGTCTTTCAAGGGGTTCTCTGTCCAGCGGGAAGATTGTTGATCCTGAAGAGAGTCACAAGGGTCATTTTCCAGTGGTGTCCTATCTCAAGTGTGGCGGATCCACAGCAGATTTGAGGAAGTGTGAGTGGCTAGAAGCTCATCACAAGAGTCGGTCCACTTCTCCATCAGCTCGTTTTCTGGATCCTGGTTTTTCCATGTCTTAACAGGATTCAGTCTCCTGGTGGACAGGGTGTAGGGGTCCTCAGGGTAAGATCTTGTCCCAGAGGAAGCACAGACCTTAGAACTTGAAGCTGCTACTCATCATTCTTCATTTCCCTATTCTGAGAATGGGGAGGGTATCTCCTTTACAGACATCTGAAGTCTCCCCTGTGTAATCTCCCCAGGGTCTAATCCGTAGCCTGTGTCCAGGGGCCACTCTAATGCAGGGAAGGACCGCAGGCAGCACCTTTCCCTGTGTTCAACTGGCCTCTTGACAGGTTTTGGCTGGAGCTTTTTCTAGAGTATGGTTCCTCTTTGTCTCACCTGTCAACTGAGTTCTGAGACAGCAGGTGTCTCCAGTGGATTCCTAGCGCGCTATCCACCAGCTGCACTACCTCAGAGAAAAAGGCAGGGCTCTAATCACTCCGTGGGGTCAGTGTGTTGCCCTGGAGGTGACGGCCTTCAGTAGAGCCTGAGCCACGTCCAAGGCCTTTTCTGTCCCAGTGGGATAGGCCTCAACCCCATGGAAGAGGTGTCACCCAAGGCCAGTAGCCTTGATGTTTCCCGCAGCCCCAGCACCCGGGTGAAGCCCACCTGCTGAATTCAAGGGGGCATGGCCCACTGTGGCCTGGGCTCTTGGCAGCCTTCCTGTTTGGGGTTGTTCGTGGTGCACAGTGACATCTTTGTGTCACGTCTTTATTGCTTGACACGTCCTGGCCTCTGAGGTATGGTCTAAAAACTTCAGTCAACACATCTCACTTAGAGTGACACCCTAGTGAATACACTCCGCTCAAACTCAATACATTCAAATACACTCCCAGCAAACACTCACTGGGCAGGAGGATGGCTCCGTGAGCACTTGTCTCCCAGTGAGGGGAAGGGCCTGTCTTTAAAGCCCCATTCTCGGGCTTTCCTCTCATCTGCTTCTGAATATTCAGGAGAGAAAGAAGTCAAGGCAAATTTGGCATTAGGGTGCCAAGGGCATGGATCTGGGTGCCACTGCGTGCCATTTGGCAGCCTGGTCAGCCAGGTGATGTCTGTGGGTGATCATGGGGTTTCCTTTTGGATGTCAGGGGCAGTATGTGGTGGTCACGGCTTGGCTTGAGGAGAGCCTCCAAGAGATTGCTTATCTCCTGAGGATGCTTTCCTCACTCCTAAAGGTAAGGAGCCCTCTTTCCACAAACCTTGTGGGAAAGGACCATATTTTGGATTGGTTAGCTTTTTTTTTTTTTTTTTTAAAGAGAGAGAGAGAGAATTTTTAATATTTTTAGTGTTCGGTGGGCACAACATCTTTGTTTGTATGGTGCTGAGGATCGAACCCAGGCCGCACGCATGCCAGGCGAGCGCGCTACCACTTGAGCCACATCCCCAGCCCTGTTTAGCTTTTTTAGCTTTTGAAAACTCACCTTTTGAGCAGATAGACCTTGGAGGGAGGGGTTTGACTCCCTGCAGTCACAACTGCATACCCAGCGTGGCATTTTCCCTTGTCCATGAAGCGGCTTCCATCTGTGCAGAATTCCCAGTCTATTGTGGCTGACCCATCAGACCTAGACTTCTGGCAAAGACCGCAGTAAGAACTTCCATGAAGGCCGGGCACAGTGGTGCACGCCTGTAATCCCAGTGATTTGGGAGGCTGACGCCGGGGGATCATGACTTCAAAGCCAGCCTCAGCAACAGCGAGGCACTGAGCACCTCAGTGAGACCCTGTCTCTAAGTAAAATTAAAAAATAGGGCTGGGGATGGGGCTCAGTGGTGAGTGCCCCTGAGTTCAATCCTGGGTGCCAAAAGAAAAGAAACTTCCACATATTTATGGTATGAGGTTGGGGGCTCAGGACCTGTGGGGCAGCAGGGTGGCTGGGTTTAGCCAGTGTCTGCTGCTGCAGTCCGGCTGCAGCAAAATAACTGGTGGGGTGGTGGGGGGGTGATGAGCAACTTGTGTAGATTGATACAGCAGGAGTGGAAGCCCTTTATTGTAGGACAGGAGGGGTATTTATACATTCCACACAGCTTATCTTAATTAACATAAACTAGATACAGCAGTCAACCAATAAGGAATCTCCATACTTAATGGCTCGCTTTTGTTACTTCACAAACCACTCCCTCTGGCATTTTGCCAGGCGCCATCCAGACTTGTTTACAGACTCTACATTTCCCCCTTTTGTTTAATTTAAATAAGGACCATAGTGGTTTTTACACAAACACCATAAATAATCTGCTACAAGCAGAAGGGGAGGATACAAAATGTTACAATACCAAGCCAATTGATGGCTCCATGCAAGAAGCCCTTGGAAAAATTATACCAGCAATGACACCATTAGCAAAGATACCGAGTTACAATTTGTTGTAGATTACAGTTTGTTGTCTCAGTCCAGGTAAAGCAGTGTCTCAATAGATTAACTCACAGTCCAGGTAAATCACAGTCCAGGTAAGTTCTGCAGGCAGCTAGCTTGATCCAAAGTCTCGCTCGGTTCTCAGCCACACTGGAAATTCTTCCACCTTCGTCTTCACCTGCATTGGGATGAAGGCAGGAACTCTGGATGGCTAAAGAAAATCCTGTAGTATTCCACTAAGAAAACAACCTTCTGAACAATTTAGTACATTATCTCAAGTTTTTTTTACATTTGAAATAAGCCTTAATAGTGCTCATTACTCATTAGCTTCCAGGTGTGGGAGAACCATTGTAGTTATTGGCCTTGGAAACATTAAACTTCAGGGACATGGGCCATCTTCCGCCTGCAGTGTCCCAGGCAGCCCCAGATGGCCTTGGGGAGAGTCCCAGGCAGCCCCAGATGGCCTTGGGGAGAGTCCCAGACTCAAACTGCTTCCGGGCACAGGGAGCAAGAGCCTGTGCCTCTGGGTCAGGTTTGGATTTGGGCTCATGGCAGTGGAAGAACCGGCTGCTGCCGCTTGGAAAGTCCTTGCTGCACCATGATTGGCTCCCGCACGTGGCGGCCGCCGCCAATTCAAGCACCCTCTGGTAACGAAAAGTATTCAGTAATAGCCTTTTGCTGCAACTATTTTCTGATAATCCTTCCTCCTCCGAACTTTCTTTTTCTTTCTGACTAGAATTCCTGGGCTTCCATCAACACATCCCCTAATTGCTCTTGGTTCCACTGGGGTGCCTCCTTTCCTTAGTAATTTACTTCTCACCCCTTCCATATTTTCATCACAAAGACAATACAACATTTCAAGACAAAACAAGACACAAACATACTGCATCAATCTTCTCCATTTTCTCAAAATGGCCATTTTTCCTCTCGCCCTATCTGCCTAGGGACGAGCAGATTGCTCCCGTCCTATCTATGGATGGGCAGCTTTTTTTCGTCACTTACCCCCGAGTGTCCCGGGGCTCCCCGTAACGGGCCACCATCTGTCACAGCCAACATTTCTCTGTCAAAATGCCAGGTGCCATCCTGACTTGTTTACAGACTCTAACAGTCTGCCCCTTTGTTCCAGCAGGGCTAAGACCTGGTGTGGCACATAGACAAAACTGGCAGCCAAATGTAAATTCCTCAGCTTCCGTTAGCACACCACAAGTGGCAGCTACTGCCTGCAGACAAGGAGGCTGTCCTTTGGCCCTGTGGGCTAACTGCTTTGAGAATTTAGCAGCAGGTTAGGGGACTTCCTTCCCTCAGCAACCAAGTGAGAACTTGCAGCCCAATTCCTTGTCACTCATGCACATACAGTTTGAATGACTTTTTAAAAATCAGGCGGAATCAGAGCTGGGACATACTCATATGTTGGTCTTTGAGAGACTTAGAGGCAGTGTGACACTCTGTTGTCCAAATTAAGGGCTCAAGTTCTATCTTAATTAAAGGTTCATATAGGAGCTTTGCTATAAGCCGCAGATTAGATATCCATGTCCTGCAGTAGCCCATCTCCCCAGGAATCCTCATAATTGTTTGCAGGTCCAGGGACCTGAAGGCTGGCAATGGCCTTTTCTCTGCTAGTCTCTAGTCTTCATCAGCCTTCTGTGACTGAAACCCCAGACAAACAACTTCTTCCTTGTAAATTTGTACCTAGTAACCTCACTTGGTCAGGTGACTGAGTCCGAATGGTGTTTTCTAGGCAGAGCTCATAAGCGGGATTGGTGATCTACATATCTTCTACAGACTGGAGCAGTACTCCCAGCTGAGCCAGTCTTTAGCCAATACTTCTCCAGAGATCATGGGTAAGTTTTTGAATCGCAGGGACAGTAGTGCCCAATAGTATGGAAGGTGGGTTTTGATGAAGGATCTGTCCATTCAAAGGCAAAAATTAATTGTGACTCTCCTTTGAGTAGGATGCAAAAGAAGCATCTTCTAGATCAAGAACAGTAGGCCATCTACACTCTGTTGGCAAAGCACTTGGAAGGGTATAATGACTAGGCACGGTGAGGAAAATGCCATTAAGAGTTCATCAGTCTTGAACAAAATGATACTCCTCAGATTTTTATTTTTCCGTTTGTAGTACTAAAAGATGACTGGCAGGGCTGGATCAAATGGCATTACATTTTTTTTTTAAGTATGTGTTGGATTCCTTTGAGTGCCTCCTGTCACTGAGTATTGCTTTAAGTAGGGAGTGCCTTCTTTTACCAGACTGGGTGGGGTCCTGTTGCCCCTGACTGCCTGATTGACAGGTCGCAGGATTTCCGAGGCATTGACCCGCTCTGGAGGCTTCTCCTGGACTCATGTCAGCTGAAGATAAAGTGCTGTCCAGGTGGCTCTTCCACCGGCATCTGCTGCTTCTCTGGGGAGATGCTTGCCCTTTGAGTTTGCAGAGCAGGTGTCTCCCCGCAGGGGCATTGGACTCCCAGTGCACACAGAAAGCTTGAGTCAAGAGCTGGCCCCCAGGCTGCGCTCCAGAGGTGGCAGGGAAGTCTGCTGCTGGGCTGTCCTGCTGCTCCTGTCATGGGCACAGGGTACTGGTCCTTTGCGTTAGAGGGGTGGCACCCCTGTGTTGGTTAGGAGTAGGTGGGCAAGTGCATCAGGCCCCTTGTGGGGAAATAGTGCAGGAGCTCTGAGCCCCCCCCCCCCCCCAGTCCTTGGGCTGTCCTGCTGCTCCTGTCATGGGCACAGGGTACTGGTCCTTTGCGTTAGAGGGGTGGCACCCCTGTGTTGGTTAGGAGTAGGTGGGCAAGTGCATCAGGCCCCTTGTGGGGAAATAGTGCAGGAGCTCTGAGCCCCCCCCCCCCCCAGTCCTTGGCAGGGTCCTCTCGACCTCTGCCTTCTGATGCTTTGGCTCGTTACCGAGCTGAACCCTCTGTTAAAGAGTTGGGGCACTTTTCATTCCAGTACCCATTCTCATCACAGTATGCACATGGATCTTCTACAAGGGCTTCTTCCCTCTAGGGTAGGACCTCCAGCTCCAGGTTTCCATCCTGGACATTTTGGATGAAGATGGAGTCTGGTTCAGCTTTTTTTTTTTTAATTAATTTTTCCCCCCCAGTACCAAGTACTGAACTGAGAGGTGCTCAACCACTGAGCCACATCCCCAGCCCCTTTTTATTTAGAGACAGGATCTCACAGAGTTGCTTGGGGCTTCACCAAGTTGCTGAGGCTGGCTTTGAACTCACGATCCTCCTGCCTCAGTCTTCCTAGTGGCGGGCATTACAGGTATGTGCCACCCTGCCTGGCTTTGTTCAGCCCTTTTTATTGCTCTGTCATTATAGACCTTATAGGCCATGTCTATCACCTGAGAAGGGCATGCCCACAGCCACCTTGATTTTCTGTAATTTCCTCCTAATGCCATGGGCATTCTGCCCAATGAAGGTCATAATATGGAAAATTTGTATATCTGGGGGCTTCTGGGTATAAACCAGCATATTGCCTGAAAGTTTGATAAATTCTTTCTAACCTGGCAAAGGGGTATTCATTCTCCCCCTATTGTAACTGTTGTATTTACCTAAGCTTATGGGCTTGGGTGCCCTCACCCCATAGGAACCTATCAAGAAACTTGCAATAGTGGTTCAGTCAAACATCACTGTTGTCATTCAGGTACCAAACTGGATCTGTCAGGAGTACTGTATTTCTCAGATCAGAGGAGCTTAGAGGGTCGGCCTGGCGGAGGACCTAGGATTCCTCCTTAACCTTATTTAAAACAAATCATCTCTGCAGGCATCATTATATAGTGTGTGGCTTGTCTATCAGCCCAAGCGGGTCATTGGGTTGTGAAAATGCTATAGAGTTCCACTATCATTTGGAGGGTCCTTATGATAAGGAGGTGAGAATTTTTCCAACTTAACAAGTCAGAGGTAGAAAATGAGGTATAAGTTCAAAAGTAGCCCATTGGTTGGCCTTGGGCATTTAGCCCTCCTGACAGTACTGTCACTTGGGGCAATGCCCTGCCCTGCTGTGGTGAGCCCTGCTCCACCGGGTTTGATACCACTGGCTTTGGGAGGCACCTTCCCTGGGGTTGTGGACACTTCTGCTGAGTAGGGAGACCTTTTCCACTGACAAAAAATGATTTTTGGAGTCTAGATTCAATTTCCCCAGGTCTTTCAGGATCTTTCCACACAGCTCCCCACTTCGATCCCATAGAGATCCCATATTTTACCCTTAATGCACCACGTCAACGTAGATACCTGTGCGGCTAGTTTTCAACTTATATTGCGATTCAGTCGATCACAGGATGAGCACTTGTGTTTGGTTTTCAGCAATTTCAGCCTCACAGTAACAGGAAATGAGGCTCCCTCAGGGTATACCAGAAGCCCTCAGGCCTTGAGGAATTCTAATCCTTGAGCTCCTCACCCTTTTCTTTCACACTGTCCAGCAATGCTAGAAGCCTATGTCACACGTCTTTAGTTTCCCCAAAGTTCCAAGTGTCCTTCATGGAGTGACTTAGCTTCTGGACTCTTACAGATAGTTACGTATTCTCCAGGCAGATATTTGCAGATCCTTATAAACAGTCTACATCATGGACTATCCGTGTCTCTTTATAACCAGAACTATTTAAGTCTAGTCAGATCAGAGAGTCAATTACAGAAATCTCAAAACCAAGTCAGAAATCTTTTCCTTAAGATTGTTTTTTCTATTTTCATTACTGGTAACAAAAATCTGGGTTTGTCAGGACTCTACAGAGAAGCAAACCAATGAAATGTGAGGGATATAAAGGAATTTGTTAGGTAATTGGCTTATAAGTGCTCAGAAGACCAAGAAAACTCATCTTGCCTCTGCAAGCTGAAGAACCAGGAAAGAGTCAGGCTGGTGGGGCACACCTGTAATCCGAGTGACCGGGGAGGCTAAGGCAAAAGGATCACAAGTTTGAGGTCAGTCTTAGCAAATTATAGAGACCCTAAGAAACTTAGTGAGCTCCTGTCTCAAAATAAAAATAAAGAATTAAAGGACTAGGGATGTATCTCAGTGGTAAAGTGCCCCTGAGTTAAACTCCCAGTGACGCCCCTCAAAAGGGCAGGGAGAGCCACTCAGTGGTGGTCCAGCAGTGCCCGGGGCCCTGGGTTCAGTCTTCAGTACAGGGAAGCTGGTGCTGCAGGCCAGCCTATCTCCCAGGCCTAAGGAGGGGCAGGGGCTGGAAGGCCAGGCACTTGGAGAGCGAATGGCTGAGTCGAAAAGCCCACTATTCCAGGCCAGGATAGCAAGTCCGCCCTCTGCCCTTCTCTTCTGTCTGTAGCCTTCAACTGGTGGTGATACCTGAGCATGTTTGGAGGACAAATCTTCACTCTGTCTGCTGAATGGAAACACCCTGATGAACATGCCTAGAAACCCGCCCCTGAATAATGTTTCATCACCTATCTGCACATTCCTTAGCTCATTCAAGGCAGCCCTTAAATTATATTTATTCCCTTACTAACCAACTCTACAAATACTCATCATGACTATAATATTGCTTTCATGTGTGTAGGAATCAAGTGTCTTGCTGACTGCTGGACATTTCTCTCTGGAAATTCCCACAGGTCTGTGAGATCAACAGGTAGGAAGATCACCAACCTCAAGTCCATTCTCCCTCCTGTGCTCTTCACCTCAGTGTAGTCACTCTTGCCACCTCCATCCTAGGTACTGAAGTTACAGCAGGAAAGGACAAAAGAAGAAGCCTTGGCTCTCTGGAGCCTAAGTCCTAGCAGAAAGAGATAAAAAATGAACAATTACAAATAATACATCATTGGTGTTGTGTTGCATGACAGCCACTGGGAGGCTGAGGCAAGAGGGTTATAAGTTCAAGGCCAGTCTCAGCAACTTAGCAAGGGCCTGTCTCAAAATAAAAACTAAAAGGGGATGTAGCTCAGTGGTAGAGCGTGCCTGGGTTCAATCCCCAGAACCAATGCACATATACATTCATACCTAAGTATGTCATTAGGTTATGTGTTAATAAGTTCTGTGGGAAAAAAAATAAGTGAACATGTATAGAAGATGGCAGAATCTGTGTTAGGTGCTATTTTATATAAGGTTGTCAAAATCAGTTTCTCTGAGTGGCTGACTCCTGAGCAGAGGCCTGGAGGAATTATAGGGATCTCAGACACCTATGGCAAGGGTGAGTCCAGCCTGGATGTGGGTGCCATGCCCAGAAGCACAGCAGGGAAGAGGAGGAACAATCCTGCATCGCTTATGTTTCAACAGAAGAGCTTCTTCAGTGAACCTGACGTGATATTAATGACATTATAGACTGTGACCACGTGGTGCTGTGGACCGGTGCTGAGGACCGTGGGAGTAAACGTCCAGAGGCACAGAGTTGCCTCTGGGGTTGCTCCTGTTTCTGCAGGAACCTCTGACCAGCAAGGGTTGAGATAATCCACACTATCCATGCCTTGGCTGGAGGGCTGGCTCTGCAGTAGGTGATGATACCAACTCCGCGGACTTGTTCAAAAACTGCAGTGCACTTTCCTAGTGGCTCTTTTCCTACTGCGATATTTGTATGTAGTAAAATTCACCTGTTTTAAGAGAAAGATTTGGTGAATTTGGGCAACTGTATTAGTTTCCTATTGCTGCTGTAACAAATCAGCACCAATTTAGTGGCTAAAAAAATGTTGTTTTACAGCTCTGTGGGTCAGGTGGCCAAAATGGCTCTCAAGAGGCTAAAGTTAAGACGTTGGCAGGGCTTTATTCCTTCTGGGAGTTCTAGGGGAGATTTCATTTTTTTGCTCTTTCCAGCTCCAAAGGCCACCCACATTCCTTGGTTTATGGCACCTTCTACCCACAAAGCCCACTGTCGCATCACTCTGACCTCTGCTGCTGTGCTTGCATCTGCTGATGCAATCTACGTTGTCACTCCACCCTGTCTGGGACATGAGGGTCTTCTGAATGCAGCACAGTGTTTATTTTTCTATAATTTCACAGAAGTGTGTCATTCGGAATGGAGGCCTCTGCTCTCTTCTTTCACCTAGCATGGAGGTGTGCCAATTCTGAAGACCCTTTTATGTTTTTGTTTCCTCTTTGGCAGTGCCCCCCGTTTCTTCTCCACTGGTGATCACTAGCATGTGCTTCAGGGCCTGGTGGGAGCTCCATCTGCTGCAGCTTGAATCAGATGCAACTCCTGGGCTTCCGGCATTGCGCTCAGCACTTGATGTGTGCTTTAGACCTACTGGATTTTTTTGTCCCCTTGAGCTGGGTTCTCTACTGCCAGGCTGACCTCACACTCCTGGGCCCAAGAGCTCCTCCTGCCTCAGCCTTTACAGTAGCTGGGACCACAATCATGTGCCACTGGGCCTGGCTTGGCTCACACAGAAGGACTACTGGGGTAAAGAAACCATGTTCTAGAGGGCGCTTGAGGTTTCTAGAGACAGAGGAAACCTCTTGTCAAACCTTTTTGGATTCCTGACTACATCACAGGAAAGAATTTAATAGGAGTCAGGTTAAAACAAAGAAGGGGGTGCTTATTGTAAAGTAAAGTACCCACCCAGGTCTGAGCATGGGGGACCCCAAAAGCCTAGCACCCTGCCTAGACGGACAGGTTGTGATTTGTACCAGTTAGGGAAGCTCAGATTCACAAGGGGCTAGCTATTCGTGAGGATCCCTGGAATTGGGGTATAAAATCCTAAATGAGATTTCATCAAATGAAATCCAGCCATACATTACAACATTACAAGAATAATCTATTATGACCACATAAAGCTTGTTTTATAATTCAAAGTTGGCTTAACATATAAAAATATTTTACCACACTAAACTCGGAGAAATTGTATCTCTCTCTCTCTCTCTCTCTCTCTCTCTCTCTCGCTCTCTCTCTCTCTCTCTCTCTCTCTCTCTCTCTCTCTCTCCAACCATTCAGGAGGGTCACCTGCATCCAGGAGTTCTACACCAGCCTGGGCAACAGACATGTTGTCCTTGTTATGAAATTTCATCTGTTTGTTTTAACATGTATTCTTCCATTAAATTAAACATACGAGGTGGAGGAGCTACAGTTAACCTTATACTCATTAGTGAGACATTAAAATCTTTGTCCTCTTGAGACAAGGGACAAGAGGAGGTGTCCACTATTGTGGAGTGTGGTGACTTGGACCCTGGTCTTTGCTTGGAAGCTGTGGCACGTGCTGCAAACTTCAAGCTTGCCTGCTTTGCAGAAACTTTCCCACAAACAACCTTTTGATGATAAAACCTAAATAAACGTGCTGTGCTGGCTCTGGGTCACTGTTCCTCCATCAGAGGTCAGTGTCCCACCCAGTCCCAGCTTTCTCTTTGTAAATTTTTGTGTCTTTCTTAAACCCCCATCACCCCTTGCTGATTTCTAGGGTTCCGTCATGCAGGTCAAGGCACAATATCATATCCTCCATTCAGTATTGTGCTGGTGGCTTTGAGTATTGGAATAAGGCAAGAGAAAGGGAAGAGCAGGAAAACCAGGAAGAAAGAAGCAAAGTCAGTACTAATGCACTTGACATGGTTGCATGCATAAATCCAAATTAGCTAGCATCAATGAGTAAATTTAACAACCTTATTGTACATAGAGTAGGTATATAAAAACAAATGGCTTGTCTCTACACTTGCAATAGTTAGAAATGAGATTTTAAGAGAAATACCATCTGCAAATATCAAATATGGAGCAGTTAATCTTTTAAAAAATATTTTTATATTGAAAATTACCAGACACTTTTAAGAAAATTGAAGACTTAAGTAAACAGAAGAGTATACCAGGATTCTGGCCAGAAAGATTCAATGTCACTAAAATGTCAGTTTCCCCCAAACTGACTGATGGAGTCCATGTAACCACAAACAAAATTCTGGCAGGGTTTTATTTGCAGGGAGGCTAAGAGGGCCAGAAGGGGATGGTTGGTTGTAAAATTTGTCTTGAAATAATAATTTTTTTTAAAACTCAGAATAGCTGAAGCAATCTTGAGAAGGAAAAGCAAAACTGGAGATTTTTTTTTCCCCAGTAATCTAGGACATCTGTTTTGGAAATGGTTTAGCAGCATCTAGTAAAGCTGAATACTCCTGTGTTCTGCTAAGTTAGCAGGTGTTATTATTTTAAAGTTACAGAAGTTGAAGGTGTGGTATTGGCCTAAAAGTAGATGTGTAAACCAATTAGAATAGAAAGTATGCACACGTGTGCACATGCATACACACACAGAGTTCTGTTTTTTGACAAAGGAGACATTGCAATTCAGTGCAGAAAGTTCTGCCTTCTCGATAAATAACAGCTGGGGAGTCATATCCCTTCTCATAGCATAAATATAGATCATAGACATGAGCATTCAGCGATAAAGGCTCTAGAAGAAAACAGGCAAATTTGACATAGACAATTATTTCTGATATAAGATGCAAAAAGCAAGAACAACAACAAAAAAACTACTAACCATAAAGACATATAAGTTGGACTTCATTAAACTTTGAAACTTCAAAATAGTAAATTAGGAAACCTTCAGACATTCCACAAACTGGGACATATTCACAATGTATATATATATATATATATATATATATGAAGGATTTATATTCCCAATATGTAATGAACCCCTAAAATCAATGAAGCAGTGAAAGCCATCTCAATGTTTTAAATGGAAAGAAACATACGTAATGGTGTAAAATATTAGTTAAGCAAAATTGGAAATTAAAACCATGAAGAGCTATCTCTACCTCCTGGGCCAGGTAACTGAAATCACAGTGACTAACAGCACCAGATGCTGTGCTGACACCCTAGTGTTGCTGTTTAGAGTAACCTGGGACATCTGGTGTTGAGGAGCCTTTGCACTGTATCCAGTTTAGGGTTATCACACAAAGCACCATCCTGCAATTGTTGTGCATGACTTCAGAAGCGTCTAGTAGAGCTAAATGGCCTGTGTCCTGTGACTCTCAGCACTTCCTCTGTCCATCTGTCTACCTGCCTGATAAATGAGATCTTATGTTCATCTGAAGTCAAGCAGAATAATTGCAGGATGGTGCTTTTTGTGATAACCCTAAATTGGAGACAGTTCAAAGGCTCCTCAACACCAGGATGGGTAAATAAAATGTACCATATCTGTTAAGCACAAGTCGGTGGAAAGGAACAGACCTGTTTACAAGTAAAAAAACAGATGAATCTCAAACATGATTTGGTGAAAAAAGACTTCTCAATAAATAACAGTTATTTGATCAATGTATATAAAGTTCAAAAAATTTTTAAAAAGACAGAGGAAAGCGAGGAATGAGAAACAGGTAAGTGAGAAATGAGACCGAGACACACAAGGGAGTTTATTTGTCAGAGTTGACAAATAAAAGCCATCTCTCTATAGCAGAGAGGCAAAACGGGCTTGGGTTCTGGGCCTTTAATGGGCCGGCTCAGGAATCAGAGCCGGGTGGGTTCTAATGCAGGAGTTAGGGCTGGGTTGGTCTGAGGGAGTGGTGAGTCTTTCTCAGAAAGGCCCTGGGTGGGAAAGTGAAACTTTTTCCTTAAAATGGAGACTGAGTGGGAGAGGGGGAAGAGGTAGAACTAGGTTTTGTGGAATGGCATTACTGTATTGCCAAAGAAGGTTTCTATTGTATGCAAGAAGGGGCCAGAAAAGATGAGGAGCAAGGGGTTGGGTTGGTTTGAGGGAGTGGTGAGAATCAGAGGGTGGCGAGCTGAGCAGGGAGACAGGCTGTCCACATGGAAGCTCAAAAGGGGAGATGTTGAGTGGCTTCTTTGGGAGGGCTTGTAATGTAAGAAGAGCCCAGGAAGGAGTTTAGTCCAATCTAAATGTGATTCAAGGGATAGTTAAGTGAGAGTGTTCGTCAAGGCCCGGTTGGTACGTTCCACCTTTCCAGAGGACTGGGATGGTAGGGGATATGAAAATGCCAGGAGATGTTGAGTGCCTTAGCTACAGACTGTGAAACATGCAACAAGTACCAAGAGAAATTTGTACAGCTTGACCGGGGGCATATGGGTGAAATCCGGCTGCCAATCAGAGCAAGGGAGATGTCCTCTTGCCTGGTGTAATGGGAAGGCATGTGGGTGGAAATTGGAAGTGGGACTGGTTTTTTTGGCAGATTTCACAGGAGGCAGCGAGGGTAAAGAGAAATTGTAGGTCCTCTGGAGAGAGTTTAAGGTGGAAAGTGAAATTGTTTTAAAGATGTGGTGTTAGGGTGAAAGAGGTTGTGAAGGAAGGTAAGCATCTGTTGAGTGTCAGGTGGGGAAGAGTCCATCAAGGCTGTTGGAGGGCAGTGGCCCTCGCCTTAGAGTCTGCCTTGTTGTTGTGGAGAGTGTCACAAAGGCGGTGTCTGTCTGATGGGATTTACAATGTGAGATTCCAATGGCAGAGGGAAGCTCTGAGGCCTGGAAGAGATTGGAGGTAAAGGGGACACTAGTGATTGAGGTTCCCTTGGTGGAAAGGAATCCACGCTCCTTCCAGATAGCCGAGTGGGGGAGAAGCATGTGGAGAGCATATGTGGAGTCAGTGTAGTCGTTGAGGGGGGCTCCCTTTGCCAAAGTGAAGGCTCTGATGAGGGCGACCAGTTCAGCTTGCTGATTGGATGTGTTATTGGGGAGGTTAGAGAGACATACCCTGCCCCAGGGACTCCCTCCTGAAGGAAGGAGAAGCCATCTGTGAAGCATGTGTATGTTGCCTGGAGCAGGGGCCTTCCTGTGGGGGGGAGCGGTGTGGGAGAAGCGCCCCCAGAGTTTCAGTGCATGCAACGGGTAAGGGGAGAAGAGGTGGAAGGGTCCTGAGGAGCAGGGAGGAGAGCAGCAGGGTCTAAAGGTGAGCGCCTGTGGAGAGTAAGACTAGGATCTTTCACCAGGGAAACCTGTAGAGATCAAGGGCCACAGTGGGTAAGGAATGGAAGCCCTGGTAGGGGAGGAGTTCCTTTAGGTGATGGAGAGCCAGGATGGAAAGTGGGGCCCCAGAGGTGAGCGCCTTTTACTGGTTAATGAGTAGAAAGGCTGCGGCCAACATTCATAGGCAAGGGACCCATCCCCAAAGGGTCAGGACCCTTCAGTAGATGAACCACAGGGCAGAGGTGGGCCCCAGCCTGGGTCTGATGAGGACCCTGGAGCAAACCCCTGCTTTCCAGGCACCTAAAGGTGAAGTGCATTTGAGATCAGGGGAGGAGGGCCTGCTGGAGCCTGGTGAAGGGATCTGTAACAGAGAGCAATAGGGGTTTGGAGAGTGGCCCTGGCCTCATAGAGAGGCTTACCAATATAGAGAAGTTAGGAATCCAAGCTCTGAGGAATCCTGCCACTAGAAAGGAGCTTTGGATCACTGAACCCATATGGTTGCACAGTTCATGTCCTTAGGAGCCTTTTTATCACTTTTTTTTTTTCATTCTTTCTGATATACTCAGGAAAATTTGGGTTGATTTCCCCAGTGTCTGATTTTTTTAATTATTTTTACTTTGTATAATTATTCTTGAAAAGGGCAAAAAAAAAAAGGACAAGAATTTTTTTTATGTTTTCTGAAGTGTAACATTAAAAAAAAAAAAAAAAAAAGACTATTTAAGGGAAGTGGTGAGAAAAAAAAATGCAGCCTGATGGCAGGCTTAAGTAGCTCAGGTGGGGCACCTCAGATGCAAGATCCTCAGGTCCCTCGTGCAATGCTGGGTTTTGCAGTTGTCTCCCCCTTTTCATACCCATTGGCTTTCACGTTGCTATTTGGTGCAAACTAAGCTTCACTCTTAGGTCCACAGAGCCTTTTGTACAGGGGGCTGCATACATTTACCACTATCATGAACAAGACCTTCTTATATCCTCTCCTCCATACACTTGGTGCCTCTACAGCTTCCAGTTGTTCCTTGAGGGAAAACAAGGAAAACACTGCCTTATTTGGTGTGAACGTGGATGTTGATGAAGACCTTGACAAAGTAGGGCGGTGTGGCTCAGAGACAGAGCCTTTGCTTAGCAGGCGGTAGGTCCTGGATTCCAACTCAAGCACTGATGAATCATTTATAAATAAAACTAAAAAGTTAAGAGAAGCCAAGGTCTAAGTATTTTTAATTCTCCGCCTAACTCTCTTTGTTTCTGCCTTCACTTAGATTCTGACAGGAACAGTCTTTGCTGCCAGCATCTTGAATTTTCTAAGAAACTTTTCTTATTTTTCAAATCTTCAGTTGTTTGAAGCTCCAGGAATAGTCTCAGGGACTGATTAGCCATTTTACTGGGCAGCAAAACAAGAGATAATATCTAAAGCAAAGTTGAACTGTAGTAAGATTTATCAAGATTACGTGTGACACACACACACACACACACACACACACACACTGTAGCAAAGTAAAATATATTGTTAATTAATACTGTTTTGGAATTAACGTGCATGGGTGCAGGGTTCCCGCAGCAGGGCTTGAGCTGGGTGCTGCGTAGCCGGCAGGAGATGGGCCCTGGCCGCCCCCTCAGGGCCGAGTGGGGGTGGGAGACGCGGCTCCGGGAACCCCACGTCTCCGAGGGAGGAAGGAGGCGACGCCCTCCAAGTTGAGGGCGCAGGAATCGAGCTCCTTCGGCGGAGGCTATGGGGGACCAGCTCCACCAACCCAGTCGGAACCAGCGGGGACGCCGGCTGCGAGCCCCGTCGCCTCCCCTCCCGGGACTTAGCACTCGCAGCCCGGGAAGGAGCTCGCCAAGACGAGACAGGCCGCGTCGGGCCGGGGACCTCCGCGGTCTCCTGGAGCCCTGGTCCCTGGGGCCGCGGTCAGCGTGAGGACGGCTGCAGAGCGCCCTCTGGTGGTTCTGACTGTTGAGTCGGCTCCTTGGCTGAAGGTCACCGGGCGTCCGAAGCAGCGGAGCTCGGAAACCAGAAGGAGCTGGTACCAGCCGGAAACTCGGACGGGGAGATCCCTTCCCTCCTGTGCCACCCGAGGTCGGCCCGGAGCGACCGCTCGCGCCTGCGCGGCTCCCCGAGCCCTGCAGGAGGGGTTTCAGGGGCCCCGGCCAGCGGCGGGGGATCCCGCGGGCCAGGCTCCACCCTCACGCGGCCCCTGGGCGGTGGATCCGCTGCGAGTCGTCAGACCCCAGCTCGCAGCCTGCAGCCAGCGCACGGACGCGCCTCTGCCCAGCCAGGCCGCCTTCGCCGACGACAGCAGACACGGAACAGCTGCCTCCCGGGAGACCTGGGCTCGGCTTCCGTCCGACCGACCCGTGGTTTCTAGTTTGAATCGTGGGAGGAGAAAGCCTATGGATCTGGCTTTAAAAGGTCTCTTTTGGAAAGGCTGAGAAAGGAAATCTCTCTATTTTCAGAAACGTTAAAAAGTTCAGGAAATGAGATGCCACTTTCTCCAAAACCCCGCCTCCTTCATCCGGCCGGTTAGCTCAGTTGGTTAGAGCGTGGTGCTAATAACGCCAAGGTCGCGGGTTCGATCCCCGTACGGGCCATGACGTTTTGTTCTTCAAACTCTCCAAGTTTGAGCTTTAAAAAAAAAAAAAAAAAAAAAAAGGCGTGAGGGGAGGGCACCCAAATTACAGTTTTAGGGAAAACTTCTGGAGGCCATTGGGAAAGTCGGAGGAACTGAAAATCGAGCCACTGTGCCTCGGCAGGGAAGGGTGTTCCCAGTCTTCCCAGGTCCCTCCAGGTGAGCGAGGGAAAGGAGCCGCGGAGCAGAAGAGAGGCGCATCCCCGTGAGTGTTTTTCTGAGTCCGTCAGTTACCCGGTGCCAAGCGCGTCCCTCCGCTGTCCCGCGCGAGGCTAGGCGGGTAGGAGCCACGGTTTCTTTTCCTCCGCGGCTCCTTCGCCTTTCCTCCAGGGCCCTGCCTCCGCCTGCCTCCGTTCTAGAGACGGGAAGAGACGCAACAAGTCTGGACTGTCCCGTAGCAAAACGGAACGCCGAGCCAGCCAGGAGTCGAACCTGGAATCTTCTGATCCGTAGTCAGACGCGTTATCCATTGCGCCACTGGCCCGCGGCGAGGGGACCCCGCAGTGAGGAGCCCCTCGTGTCCTCCGCGGCTCTCCGGGGACGCCTCCGAGACGCGGCAAACCACGACCGCGAACGGTGCGAGAAAAGCATGCTTGTCTCGGGTTTTTCTGGCGCAATGCACACTCACGTACGAATGCCCATTGAAGACGTGGCCGGTAGTGAACGTCCGCGTGGTTTTTAAATGACGGGGTGGAGACGTCACTCAGTCTTTTCTTCCCGCGATCCCTCGCCGTGGGCAGCTCACTGTGAAACGCTGCTGTAGCTCAGGGCGGCGGCTGTCGGCACGCGGACATGTGTTTTGAAAAACACATAGAAGTATTATACGTTTTTAAGAATTACATTTGACATAAAAACTATTTACTAAAGTATAACGAGTTTCTCACGAGTTTGAAAAGCCAATCGCAGGCTGTCGCCTCGGCTCTTGGGCTGCGGCCAGGACGTGAGAACTAGACCGTCCTACAAGAGGCAATCATCTGTGGAAGATGGAGAAAACGCAACCGCTGTGAGCAGGATTTGAACCTACGCGGGGATGCCCCATTGGATTTCGAGTCCAACGCCTTAACCACTCGGCCATCACAGCCCCTGAGACCGTGGCCTGTACACATCACCCTGAAGACCACCATAAACCATTTGCCATGTAGCATGAGCGGGATCAGACAACACCCACGGGGCACCAAGAGTCTCTTCTATAGTCGAAGCCCTGTTCCACGCACCTTAGGTCACAGCAACCACCAACGCACATATTAAAAAAAACAGCAGAGCGACTTTCTACAGCATTTGCGATCTATTCTGTTGGCCTGCGGTGTGTCAGTCACTGTAGAAATAATGACTGCAAAACAAGCGAGAATCCTTCTATAATAGAACCCATTATCTAGTGGTAAATAAATCCGCCCTTGACACCGGGAGCTGCTGGATGAATGTAGTCATCTCTGCACAGTAGGGTCCCTAGCGGCTAAGCTGCTTCTGCTTCTGGCTGGTGGCAGCTCTGCGGCTCCTTGCTCCGTCTCCACCAGTCTTTCCCACATTCGCTCTTTACTCCTGAGCCAGAGTCGGCTGAGACTCACACTTTTAGGCAGTCACTTATTGGCACTCCTTGTCTCTCTCCCTCCCTCAGGTTTCCACCCCAGTTTCCACCTCCATTTCTGTATTTGTCACCTTTTGTCATTTGTGTAGTTCTCTCTCCCTTTCAAGCAAGAGCTCCTGGGATATGCACCAGTGTCTTGATCTTCACTTGTCTTTACTTTCCGACTTGCTAGGCTTGGGAAACAGTGCAGCTTTGTTACTTGAACATGTATCTGTTGCTTGAACAAATCTTCAGACTCAATCATTTTTTCCCTTTCCACCCTCCTACCAATGCCCTCTCTTCTCCCTCACCTGGCACATGCCAGAGTCACTGCCCAGCCTCACTCGGCTCCCTTGCCTCTGCGTCTGTACTTCTCTGACCACCTGCACTTCTGATGGCCAGAGAAAGCACTCAATTGGCTGAGTGGTCTCACTTTAATTCAGGACAGTGTCTCTCAAATAGTCTTCAGGGCTGACACATCACTGTACCCTAAGACACTAGATCATCCCACCCCACTCCTGCTGTGAGTGCCTATTTATGACCTTCCCTAAGCTCAAAGCCCAACCCCTCCTCTCTCATCTTCATGTTCAATTGATGACTTTGCTCCCTGTTTCACTGAGAAAATTAAAGCAATCAAAAGTGGCTTCTACGAACATCTACCATTACCCCATCCCTGCCTCATCCTCTGTAGAGACGCTGTGTCCTGTGCTCTTGTAGAGGGGACCAGTGTCTCGCAAAAGCTAACGCTGATTCCCAGTCACAGCAGCAGCTTTTAGTCCTTCTTCTTCTTGTGACATGTTCTTTACCTGACTTTAGGGTAAAATTCCCATTGTCTTCCACTTAGTGATGTACATTAAACCTTCTTCAACAGCTTTTCATGGTTTGAGGGCTCATTGCATGTTGTGAATAATATTCCACTGTATCCATTTGTCTACTGAATGACAACTGATGGTGATTATAAAGCTGCTATAAACGTGTATACAGGCATTTGTGCAGCTGTGTTTTTAGCGCCTTTGGTTAGAGGCCAAGGAGTGTGATTGCTGGATTGTATGGTAAATGTATGTTTAGTTTTGTAAAAAATTGTCCAACTGTCTTCCAAAGTGGCTCTAACATTCTGCATCCCCCCAAGCAATGAATGAGTTCCTGTTGCTCCACATCCTTGTCAGCGGTTTGTGTCATTGTTCTATTTTTGGTGGTCCTGATAGGTATGTAGTGGTATCTCATTGTTCTATCTTGCATTTCCTTGATGATGTATGATATTCACATGCTAATTCGCATTTTGTATATCACTTTAATGAGATGTCTGTTAAGATTTTTGACCCATTTTTAGTTGGTTTGTCTGTGTTTTTATTTTTGTGTTTTTAAGGTTCTTTGTATAGTTTGAGCCAGTCTTTTGTTTGAGATGCCTTGCTTGTCTTCTATGGCTTGTCTTCTCTTGATATTGTTTTTACTACAGCAGAAATTTTTAAAGTTAATGAGCTTACCAATTATTTATTTCTCCACAAGTCATGCCATCAAGGTTTTTTCCTTAATCTTCTAGGAGTTCTGTAGTTTTGCCTTTTTCATGATCTATTTGAGTTGTTTTTGTGAGCGGTGTAAGGTTAGTTTTTGGATTCATTTATTTTTTGCATGTGGATGTCCAGGTTTTCCAGCACCATTTGCAGAAAAGACTAATGGTCTTTGCTCCATTGTGTGGCCTTTGCTCCTTTGCCAAAGACCAGCTCACTGCGTGTGCAGGTGTGCTGCAGGGCTTCCTCTTCTGCTGCACTCGGTTGTGTCCCCTGTTCCTTCTCTTTCCTCACCTATTTCTTCTCGGTCTCCTTTACCAGGCCCCTGCTGTCCAACGCTCCCCAGGACAGCTGTGTCTTATTTTAATAAGTGTGTGATCAGCTCCTTACCTACGCCAGGCCTTGTCTTCAATATCATCTCAGTGGTGAATTACACCCCAAACATTACATTAAAAAATGAGAAACTCCTCCCATTCCAGGATTTTTCCTCCTCATTCTTTATTTTTTCTCCACACCACTTATAATCATCTTTTAAACACATTATATAAGTTATCTCTTTTGAGTATTGTCTGTCTTCCCTATGAGAATGCAAACTCTAGGAGGGCGGGGGTTGTGTTTAAGGCTAGATTTCTGGAACCCAAAAGTGTCTGGCAGATGGATGACACTACTTCTCCCTACCATGTCAAAATCCTCTTTAAATGGTTGCTTAGCCTCAGTCTCTAACTACCAGTGTCTTTTTATAGACCCTTTCTGCTCTCAGAAAACTGCAATAGAGAGGAACACTTTAGTCTGACACACATGGGTATAAGTATTAGTTCCAATTTCTACAATTGTGTGACCATGGGCAAATTATTTAACTTATCTAGCCTTTCCTCAGCTTCTGCATCTGTAAAACAGGTTAATGACTGTAAACAACAATTGTACTAACCACTTAGACTTGTTAGTTTATTTATAAAAGATCTTAAATAATTGATTTAACAGCTAGTAAGAAATGGTAATTATTAGTATAGTTCTAGTGACTTCTTTCCCATTATTAGTTTCAACAGCATGGTATGTAAACCTCAGAGATATGGGTTTTGGGAATTTGAAAGTACATCCATATCCAAGAGGATACTAAAGAAGACTAAGTGCTGCGGAGCCAGGAATACCATTTGAATTACATCTCACATACTAGCGCCACATGTTGGTGAGGTCAGCTACCCTTCAAGCCTCCAGGTCTCAACTTAAAATTAAGAAAATAATTTTTTTCCCAGAGAGTCACGGTAAGGGCTGTTTTATATTCAGCCGAATCCAGTAAGTGTCTAGTATGTTGTAAGCACGTGGACTCACTGATGAACAAGAACAGACACTGCCCCCGCCCCGCATGCGACTCACCCTCCAGGAGATGGACAGGAATCTGGTAATGGCACTGATACCTGTAGGCTGTGCGAGAGAGGGAAGCCCTGGTGCTACCAGGAATCTGGGACTTTTCACTCGGGAGTTCAAGGAAGTAAGTTCTCAATAAGTAATGGGTCTAACCATGAGTAAGAGACGAGTGGGCACGGGCCGCGCTTTTCACCTGGAAGGGGCTCCCATGCGAAGTCGCCCAGTGGCCGGGAGACCTCTTAGAGCGACCCCCCCGCCAGCCGGGAGCACGGCCCGCAAGACCTGGCAGTGGGCGACTGCAGGCGGAGAAGCGCTCAGCCGCGGGGCGCGGAGCCGCTCCACGCACACGCGAGTGTTGCAGAACCCCACGTCCGTGAAATGTGCGGTGTTTCCACGCTCTTAGTGCTATTTTCTGCCTTCTTCTCTCTCAGGTCAAAACACCCGGGATCTGAGGCCCGTTGTGACTCAAACTCCAAGGAAATTGACCGCATTTCCTTAAAGGGGTTGGGAGAATTCTCGGTGTCACAGCGTCCACCGACACAGGGCCGGAGGAGGTGGCCTTGGCACACTGCGTCCGGGCTGCACCCCCGCAGGCCGCAGTCTCCGCCGCCGCGCGGTCACTCAGAGCAGGAGCAGAGTCCAGAGGAAGAAAGGCTTCCCTGGGTGTGGGTTAGGAGGGTGATGTCGCCCTCCTTCTGGAGGACGTCCATTTTTAGCAAAATAGGTGAAGAAACAAGTCTTTCCCCCTTTCCTTTCTTGTTCTGCAAGTGTTAAACTGACTTCAGAAATGGCCTTTCTCTCCGGAGGGTTCCGCCACGTCCTGGGGACATCGGATGACGCCACGGTCCGGCGGCGGGGCGCCTGGGGCTCCACCGCGAGACCAGGCCGGTGCTCCGCGCGGCTCTCGGGACTGGAGATGGGCGCCCGCTCCCTCCGAGGCCAGTTCCTTTCTGTCCGCTCTTCCCGCTGGACTTCCTCGGCCCGCCGCGTACAGGCAAAAGGGCGACAACCGCTGTTTCCGCCCGGTTTCGAACCGGGGACCTTTCGCGTGTTAGGCGAACGTGATAACCACTACACTACGGAAACGCGCTGCTCGTAGATCTTTTCTGAAGGTAATGAATACTCTTTGCTGCCCTGGCTTGGTCCAGAAACTGTTTTCCTTGCAGAAAAATTTCTACTCAAAGCGCTGCTGCTCCCCTGGTTTTCGACTTGGTGAAAGGAAAGGCATCATTCGCCAGGGGCCGGTATTTAGCAGCAGGGACCCATTCGCCGAATGAACCACTCTCCAGTTCATGGTGTTCACGGCAGCCCCCTGCGGTGGTTGCAGGCAGCTTGGAGAGGGGATTTCGCCCCTGGGAACCGAGTGGAGTGGCCACGATCTTTGGGAGCAATTTAGATATTTAAGCTCGAAGAGAAAGAAATTAGACTGGGGATGTGTGAACGGAAAGAAATGGGAATGCATAGGGTGGATGGGGAGGAAGGGATGGTTTTCTAAAGAGGGGGAGGTGTATGTTAACCTGAAAATGATGAGCGAAATTGGAGAGGTTAGGGATAAACCTCTCCATCTACTGAAGAGTTTTTGTTTTTATCAAGGTGTAACTGACATACATTAAAAAGCACAGGTCTGTGAAAAAATGTGACATCCCACTGAAGATTCAACTCAGTAAACACCAAGATTAACATAAAGAAATCTATAATTATGCAAAGCCACATTGAAATGGCTTAAGTCAAAGAAAAAGACATCTTAAAAACAGCTGGAGAGAAAAGATTACATTTTAGGTTAAAAATTTTAAATTGAACAATAACTATTAATTTATTTAACTAATAGTTGAATAAATATTAATTTATATTTAATAATATAAATTTGATAATTTATATTACAGAAGGCAGAAGGAACAAAGAACAGGTAAGTCAAATAGAAAACAATACAATGATGGATCTAAATCCAATCATATAAATAATTGCAGTAAATGTAAAAGGGATAAGGCATTAAAAATATTGTCAGACTAGATAGTAAAATACTAAAAAAGTAAAGAGGCAATGCAAGCTGAAAAAAAGAACACAAATAGGTTAAAAGCAGTGATGGGTTTGTAGATATATCAATATCAGACAGTAGACTGCACAGCCAAAGGCCAGAGATAAAGAGGGATAGTACATAATGACAAAATGATCAGTTCATCAGGAAGAAATATTGATCTTATATCAAGCCAATTGAGAGACTAAAACAACAAAATAGAAAATAGCAACCCACAATCATGGTTGGCGAGTTTGAAGACACCTCTGACTAATTGGTGAGCAATGGGAAGAAAAGAGGGAGTTGGCTGTGATAGATACCCAGGAAACTCTACCTAATCAGCATCTAGAGCGTCATAACCAACGCTACAGAATGCACACTATTGTCAAGTAGACAAGGGAAAATTACCAAAATAGAGCCATAGAGAAAGACTGGATAAAAATTAAAGGAATCAAAATCAGAAGCAAAAAAGATAATTAAAAAATCCCAGATATTAGGATACATAAAAACTACATTACTAAGTAACCCCCATAAAACTAGAGTAGCACTGAGAAGGGAAACAGGTTTAAACATGGAGGTGGCCGAGAGCAGGAGTTGACCCCTAGGGAGATGTTCTGTATGGTAAGTCAGCATCTTAGCTGTGTTGAGTGGATCTAGACCACCAAACAAGAACAAAGTGGGTTATTTCAGATGGAGATGAAGAGGATAAACGGGGGCTCAAATAGGGAGGAGGGAGAAGACTTCCCTAGAAAGTTGCAGCAGGACTTTGTGAGGATTTGAGGTGGAGGGAAAGGAGGGGAGGTCCTTCTAACAAGATTGTTGAAGAGTTTAGTTTGGGGTGCTGTGCTAGGAAATCCAGGTAGAGATGGACCTCTGCACTAGAGATTTGAGGGAGATTTCACTTGGGGATTATTTTGAACTGCTCAGCTCCAGACAAGCAGACAAGATCCATACAGTGAAAGACACGTGTTGGGGAACATCTAGGTGCTTGTGTGACCACGGTTAAGCTGCGTGGACTGCGGAAGAACAGAGTCTGCAAAGTAACCACGTTTGGAAGCACGGTTAGATACTGTTAGAGAGACCAGGACACACCATCACCTCCGGGCACGCCCCAGTCCATCCTCCATCACCTGGAGCTGACAAGTTTCCCGTGATAATCAAATCAAATCGCTAAAGGGTATCCACACCAGCGCCCAAGGTCAACTTTTACGGTCACCGGAAAAGAGCCAAGAGCAGCTTCGCTGGGAGTGGAATTTCCAAAAGCACAAGGTACCGAAAGGCCCCGCTGGGATTTGAACCCAGGATCTCCTGTTTACTAGACAGGCGCTTTAACCAGCTAAGCCACGGAGCCAGCCCCGAGGGCGCCCTTTCGTTATGCAGTATTTGAATATGATTTCAGACTTTTGTAAATGATGTCATTTCTAGAATTTAATTCGTCAGATCATTCGAAAACAAAAAGGGGTAAATACTGCCGTCAAAATCCAAGGAGAGCTTTAGTTTCTAAAGGAGGATATGGAGAAGAGATTGAAACCCTACCTCCCTGGGGAGGAGTCATGCTCCTGCATGGACACTGACCACCCTAACCTCTGCTGGCCAGGCAGGGGCCTTTGCTGAACCCCAGGGGGAAACGCGTCGGCGGTGTTAAGCATCCCCGTGCTGCAGCTGGCCTGCGCTCTTCAATGTGGAGGAGGAGGGCTCTCCTCAAAGCTTGGCATCTGACACAGGGATGCTTCCAGGACTGCGGATGTGAGGTGCACCTGTCAGCGCTCTGTCTGACCCCACCCGCCGAGCTCCAGGCACCGGGCGCCCAGCCTCTTGCGGTCTGCGGGGGAGCCCCCCCCCCCCCCCCCCACTGCGGAAGGCCGGCTCCGAGCTGGGGGGGGGGGCAGGGAATCCTTAAAGGTCAAACGCAGAGCTCTCCGGTACTATGCAAAAGGAGGAGCAAAAGCAGCAGGTGGGGCTGCGGCTTCTGAAGACCTGGCTCTGCGTCGCCACCACACTGTAATTCAGGAGCAAAAGCTGTGTAGACAATGGCCGGTTAGCTCAGTTGGTTAGAGCGTGGTGCTAATAACGCCAAGGTCGCGGGTTCAATCCCCGTACGGGCCAGGTTGTCAGGTTACTTTTTGTGATTCTCACTCTGGGAAACAGTGAATGGCTGCAGCTCCATCCCAACAGAGACCAGAAGGATCAGCCCATTACTTAGATACCTAGTACATGAACAAGATAACATTTTTTAAAATAAATATCTCTCTAAGGTCATTTGCATCAATTTAACATCAATTTAGCTCAAGCACAAAGTTAAAAGATTGAAAAATTTTCTTTCCATCTTTATTCTCTATCAATCCAATTCTCACCATCCCTATCAGAGGTGATCTCTTAATTTCTCATACTATATCTTTCCTGGCTTTCTTTATACATATACATGTAAATATTTACATTGATTCTTATTCTGTACTTCTTTACATAACTGAGGGCCTCCTTTACTCGTCAGTGTGAAGCCAGATTTAAAGATAGGTAGTTAGTGTAGTTAGGTAAATCTGGTCAAATATTGAGTAAAATTGAAAATGAAGGCCTTGTTGAGAATGGAGCCCAGGAAAGCAAAGCAGCACTTGGGGAAATTGAAATGTTAATATTCCCAAGGCCCAGAGCCCATTCTAAAGAAAAGTTAATGAAGCAGCTCCCAGCAAATAGGAGGTGCTAATCAAAAGCGGCCCCAGGCCCTTACTGCCCAGATTACTCCTCTGGCCCATCTGCCCCTCACCTTTTGGGCCTCCCCACTTACTTTCTATCACTGCAAGAAAACAGAACCAAGCCAGAAATGCAGAAAAGCTGAAAGACCTTAGCTAGAAAAGAGGGAAGACCTGCCCGCTTCCATGGATTCCACCTCTTGGGTCCCCTTCTTCCTGGGGGTGGGGGGGGGAGTCTTTTCTGATGTCCGTAATAAAGCTTCTACTTTCCACTGTAAACTTGCCTCAGGGTACTTCTCTGGTGTTATACTTCAGCATTGGGGAAGAAAGGACTGTCCCTGGGTAAACAGCGGTAACAAGTGTATCTGTCTTGTCAATGAGCAACTCATGTTACTCAGGCTCCAAGTATAAAAATATGAGTCATCTTTTTCTTCACATATTTTACAGGTAGTACTCAATTATCCAAAATGTCTCCCAAGTTCAATAGACTCATTCTCCCGCCACAACAGCCACTTCCCAATTCTCAAATTCCAGGAGGTTACTCTCTTTGCTGCCTTAGGACCCTCTGGGCCCTGTCCCAGAATGAGGTTTTTGATCACACAGCAGGGAGCATCACTGGAATGACAGGTGTGTGGCCTATCTGGTGCTTCTCTGTCCCACAGCCCCGAGTCCTCCTGTGTCTGCACTGAGCTGCTTTCCCATTCTCCTCACCCATGATGGTGCTCCACAGTGCAGCTGGACTAGTCAACTAGCTCTTGGAGTTAGACCTAAGTGTTCCTGATGAAATTCCCAATGGCCTCCTTCTAAAAGTGCTGTGACAATCCTGAAAGTTTGGTTCTGCAGCAAAGGGTTCTAGCTTTTGGCATTTCTAATGTTGATATTTTCAGAAATTCTTTGCATTTATTGAACACTGGCTCCATCTTTCTGTGATGGACTTGTCTATTCAGATGTTTGCAGATAGTGACTATAAGGTGAGACTCGGGCAGTGGAGGGAGAGCCCCACCTTCATGGATCCCACATACTCGTGGAAAGAGACAAAAGGTAATGCTCCTGGCAGAAAAGAACTGTGAAGAATAAAGCAGAGAAACTCCTTAGGAGCACTCCGTCCTCTGGGGTGGACAGAGGACATCCTAGTGAGGCAGGACAGGAGTTAAGATACCACCTCTTCCTTGGCTTTGTGTTTTTGGAGGACTGAACCTCATTTGCCCAAGGGAGAGAAAACCTGGTAGAAGGTACGGCTCATTATGCTGTCCAACCTTTCCACAGGCTGAGTGTTAGAGTCTGTAAACAAGTCTGGATGGCGCCTGGTAAAACGCCAGGGGAAGTGGTTTGTGAAGTAATGCCAGCGAGCCATTAAGTGTGGAGATTCCTTATTGGTTGACTGCTGTATCTAGTTTATGTTAATTAAGATAAGCTGTGTGGAATGTATAAATACCTCTGTTGTCCTACAATAAAGGGCTCCCACTCCTGCTGTATCAATCTACACAAGTTGTTGGTCACACCACCACCACCCCCCCACCCCCCCCACCCCCCCACCCCCCCCCACACCCCGTTATTTTGCTGCAGCCAGACTGCGGCAGCTGAGGGCCAAAAATCTCTCCCATAGTTTTTATTTCTTGGAGGGCTTGGAGTCTTGCCGCAGCCCAGCTGGCTGGGCAAAATATCCGGGGGGTGACGAATGACTTGTGTAGATTGATGCAGCAGGAATGGAAGACGTTTATTGTAGGATCTGAGCGATATTTATACATTTTACACAGCTTATCTAATTAGCATAAAATAGATACAGCAGTCAACCAATAAGGAATCTCCACACTTAATGGCTTGTTTTTGTTACTTCACAAACCACTCCCTCTGGCATTTTGCCAGGCGCCATCCAGACTTGTTTACAGACTTTAATATTTTCCCCTTTTGTTTAATTTAAATAACGACCATAGTGTTTTTTACAGAAACACCATAAATAACCTGCTAGAAACAGAAAGGGAGGATACAAAATGCTACAATACCAAGTTAATTGATGGCTCCATGCAAGAAGCCTTTGGAAAAATTATACCAGCAATGACACCATTTGTAAAGATATCGAGTTACATTTTGTTGTAAATTACAGTTTGTTATCTCAGTCCAGATAAAGCAGTGTCTCAATAGATTAACTCATAGTCCAGGTAAATCACAGTCCAGGTAAGTTCTGCAGGCAGCTAGCTTAAGTTGTAGCAGCAGAAACAGCAACAGCTCCGAAGTTTCCTCTGGTTCTCAGCAACATTGTAAATTCTTTCACCTTTGTTTTCACCAGCACTGGGAGGAAGGCAGGAACTTGGATGGCTAAAGAAAACCCTGTAGCATTTCACCAAGAAAACAACCTTCTGAACAATTTAGTACATTATCTCAAGGTTTTTTTTTACATTTGAAATAAGCCTTAATAGTACTCAATACTCATTAGCTTCCAGGTGTGGGAGAACCATTGTAGTTACTGACATTGGAAATGATCAAAGTTCAGGGATGCCAGTAGCGTCTTCTGCCAGCTGTAGCATCCTGGGTAGCCCCAGATGGCCCTGGGGAGAGTCCCAGACTCAAACTGTTTCCAGGCACAGGGAGCAAGAGCCTGCAAGACTGTGCCTCCAGGTTAGGTCTAGATTTGGGCTCGCAGTGGCGTTCCGCTCCCCAGGGCAGCGGGGCGGGGAAGAGCCGGCACCTGCCACTTGGAAAATTCTTGCTGCGCCATGATTGGCTTGAGCAGGTGGTAGCCGCCTTGTCGATTTATGCACCCTCCGATAATGAAAAGTATTCAGTAATAGCCTTTTGTTGCAACTTTTTTCCTGATAATTCTTCTTCTGAACTTTCTTTTTCTTTCTGACTAGAGTTTCTGGGCTTTTATCAACACATGCCCTAACTATTCTTGGTTCCACTGGGGTGCCTCCTTCCCTTAGTAATTTACTTCTCACCCCTTCCATATTTTCGTCACAAAGACAATACAACATTTCAAGACAAAACAAGACACAAACATACTGTATCAATCTTCTCCATTTTCTCGAAATGGCCATTTTTCCTTTCACCCTATCTGCCTAGGGACGAGCAGATTGTTCCCGTCCTATCTATGGACAAGCAGCTTTTTTCGTCACTTACCCCCGAGTGTCTCGGGGCTCCCCGTAACGGGCCACCATCTGCCGATGTCCCGCTGCAGCAGAATAACCGGGGGGGGGGGGGGGGGGGGGGGTGACGAATAACTTGTGTACGTTGATGCAGCAGGAATAAGAGCCGTTTATTGTAGAATAAGAGCGGTATTTATACATTTTACACGGCTTATCTAATTAGCATAAAATAGATACAGCAGTCAACCAATAAGGAATCTCCACACTTAATGGCTTGTTTTTGTTACTTTACAAACCATTCCCTCTGGCATTTGACCAGGCGCCATCCAGACTTGTTTACAGACTTTAACAGAGTCTAACCCCGGGTCCTGTGCATGCTAGGGAAGTGCTCTACCACTGAGCCACACCCCAGCCCACCCCATATTTTCTACTGCCCACTGGAGCCTAGGATCATTCACTTGCTAATTAACCATTGAAAGACCCTCCGATTCCCTGTCCAAGAAAGACGCACGAGGCACTGGCTGCAAACGCATGAGGTTTATTCAGACACAGACGCCTGCGGGTGCTCAGCGAAACCTCAGCCGGAGCTTTGGTGAGCTGGCACACCGGGCTTTGGGGTACAGGTCTTTTATAGGGTAAAGGGGCAGGTTTCTTATTGGTTATTTTGAACCCAGCATACAGGTTACCTAAAGGGTAAAGTTGTTTTTCATTTCATGTTCCTGGAATGACAGTTACATATGAGCACTCTGATTTTTCTGTTCCTGCTTATTAGCCCCTGTTTATTCAGGCATGCCCTGGAATCTGTTTTTCTGCTCTTTCCCAACCATCCTGTTTTTCCCTTTTTAATCGGTCACACTTAACTGATTATCTGAAAAACACATTGTCTGAAGGTTTGTGACGTGCCCTAGTAATTTTGTAACTAAGCCTAAGGTTGCTGGGCTGGGATCTTTCACCATGTAACTCTGACATTCTTCAGTCATCTCTGGATGAGCAGTTTCTTCCTAGTCTTAAGAAGAAAAAGGAGGCAAAGAAGGGTGTCTTTTGTTGGGTGCTCTGCCATCAAGAGGAGATGAGATCTGAATGGTGGTCCCAGAGGGTTTTCCCACTCTATGATGTTATGTCCTGCTTTATGGTGTCACTAGTGGTTCCAACAATAAAGAGTTTGGATAAACTGCCCATTTTCAGTGGGCACTGCTTCTCTGGCAGCCCTCCCTACTGGAACTGGCTCTTCCTGGCTTTTGGCTCCCCACTGTTCCTTCCTCTTCCCTGAAGACCCTTAGCCTTGAGGCTTTTGTTTAGACTTCACTGACTCTTTCCCTTATTTTTGCTTTCATCTTCAGACTGTTCAGATAATTATTCTTATTCCTTGAAATTTTAATGCCTGGATCACCCCCACTCTGCATGCTATGCATCATTGTTGCCAAAAGCTCGGTACCCTGTCCCTGATGCCAATTCAATGAGCAGAAGATTTCGAGAAAAGGAAAAGGAGGTTTATTGCTTTGCTAGCAAAGGAGAAACACAGGAGACTCCTGACCCAGAGGCTGTGATTATGCCTGGCAGGGGGAGCAAAGAACATTTAATGAGATGATTCCAAAGCTACATTCCAGTTGTGCCCTGTCAGGGGCTGTAATTCACTTGTAGCCTTGAGAGAGAGCCATTTCTTAGGTCCTCTGGTACCATCTCAAAGTCTGAATTACTTCATTTCTGTGGTGCATGAGCTCAAGGATGGGGAGAAGGGTAATCTTGTTTTCCCCATGGTTAGGGAGCGGGGAGAGGGAGAAGAGAAGGGGGAAAGTAATGTCAGCTTTAAAATAAGACTCAGTGACAGAGCAGCAAGGACTATCTTCAGAGCATGAAGGGGATTGTGTTACATCAAGACTCTCGGTGAGTTCAGTCTCCCTGAAGATGATCTTTCACAGGCCTTTTGCTTTCCAATTCCCTGATCTCCCATCAAGTGATCGTGTTTTTCACACTTTCTTTGCAACCCCCTCCTGCCGCAGTCCGGCTGCAGCAAAATAATGGGGGTGGGGGGGTGGGATGACGAATGACTTATGTACCTTGATACAGCAGGAATAAGAGCCTTTATTGTAGGACAGGAGCGGTATTTATACATTTTACACAGCTTATCTAATTAGCATAAACTAGATACAGCAGTCAACCAATAAGGAATCTCCACACTTAATGGCTCGCTTTTGTTACTTCACAAACCACTCCCTCTGGCATTTGGCCAGGCACCATGCAGACTTGTTTACAGACTCTAACATTTCCCTGGCAAAATACCAGGTGCCATCCTGACTTGTTTACAGACCTTAACACCCTCCTGTGTCCAAAAGTTTGAACAATGTTTTCCATCTTCAACTTCAGCTGAAAGTAATAAATACGAACCCACATTTTGACTGTGTATGTGCATTTCTGTGGGCACGCAATTTTTATAACAAACAGTTTTGCAACCCACATTTTGCTCCTGTCTCTAGGCCATTGGGCGTGGCTCTCTCAGATGCCCACTCACTGGGGTCTTCAACTTTCTCAGCCTTGCTCAAAGGGCACACTATCAGAGTTTAGTTCCTTCCTGACCATCCTGGTAGGCCGAGCCTCCCTGTCCTGCCCTGGTGTGCTCGCTGGCTCCCTACCTGGTTGTTCACCATCCACTTCCTGAGGAATGGAGGCGCCTGTGAGAAGGAAGACTTCCTTGAGCTCCTGATTACCGAATTCCTGGCTCAGTGGCAAAGCTGGCACGCGACAGAAGCAGAGTGGGAACCCATTTGCAGCAGGGTGTCGGTCAGGGAGCAGGCCAGGCCTGAGCCTCCTTGGAAAGACGGCAGACGGCAGAGCGGGGAGCACTGTGCGCGGTGGGTGGGGCGAACTGGAAACGGAGACCGGAGCAGAGGGGTGAAGGGAGCATGCGCAAGAGAAGGACGTGGCGGGAAGATCAAAGGGAAGCGCAGGTCAAACCGGCGCCAGGGGCACTGGGACTTGCGGGGCGGCGCAGCGGACGTTCGGGACCGGGCTCAGGGGAAGAAGCGGCGTTCTGCCCAGCGAGGCCTGGGTCGACTCCAGCCCCAAATAAGTCACAACCCTGTCTCTGTCACCCATGAAGTTCTGAGGGAGCAGCAGGAGACCGACAGGGGTGCTGTTGTTGTCCATGTCGCTTTTCTATTATTCTGTCCAGGGCACTTCTTTCTTTATTCATAGCACTGTTGATTAGGACAGGTTTGAATGAAAATGGGCAAAAGGCGCAGGAAGCAAACCAGCCTCCTTACGTCCTCGAGGGTGCAGAGCGAAAACCACATACGAGAGCGGGGCTTGAACCCACGCGGGCAGCTGCCCACGGGATCTTAAGTCCAACGCCTTAACCACTCGGCCATCCCGGTGCCGCCGGCGGGCCTCTGCTTCTTTTCACCTGCGTATCCTTGTCATACTTTACCGCTCTCTACTCCGACAGGGTACGGTCTCGACCTCCTCGCTCCATCTTCCTGGAGAAATCTGCTTTTGATTCCAAAAGAAAAACCGGCGGCGGCGGCGCGGGGTCCCGACCAGCACGAAGCACCCCTGCCACCGCACCGCGCCCACCGCGCCCACCGCGCCCCGGCTTCTTCGCAGACTCTTTGAACACTGGGCTGCAGCCACCTCTGCCGGTGCCGGGAGGGTGCGAAGCCCCCGCACGGGGCCAGCCCACCTGATTCCAGTTCGTCCTGCGGTAAACGCGGAGACCTGGGCGGACACGGTGACTCTGAAGCGTCCACCCGAGCAGCTTGCTGGGCCCGGTGGGCTGCGTGCGGCTAGGGCGGCGCAGAACTCCAGCTGCTTCAGAAAAGCTGGCCCCCGGCAGCAGTCGGGCCTCGCCGGTACCAGGAGAGACAGAGCGATTCCAGGACCCCCCTGCCAGGACCTGGCCAAAGAGATTAAGGGTGGCCCCTCGACCTTTATTTCACCGAGCCCAGTGAGAACGAAGGGCTCGCAATCGCCGGAGGCGCTCGGAGAAATCACGCTCAGGTCAGGGGCCACAAACTGCCACCGGGAATTTAAGCTCCCAGGGGGACGTTTGGGCTCCGGAGGAGACGGTGCCGAGTGAAACCCCGAGGCAGGGTTAGAACCTCCTGGGTTCCGAGACAGTGCGGAACCCGTGGTGCATATTCTGCTCCTTGTTATCCAGGCCGTGGGACACCTGAAGCCCACTGCGTGGGAGTCAGTGAAGGACCCTCCCCAGGCCTCAGCCGCCGGTGAATGATAAGCCCGACCCTCTCCTGGATGCTCGGACCAACCGTCCGCATCCAGATCGTTCTCTGCACGAGGTCGAACCGTGCCCAAGGAACGCCCTGGTGTTCTCTGACAGCCTGGCCTGATGAGGTTTCCATTCGCAGAAGAGCAGGTAGGACCTGAGAGTTTCTGCCTCCGCCAAGAACTGAAGGAAATTTAGGTCTCACTGCTGGAGCAAGAACAGGCTTGGGGAATGGTGATGGAAGTGTCTGACAGAAGTGCCACAGTCCGGATGCAGCAAAATAACCAGGGGCTGAGGAATGACTTGTGTACCTTGATACAGCAGGAGTGGGAGCCCTTTATTGTAGGACAGGAGGGGTATTTATACATTTTACACAGCTTATCTAATTAGCATAAACTAGATACAGCAGTCAACCAATCAGGAATCTCCACACTTAATGGCTCTGTGGAGTTACTTCACAAACCACTCCCTCTGGCATTTTGCCAGGCGCCATCCTGACTTGTTTACAGACCCTAACACAGAAGGTTCTATAGAAAGCACATTAGAGCAAGAATTCCTCATGTTTATAGACCCAAAGGTTTCAGGGTAGTCTATTAGTGTGCACTACATAGTAGAATCCATCACCTGTATCGTTTTTAAATATACATTTATCTAGAAATTTGACATATTACTTGTGAAAGTAAAAATAAAGCTATTAGAAGTATATGAAGGAGTAATCCTATGTGTCAGGGAGCAGCCAGCGAGCAGAAAACTTTTAATAAATGTCAGGGGCTGGGGGTGTTGCTCAATAGCAGAAGTTTGCTTCACACGTGTGAGGCCCTGGGTTCCATCCCCAGCACCACAAAACAAACAAACAAACAACAACAACAAATACCAAACTTAAAAGCAAACAATCACCCCCCATAGATGTATTGAAATTAAGAATAGTAAAATAAAGCACACATAGAAATATAAATAAATGTGGTAATAGTAGAATGAATATATTTGAATTATCTAAAAAATAGTGAGGTGACATCTGGCAAGAAGCCATGCAAATGTGCAATATCAGGACAGCAAAATCAAAAGGACACGGTCAAAGGATAGTACAGGCAATTAGAGAGATATATAAAGACTGTAGAAAATCATTGGTAATCACAGAAATAAGAAACAAAAAGAGATATCACTTTACTACCATTACATTGTCAAAATGTAAAAGCTGAATAAAATCAGTTTCTGCAGGACTAATGATATCAGAGTCCTCATGTCCTGTTGTAGGAGTTTAAACTGATGAAACCATTCTGGGTACATCTAATGCAAATGAAGAATGTTCACATTATATGGTTGAGCTAATCTCCTAAGTTTAACTCTCATTCCACTCTCAAATTACAGAAAGTATGCATGTGAGGAAGTTAATCAGAGCACCATTTGTGGTCTTTTAAAACTGGAGGAAAAAAAACATATGCGATTTCCACTATTTGACAGTAGGTAGGTAAATTGTTGTAAATACAGACCTTAGAATATTATGCAATGTCAAAGGTGACTGTAGAGGTCCATACAGCAACATGGATGAAACTTAATTATATGACTATTAGCAAAGAACACTGAAGCCAAGGTGTGGGCTTCTGCTTCTGCCTGTGAAGGATCACTGCTATGGGAGTTGTTGTGGTTTAAGGGGGAAAGATCATGGACTTAAAAATATGTGAAATAACTGATTTTAGACATTCTTCTACTTTCACTGTAGGACTGTGACTCCCCCACCTCAGTGATATAAAAAGGAAATAAATGAGTATCTTATAAATATTTTATCTTATTGACTAGGGATTACAGGTCTCAGCACAATGAGGAGAAATTCACCAGAGCTAGGTAGTATAAATCAAGGACATAAATGTAGGATTCCAAGGGGGTGGGGCAAAGCAGTTAGAATTGGTGAGACAGAATATCAGAGAGGAGAAATCTGCAAAGAAAGAGCTTCAGAGTTCTGCAATGGTATCTTTCAACTTTGGTGGAATACTGATTTGTGCATGAGTGGGATAAAGATTCCATGCTGGGAGCCATCAGCCAAGTAGGTATGACAATCTCCTTGCCAGCTTACTTCCATGCTGTCTGTGGAAGGACTTCTGAAAGGTGACCTTGCTCAAGGACCAGGGCAGGATCCGTGTTTAGGGTGTTCCCCCTTTAGAATAGGGAGGTTTAGCATAATAGGAGATTAGGGTGTTCCCCCTTTAGAATAGGGAAGTTTAGCATAATAGGAGAGTAGGGTGTTCCCCCTTTAGAATAGGGCGTATCCTGCTGCTGAGTTCCTCTTGAGTGCTTAGGTCAGACAGTATATTTTGAGAGACAGAAGCCCATGCGGTGTGGATTTAGGCAGGAGTGGATTTGAGAGAGGGGATTTGGGCAGAGAACGTGGATTCCCCCAGAGCGTGTTTGTAGACGGCCGGTGTGAGTTCGGGAATAAAGAATTGCTGTTTGAATCTACAAGCTGTGTGGAGACTCGTGATTTGTGCCCAGCCGAGAGACTGCGGCATTTGGTGGCCCGTACGCGGAACGTTTAAAAATTGGAAGTAAGTGAAATTACTCGCCCCTGAAGGGAGAGCGAAAGAATGGGTGAGCATTTCAAAAAACAATGTGTTCTTGTTCTAATTTATTTTGTTTTTATTTCAAGTTGCCTGTTCCTAGAACTTTCTCAGGCAAACTGGGGAAAATGGTTGACTCAAGGTTTGAAGTTGTTCACCTCCGAGGAAGAGAAATTGTTAGAGAAAAAAGGCACCCCAGTAAGACCAAGAACAATTAGGGCATATGTTGATACAATACAAAAATGTAGCCCATGGCTTTTTAAAGATGAGTTATTAAATATATCAATGGGACCATCATGGTATCCTGTAGAAGGATTTTTCTCAACAAGAAAGAGATGGCTAGTTCTGTTTACTACAATTGTCTAAGATCTTGGTTTTTACAGACATCTGATTAATTTACAAAGCTAAAGTGTTAAAATATCAACCACTAAATATGAAATCAAGTACTCTTTACTTATTAAGTTCCATAAGGTAATATATTTAATCATTATGTGTGTTTTCATAAATTGGTGAATGGAAAAAGTTTAATATTGCTTTGGTCTATGTCTTTGCTAAATCAAGGTTACTAAGAGTTAAGATTCTATCAGGTGTAATTTATATACAAAGAGCATAAGAAGTTTCAGTTGGGTTTCAATTATAGTATTATAGTACCATAAAAAAAAACATGAAAGTATTTCATCCTATTAAAGTAGAGTAATTTGTCTAAATCAGAAATTTTATAAGGGTTATTTCAGAATGTGAATTTATAAAAAGGGTTAATGGCTAGAAAAGAGATTAAGATTAAAGATGTAAAAATATATTTTAATATGAAAGGTTAAAAAATGCTTCTAGATGAGATAATCTCTGTGTGGTAAAGTAAAAAGTTATAAAATGCCATTTAAAAAGATTTTGAGGAAACTAGACTTACTTTAAAAGCTTGAGAAAGGAAGAAAGAAGAAAAAGATATTTGTACATGGCAGATTGAAACAAAGCTTCTTAATGGAGTAAAAAAGGCCTTTGGTTGAAGGGCAGCCATGTAAACTAATATTAAGCGATTTAAACAGAGTCTAAGCCTCGTTTAAAAGAGCGAAGCTGTAGGTAATGAAAAAGTACATTTAAAAGTACAGTATAGATGATAATTAAAAGGCTTTAAAAGGTTAATTTGAAGGTGGTTAAGATGCCTTCATGATGGAGAAAAGATTGCGTCATTCGAAGCCTAGTTAATTTTAAAAATTGGAAAGGGGTATATATCCCCCAAAGATAAACTTAAAATAACCCTTTTTACTCTAAACTTTTAAAATTTGGATTCATCAGGACTTAGTGCTGCGGAAAGGCATATGTATCCAAAAAATGTGCATAAGCCTAAAGTTCTTTGGAAAGATATTCTAACAGGACAATGGAAAGGTCCAGACCCAGTGATTGTCTGGAGTCGGGGCTCTGTTTGTGTGTTTCCACAGGGAGAACAGCAGCCGATTTGGATTCCAGAAAGACTAACTAAAGCAATTTCTACGAATCGAAAAGAAGATGATTTGACTCAAATCCATAACAGCTGATATCCAGAACTCCAGCTTGGCCATTCTTACATCTGCAACAGTGATTAACAAGGATGCTTTTTTCAATATCTATTTTATTATTGCATTTTTCCCACATCATAAGGTTCTATTTTTATTTTTTGAGCTCATACAAACCTAGGTTAATGTTTTTCTGATCAGTTTTATTTTTTGACTGTGGAGTTTTTAAACATTGCAATGGAGATTTCACCTAGGTAAAGCTACAAGGCCTTTATTATTATCTTATGTGTTGTACGTTTGTTTGCACATTTGTGTTTTGTGTTGTATGTCTGTGTGTGCGTATTTCATATATGAGGAGCGCTCATGAGAAAATGGATCCAAATTATTATTATTTTTTTTTTTATTCACGTGATTTAAATGGTTTAATTTAAATTAGGTAAACAGCTGTTAAAGATTGTTTTTAAAGGTGCTTAACATATCTGCTTGTTTACTAATTTAAATCAGGTAAACAGCTGTTAAGGATTGTTTTTTAAGTAGGTTAACAGATCTGTTTGTTTACTTTCACCTTTCCTTTTCATTATATTTAATAATTCTTTTCAGGTTAATGTCTTTTTAGCATCATTGCCAGAATTCCTATCTTCATCCCAATGAATATAACTCAACAAGTATGCTCAATCAAGGAGTCAACTTACTTTGGGAGGAAACGGACTTTGGGAGGAGACGGACAGATTGATAGATTCCTCCCCTTTGAACTGCTTACAGAACTTGCCTGGACTATGTAACTACGTTTAGTGCAGCAAATTGTGGTAATGCTGGCATATCTTTGCTGATGGTGTCACCAGTGATCTTTGCTGATGGTGTCACCAATGATGCAATTTTTCCAAAGGAACTGTCAATTGGCTTGGTGTCGTGGCATTTCTGTATCCTCCTCCCTTCTGCTAGTGATGGTCTAAATTTGGGGGCCAATGGCTATATGCTGGACCGGCAGTCAGTGACGGGTATGATCCAATTGCAATGGTATCAACCTAAGACAGGAGGCTGACGCCTAAAGGTCAGTTACCTAAAGGTCAGTTTTCCGATGACGGGTAAGAGCCATATGTTGAATTGGACAACCTACCAGGCGCGGTCCTTAAGCCACATTAACCTCACTCCCCCACTGGCACCAAGGCCAAATTTGGGGGCCAACAGAGGTGAGGCAAAGAACCTCACCCCCCCACTGGTGCATAGACCTATCCACAAGTATGGCTGTATGCTGGACCGGTAGTCAGTGACGGGTATGATCCAGTTGCATTGGTATCAACCTAAGACAGGAGGCTGACGCCTAAAGGTCAGTTTTCCAATGACGGGTAAGAGCCATATGTTGAACTGGACAACCTACCAGGCACGGTCCTTAAGCCACATTACTTGTTGTTTAATTAATCAGAAGGGGGGAGATGCTGGGAGCCATCAGCCAAGTAGGTATGACAATCTCCTTGCCAGCTTACTTCCATGCTGTCTGTGGAAGGACTTCTGAAAGGTGACCTTGCTCAAGGACCAGGGCAGGATCCGTGTTTAGGGTGTTCCCCCTTTAGAATAGGGAGGTTTAGCATAATAGGAGATTAGGGTGTTCCCCCTTTAGAATAGGGAAGTTTAGCATAATAGGAGAGTAGGGTGTTCCCCCTTTAGAATAGGGCGTATCCTGCTGCTGAGTTCCTCTTGAGTGCTTAGGTCAGACAGTATATTTTGAGAGACAGAAGCCCATGCGGTGTGGATTTAGGCAGGAGTGGATTTGAGAGAGGGGATTTGGGCAGAGAACGTGGATTCCCCCAGAGCGTGTTTGTAGACGGCCGGTGTGAGTTCGGGAATAAAGAATTGCTGTTTGAATCTACAAGCTGTGTGGAGACTCGTGATTTGTGCCCAGCCGAGAGACTGCGGCAATTCCATGAAGCCAGGAAAAGAAGGACTGAACACTAAGTTGATCAATTCATGCCAATCACCAAGGTGGGAATTGTCTGTGTTCTCACCTAGTGTGGTTGGGTTGTGAGCCAGTGTCACCAAGGGATAACCTTGCTTTTGGAGCTACATTAGCCCAGTTAGCTTTGAATCCACCCTGAAAAAACTTTTGGAACAAGTCACAGATGGATTGAATACCCCCCCCCCCCAATAATGTTATTTAAACCTGTAAGAGAAAGATCCTTGTAATGAAGTTGTAGAAAGTTTAGAAATATGAGTGTTGGCAGTATCATGGAATTTAGAATCCAATGAACTGAGCAATCTAGCTAAGGAAATTTCCAGACAGAATTGTGAAGGTGTTTCCCAGTGTTGCCAGATAAGTGATGCCAGGTAAGTCAAAGGAAGCACTGGTAAATATTAATGAACCACAACTTTCTCCGTTAAAACAAACAAACAATCATCTCCAGCCGCTCTGAAGAGAAAAATATGTTAAAATTAAGAAATGACTTTCAAGCAAAAATCAAATCCAGAGCACTAGCAGAATAGGCGAACTGAAAATAAAGCTGTCTGAGATTATGAATCCTTTGTTAAGACCCCAGAGTGATTCAGGTGGCATCTAAGTAGAAACACTCATCCTCAGGGCTCTCAGAGGCACAGTTCACCCGTCCTGTTGACGGAGCAACAGACCTGCAGATCTCAGGGCGTGGTTCCACAGCATCTCCACAGAGAGCCCAGGATAGAGGAGGACTCGTTTTCATAAGGGTTTTGAGTGTGGCTTTTGTTTAAAAGGAGGTTGGAAAGCTTTCTTTTGAAGAAGTCAGATTGTAAATATTTTAGGCTTGGGGGCCACCGGGTCTCTGTTGCAGCTTCCCCCGTCTATTGTTGCAGGAAAGCAGCCACAGACACTGCGGTGGGGCTGAGCATACGGCTGTGTCCCAGTTAAACTTCACAGAAACAAAAAGCCGGATTTTTGCGGGGTAGGGGATAGTTTGCCAATCCCTGGTTAAAGTGTCAACTCCAATAACTTTGACAAAATCGCGAGAAAATGGTAAGGGCTGTGGGTGCAGCTCAGAGACAGAGCACCTGCCTAGCGTGCCGGACCCGGTCCTTCCTAGCCCCGGCGATCGCTCGCACCCACCCCGCTGCTCCCGGGCCCCCACGGTCCAGGGTCTGAACGCTGACCGGCTGGTCGAAGGGATGGAGGGCAGCACAAAACAGAGAGAGGACTTTGGGCACTCCTCTTCCCCAGAACACCGCGGGGAGAAGCAGGCTAAGAAAAGTGCCCAGCTGCAAGCAGGAGACCTTCCTTTTTAGAGGATGGTCAAGGCGTTTGGAACCCAGCTCCGGCGTCCCGGGGCCACCCGCAGGGCGCGGCCGGGAGCCAGGGCACTAGCGTCGGCCGCCGCGGGCCAGCTCGTCTGCTGGGAGGCTTTTGAAGGGCGGTGTGTAGGGGTCACTCGCCTCCTCTGCCTGGACGCTGCGGGACGTTCCCAGAAGACTCAGCCGAAGTCGAAAGGAATCCGACTCGAGGAGGACGCGACACTGTGCCTGTGCGAGAGTCGAACCGTCAGGGGCCGACAGGGAGGGACAGACGGGCACACACTCCAGGGCTTTCCCCGCCTCGCGCAGAGGAAGAAGTAGAAGGAGGGCTCACGGGAAGGTCCACTCACCGCGAGGCGGCCAGCCACGCCCAGCTGCTCACCAGGCGCCTCCCGGCCGCCAGCGCAACAGTGAGGGCGTCCTCTCTTTCTCCAGGTGGACAGAGCTCTTCTCTGCTCCTACACCCGAGTGAGTCATCTGTCCAAAGAAACTTCTGCAATTGAACCCTGACCGGCCGAGGTGTGCAGTTCCCTAAAATAGTGTACGGCAGGCGCTCGGCGCGCGGCCCTGTGGCTTAGCTGGTTAAAGCGCCTGTCTAGTAAACAGGAGATCCTGGGTTCGAATCCCAGCAGGGCCTTCTCCCTTAGCCAGAGCCAGCAGCTAGGAGACCTTTTTGATGCAGGGAAAAGACAACCGGGGTCCTCTACCCAGGAGACAAGGAGCCTGAAGTGCTCAGGTGGGGCGCCTTCCTTCTCCCTGGGGTGCGCAGAACAGAGCCCCAACCCGACCCCGACCTACCACGGTGGAGTGATGGTGGGTGAGTTCCCGTTTTGTGAGGGCTTGGAAGAAGAACAGTTGACATCTGCCGCAGCCCGGCTGGCTGGGCAAAATAACCGGGGTGAGGAGCAACTTGTGTGGATTGATACAGCAGGAGTGGGAGCCCTTTATTGTAGGACAACAGAGGTATTTATACATTCCCACAGCTTATCTAATTAGCATAAACTAGATACAGCAGTCAACCAATAAGGAACCTCCACACTTAATGGCTGCTTTTGTTACTTTACAAACCACTCCCTCTGGCAAAATGCCAGGCGCCATCCACACTTGTTTACAGACTCTAACATTTCCCCCTTTTGTTTAATTTAAATAATGATCATAGTGGTTTTTACACAAACACCATAAATAATCTGCTACAAGCAGAAGGGGAGGATACAAAATGTCACAATACCAAACCAGTTGATGGCTCCATGCAAGAAGCCCATGGAAAAATTATACCAGCAATGACACCGTTAGCAAAGATACCGAGTTACAATTTGTTGTAGATTACAGTTTGTTGTCTCAGTCCAGATAAAGCAGTGTCTCAATAGATTAACTCACAGTCCAGGTAAATCACAGTCCAGGTAAGTTCTGCAGGCAGCTAGCTTAATCCGAAGTCTCCTCTGGTTCTCAGCCGAAGTTTCCTCTGGTTTTCAGCAACACTGGAAATTCTTCCACCCTCGTTTTCACCGGCACTGGGATGAAGGCAGGAACTCCAGCAATGATGCTAAAGAAAATCCTGCAGCATTTCACTAAGAAAACAACCTTCTGAACAATTTAGTACATTATCTCAAGGTTTTTTACATTTGAAATAAGCCTTAATAGTGCTCATTACTCATTAGCTTCCAGGTGTGGGAGAACCATTGTAGTTACTGGCCTTGGAAATGATCAAACTTCAGAGACTTGGGCCTTCTTCCCCTACAGCATCCCGGGCAGCCCCAGATGGCCCCGGGGAGAATCCGGGGAGTGTTCCGGACTCAAACTGCCACTGGGCATTGGGAGCAAGAGCCTGTGAGACTGTGCCTCCGGGTCAGGTTTGGGTTTGGGCTCTGGCAGTGGCGTCCTGCTCCCCGAGGGGGGGGGCAGGGAAGAGCTGGCTGCCGCTGCTTGGAAAGCCCTTGTTTCCCCATAATCGGCTCCTGCAGGTGGCAGCCGCGGCTGTGGAGATTGATGCATTCTCCTGTAACGAAAAGTATTAAGTAATAGCCTTTTGTAATTTCTTTCTTGATAATCCTTCCTCCTCTGAACTTTTTTTTTTCTTTCTGACTAGAGTTCCTGGGCTTCCATCAGCACATGCCCTAACTATTCTTGGTTCCACTGGGGTGCCTCCTTCCCTTAGTAATTTACTTCTCACCCCTTCCATATTTTCGTCACAAAGACAATAAACTACACCAAGACAAAATAAGACACAAACATACTGTATCAATCTTCTCCATTTTCTCCAAATGGCCATTTTTCCTCTCACCCTATCTGCCTAGGGACGAGCAGATTTGCTCCCGTCCTATCTATGGACGGGCAGCTTTTTTTCTTCACTTACCCCCAAGTGTCCCTGGGCTCCCCAAAACGGGCCACCATCTGCTGCAGGCCGGCTGCAGGAAAATAACGGGGGTGGGGTGGGGGGTGACTAACGACTTGTGAAGATCAATACAGCAGGAGTGGGAGCCCTTTATTGTAGGACAGGAGGGGTATACATACATTCCACACAGCTTATCTAATTAACATAAACTAGATACAGCAGTCAACCAATCAGGAATCTCCACACTTAATGGCTCCCTGGTGTTACTGTACAAACCACTCCCTCGGCAAAATGCCAGGCGCCATCCTGACTTGTTTACAGACTCTAACAGACATCCATCATGGTTGCAGTGCAGGATGACAGTGCCCCTTGTTAAACGTGTCTGAAGATTCTAAACCGTCGGTAGCAGAGAATCAGTGCCTGGCCTGCGGGAGAGCGGGAGGAGGTCCTGCGGGAGAGCGGGAGGAGGTCTGCGGGAGAGCGGGAGGAGGCCTGCGGGAGAGCGGGAGGAGGCCTGCGGGAGAGCAGCGGGAGGTCCTGCGGGAGAGCGGGAGGAGGTCTGCGGGAGAGTGGGAGGAGGCCTGCGGGAGAGCGGGAGGAGGTCCTGCGGGAGAGCGGGAGGAGGCCTGCGGGAGAGCGGGAGGAGGTCCTGCGGGAGAGCGGGAGGAGGTCTGCGGGAGAGCGGGAGGAGGCCTGCGGGAGAGCGGGAGGAGGCCTGCGGGAGAGCAGTGGGAGGTCCTGCGGGAGAGCGGGAGGAGGCCTGCGGGAGAGCGGGAGGAGGTCCTGCGGGAGAGCGGGAGGAGGTCTGCGGGAGAGCGGGAGGAGGCCTGCGGGAGAGCGGGAGGAGGCCTGCGGGAGAGCGGGAGGAGGCCTGCGGGAGAGCAGTGGGAGGTCCTGCGGGAGAGCGGGAGGAGGCCTGCGGGAGAGCGGGAGGAGGCCTGCGGGAGAGCGGGAGGAGGCCTGCGGGAGAGCAGCGGGAGGTCCTGCGGGAGAGCGGGAGGAGGCCTGCGGGAGAGCGGGAGGAGGTCTGCGGGAGAGCGGGAGGTCCTGCGGGAGAGCGGGAGGAGGCCTGCGGGAGAGCGGGAGGAGGCCTGCGGGAGAGCGGGAGGAGGCCTGCGGGAGAGCGGGAGGAGGCCTGCGGGAGAGCAGTGGGAGGTCCTGCGGGAGAGCGGGAGGAGGCCTGCGGGAGAGCGGGAGGAGGTCCTGCGGGAGAGCGGGAGGAGGTCTGCGGGAGAGCGGGAGGAGGCCTGCGGGAGAGCGGGAGGAGGCCTGCGGGAGAGCGGGAGGAGGCCTGCGGGAGAGCAGTGGGAGGTCCTGCGGGAGAGCGGGAGGAGGCCTGCGGGAGAGCGGGAGGAGGCCTGCGGGAGAGCGGGAGGAGGCCTGCGGGAGAGCAGCGGGAGGTCCTGCGGGAGAGCGGGAGGAGGCCTGCGGGAGAGCGGGAGGAGGTCTGCGGGAGAGCGGGAGGTCCTGCGGGAGAGCGGGAGGAGGCCTGCGGGAGAGCGGGAGGAGGCCTGCGGGAGAGCGGGAGGAGGCCTGCGGGAGAGCGGGAGGAGGCCTGCGGGAGAGCGGGAGGAGGCCTGCGGGAGAGCGGGAGGAGGTCCTGCGGGAGAGCAGCGGGAGGTCCTGCGGGAGATCGGGAGGAGGTCCTGCGGGAGAGCGGGAGGAGGCCTGCGGGAGAGCGGGAGGAGGCCTGCGGGAGAGCGGGAGGAGGCCTGCGGGAGAGCGGGAGGAGGCCTGCGGGAGAGCGGGAGGAGGCCTGCGGGAGAGCGGGAGGAGGCCTGCGGGAGAGCGGGAGGAGGCCTGCGGGAGAGCAGCGGGAGGTCCTGCGGGAGAGCCGGAGGAGGCCTGCGGGAGAGTGGGAGGAGGTCCTGCGGGAGAGCAGCGGGAGGTCCTGCTGGAGAGCGGGAGGAGGCCTGCGGGAGAGCGGGAGGAGGCCTGCGGGAGAGCAGCGGGAGGTCCTGCGGGAGAGCGGGAGGAGGCCTGCGGGAGAGTGGGAGGAGGCCTGCGGGAGAGCGGGAGGCCTGCCGGGTCCCGGTGACTGGGGGGTCCTGCCCCTCCGTGTCGAAGCCCGCCGAGGCCCGCAGATAGAGCAGGGTTCGTCTTAGAAGCGGGGACAGGGACTTGTCCTGGGAGAAGGGGCCACGGAGTGAAGGCGTTCTGCCTCCTTTGTTCTCCTGCCTCTCCCTGGCCTCTCTCCTTCCTGCCAGGGGTGGAGGCCCGGAGACGCCCCGTGGGTGTCCACAGGTGAGAAGGGCGGACGGCTGGGGAGGCCCAGGTGCAGTGACGGGGAAGCCACCTCAGCGCCTTGGTGACAGCTGTGTGACCCCCTCCAGGGAGGGCCGTCCCTGGACAGGTGGAGCCCGGGCAGCTGTCTAGGCGAGGGCAGGGGAAGGGCTCCCCAGGCTGGAGTCGGCCTCCCCGCCCCACGGACCCGAGCGAGCCGTGCGCACCGGGGCTCCAGATCCGGCTTCGACGCCCTCCGGTGCGGGACTGCGGCTCCCGGTCCAAAGACTGGACTGTAAAGGAGACCTTCCCGTGGAATGCCGTCTGCCCTGACGGCCACGTAGGTGACAACCCACGATAAAACAGGGAGTGTCCTGTGCAAAAAGGGTTCTTAAAGTCAGGACTGTCGCCTGCCCGGCCGAGCCGTGGTGGTGGTTGCTAGTCCGCAACTCGGGAGGCCGAGCCTGGGAGCCCCGAGCAGCCTCTGCGACCCAGCGAGGCCCGAGAGACCCCGCCTCAGACGGAGGTCAGAGGGGGCGGGGCGACTCCGTGGTCACCCTGTCGCCCTGAAGACGCTCCCGCCAGCCCAAACGCACTTTGTTCTCTGCATTCGGAGGAAAACCCGCTCAGTGGAAGCCTGTTCCACTCTCTCGGAGCTGGGGCCCCATCAAGGACCCGGCACTAAATGACACTAATGTCGCTGGGCTGCGGCCTTCATCCTCCTGACCGGTTGGTCTCGGGCGCTGCACCTGATTCTGGTGTAGAAAGAAACCGGGTTGAATTCGGCTTCGCAAAACTAGGCGGCGTGTGCGCACGTGGTAGGACGGACGTGAGCGGGGCGGTCGGCCGGGGGGAAGGGTCCGGAGGTGACACACGGCATAAGTTCCGGGGAGAGAAGAAGTTCCGGGGAGAGAAGAAGACGGCCTGTTCCCGCCCGGTTTCGAACCGGGGACCTTTCGCGTGTGAGGCGAACGTGGTCACCACTACACCACGGAAACGGCGAGCCAGCCCAGCTCCCCGGCCGTCCTCAGGCCTCTCAGGTGGCCCCTTTAGATGCGAGGGTTAGTCGGCTTCCCGGCCTCCCCTCGAGGCGGGCCACCCCCCTGCGCTCGGCCAGGCCGGCCCCTGGCTGTCTGATGAGCTGCTCCTGGGCGCAGAGCTCGGGGGAGGGAAGAGCAGTCCGGCGCGGTGCAAAACGGCCCTGTCCCCTCCCTGCCCCTAGCAGACTTCCCCCCTCCTTCGTGAGAGCCGGCGGGACTTCTGGACGTCCAGTCCGCGCAGGGCGGGCCCAGGGGACCCGGCCCTGGAGCGTCTCCCCCGCCCGCGCAGCTCCGGCCCGGGGGACCGGCCCTGGGTTTCCCTGGTGAGGAGTGGCCTGCCTGTCTGTCTGTCTGTCTGCCCCGGGGCTTCTCCTGCAGGTGTGAGACGTTTCTTTCAGTTTGTTCAGTCTTTGTTTTTAAGATTATTGACTCCAACTAATAATAAAATAAAAAGATTAATGACTCCCATCTTCTTATGGGCCTGACTGGATAATTGATGCATTAAAGTCTTACTGTAGTTTTCTTTCCAACAATTGCTTTAGTGGTTATCAACAAAATTGGATACTTTGTAATTCTTTGGTTTTGGTATTAACTATTTCAAGAAAATGGAGAAGATTGTTACAGTATGTTTGTGTCTTGTTTTGTCTTGAAATGTGGTATTGTCTTTGTGATGAAAATATGGAAGGGGTGAGAAGTAAATTGATAAGAGAAAAAGGCACCCCAGTGGAACCAAGAATAGTTAGGGCATGTGTTGATAAAAGCCCAGAAACTCTAGTCAGAAAGAAAAAGAAAGTTCAGAAGAAGAATTATCAAGAAAAAAGTTGCAGCAAAAGGCTATTACTGAATACTTTTCGATACCGGAGGGTGCGTGAAATGACAAGGCGGCTACCACCTGCCCAAGCCGATCATGGTGCAGCAAGAATTTTCCAAGCAGCAGTTGTGGGCTCTTCCCCGCCCCCTGCCCAGGGGAGCAGAACGCCACTGTGAGCCCAAATCTAGACCTGACCTGGAGGCACAGTCTCGCAGGCTTTTGCTCCCTGTGCCTGGAAGCAGTTTGAGTCTGGGACTCTCCCCAGGGCCATCTGGGGCTGCCCTGGATGCTACAGCTGGCAGAAGACACTACTGGCGTCCCTGAAGTTTGATCATTTCCAATGCCAGTAACTACAATGGGTCTCCCACACCTGGAGGCTGATGAGTAATGAGTACTATTAAGGCTTATTTCAAATGTAAAAAACCTTGAGATAATGTACTAAATTGTTCAGAAGGTTTTTTTCTTAGTGAAATGCTACAGGATTTTCTTTAGCCATCCGGAGTTCCTGCCTTCGTCCAAGTGCTGGTGAAAACAAAGGTGAAAAAATTTACAGTGTTGCTGAGAACCGGAGGAAACTTAGGCTGAGAACCCGAAGAGACTTTGGAGCTGTTGCTGTTTCTGCTGCTACAACTTAAGCTAGCTGCCTGCAGAACTTACTTGGACTGTGATTTACCTGAACTGTGAGTTAATCTATTGAGACACTGCTTTACCTGGACTGAGATAACAAACTGTAATCTACAACAAATTGTAACTCAATATCTTTGCTAATGGTGTCGTTGCTGGTATAATTTTTCCAAGGGCTTCTTGCATGGAGCCATCAATTAGCTTGGAATTGTAACATTTTGTATCCTCCCTTTCTGTTTCTAGCAGGTTATTTATGGTGTTTCTGTAAAAGACACTATGGTCGTTATTTAAATTAAACAAAAGGGGGAAATGTTAAGGTCTGTAAACAAGTCAGATTGGCACCTGTTATTTTGCCAGAGAAATGTTAGAGTCTGTAAACAAGTCTGGATGGAGCCTGGCAAAATGCCAGAGGGAGTGGTTTGTGAAGTAACAAAAGGGAGCCATTAAGTGTGGAGATTCCTTATTGGTTGACTACTGTATCTATTTTATGCTAATTAGATAAGCTGTGTAAAATGTATAAATATCGCTCAGATCCTACAATAAACGGCTTCCATTCCTGCTGCATCAATGTACACAAGTTATTCGTAACACCCCCCCCACCCCCCACCCCCCGTTATTTTGCTGCAGCTGGACTGCAGCACTGTGCAAGTTTTGGTATTAGTAGTTTCTGCCTTTAACTGCAGAGACACATGCTCCAGTTTATGGGCACTTGCCTACTGAGGGACACTTTGGTGGCTACAGTGTTTGCTATTTAAAATCCAGGTGTCATGAACACTGATGTACAAACTTTTGTGTGGATGTGTTTCCGTTGTCATTTTAATTTTTATGTTTTGAACTATGTTTTTGGATGCATACCCATTAAAATTTGTTAGTTCTCTCTCTCTCTCACTGGGGATTGAACTCAGGGGTGCTTAACCACTGAGCCACATCTCCAGCTCTTTTTAAATATTTTATTAGAGACAGGTCCTTACTGAGTTGCTAAGCACCTCACTAAGTTGCTGAGACTAGATCCTCCTGCCTCAGCCTTCTGAGTTGCTGGGATTACAGGCGAGTGCCTAGTCTTTTTTTTTTTTTTTTTTTTTTTTTTTTAGTTGTAGATGAACACAATACCTTTATTTTATTTATTTTTATGTGGTGCTGAGAATTGAGCCTAGTGCCTCACACATGCTAGGCAAGCGTTTTACCACTGAGCCACAGCCCCAGGCCCCAACTATTCTCTTTTTAGTATATTGTCTCTGATCACTATGAAATGCCACTTTTTATTATGAAGTGTCCCTATCCATGAAAATACTCTTTGTCTTGAAGCCTGTATTCTTTTAATACTGCCACACCAACTGCTTTCTGATTGTTTATCTGTCTGTTGTTGTTTCCTACTGGAAACTGAATCCAGGGTGGCTCCACTGAGCTACACCCCAGCCCTTTTTGGTTTTTGTTTTGAGATGGCACCTTTGTCAAGGTGTTGTCTTGCTGTGATCATGTGCCCTAACTTGCAGTCCTCTAGCCTTTGCCTCCTGGTTGGCTGGGATTCCAGGCCTGGGCCGTGGCTCAGGCTCAAACTGACATTTTTTGGTTAGCATTTGTGTATAGTTCACCCCATCCCTTTAGTTTTCTAGACCATTATGTCCTATATAAATATATTTCTTTCCAAAGCATTTTTCACTTGATAACATAAGCATAAAATTTGCCATTTGAGCCATTTTAAAGTCTATATTTTGGTGAAATTTAGTACATCCACATTGCTGTGTAACCATTATAATAATCTACTCTAGAACTTTCTGGCCATTCAGGATTAAAACTCTGTACTGTTGAATAATAATTTCCTATCCTCCCCTTTGCCCCTGCCCTGGGAAACTCATTCTTTTGATATGGATTTTATTCTTTACAATTCATGCAATATTTGTCCTTCATGATTGGCTTATTTCACTCACATAATGCCCTTAAGGTTCATTCCTGTTGTGGCATGTATCAGAATTTCTCTCCTGGTTAAGGCTGAAAAGTATTTCATCATATGTTGGTACCATATTTTGCTCATCTGCTGGTAGACATTTGTGTTGACTGCACTGGCTGAACACTGTGCTGTGAACTCTAAAAACAAGGATATGTTTGAGCCGCACTTTCAATTCTCTTGAGTATGCACCTGGAAGTTGAATTGCTGTATGATGCTGTGATCCTTTTTAACCTTTTGAGGAACCAGAAACTGCTCCCTATGGTGGATGCACCACTTTGAATTCTCACTAGCAATCCCAGGCATCTTAATTTTTATACCCTGAGGATCTGTACTACTTACCCCATGTACACAGTAGCCACATCACTGGTCTGACATGGTATCTCACTGCAGTTTGAATTTGGATTTCCCTAATGGTAAGCGTGTTGACCATCTTTTCATGTGATTTGTGGGCTATTGTTTGTCTTCTTTGGAGAAATGTCTATTTAAGTCCTTTGACCATTTTCAATTTGGGTTTTGTTGTCTTTGAATTACAGTTCTTTATATATTATGTATGTTCATATAATCATTCATCAGCTAAATGATTCACATATATTTTAAGCTGTTCTATGGGTTGTCTTCACTTCTTGATAGTGTCCTTTGAAACACCAAATGCTTTAACTCGGTGAAGTCTGTTTTCCCCTTTTGTTACCTCTGCTTTGGGTGTTCTACACAAGCAATCGCTGACAAACCCAAGGACATGAACATTTTTTTCCAGTGTTTTCTCCTGATGGTTTATGGTTTATCACTTTTGTTTGGGTCTTTGATCTGTTCTGAGTAAGATTCTGTGTGTGGTGCAAGGAGGCAGCCAGCTTCCTTGCTCTACTTGTGGGAGTCTGGTCTCCCAACACTGTTTGTGGAAGACTGTCCTCTTGGTTGGTTGTCTGCCACCATCACAGGTTGACTGACCTCACATGCCAGAGTCCCCTCCTGGGCCCTCTGAACTGCTCCACTGCTCCACATTGATCCTTTGCTAGCTCCACACATTGATCCTTTGCTACCTCCACATGGTCTTGATTACTACAGCTTTCTAATAAGTTTGAGGCCAGGAATCATGGACCCTCCAACTTTGTTTCTAGTTTCAAGATTGTTTTGTTCTTTAAGATTCCTGGAGATTCCTTATGAATTTTAAAATGAATTTTTCTCTTATGATGCAGGTTGTTGTGGGCTCAAAGCAAAAGTTGCACTTCTTGCCCTCCTTGGTGGCTAGAACCCTGGTTTCCAACAGACAAGGTTGTTGGAATTGTCCTGATGTTAGTGAGAGAGACAGTATGGCAAGCTGAGAGCCAGTTGGTAGGGCATTCGAGGGTCAGGTTCTTCACCTTTTCTGGGGAAAAAATTGCCAAGAAATTCAATGAGCTCCATCACATGCTGAAGAATCTGTTACAAGATTCTACAACAGGTTTTCCTATGTTACTTCAAGTATCCACAAAAGATAGCTCCATAAAATTGATGGCATGGCTGAAAAGAGATTTTGGTCACTAAAGGGAAAGAAATATTTATTAATAGCAAAGACCATGTTAAACTTAAAATTTTCCTTAGCTTCAAGTACCTTTGCTCAATCTTACTACAGGTTTACTTTGCTGTGTGTGTGTGTGTGTGTGTGTGTGTGTGTGTGGTGCTGCGTATTGCACCAGCCCTTCTTATGCTAAGCAAGTGCTCTACCAAATGCCCTACCACTGAGACCTTTTTAAATGTTTATTTTGAGACAAGGTCTGATTAAATTGCTGAGGCTGGACTACAACTTGCAATCCTCCTGCCTCTGGCTATTGATTAGCTGGGACTATGGGTGTGGGCCACCAGCACAAGCTTACTATTTGAATTACCTCAAGGATCACCTTTACCTGTGAGTTTCTCTCGAACTAGTGTGAATTAGATAGCCTTATATTTTCATTTTTCATTACAAAAATCTTATAGGTATGAATTTCTTTGTGGAATAAAGATCTCATTTTGGTCTTAAAAATCCAGTTCTGAGGTTTTGTGGTTCAGGCATTTAATGATTGTTTATTTCTGTATAGTCCCTTTGGCACCTTGCAATACCACCTCTAGGAATGTTCTCAGTGAAATTCCAGTTTAATCCCATGGTTGCTACTTGGAGACCAGTCACTGTAGCTATTTGAGGGAGCAGAGGTTTGGAGCAACCTGCTGAGAGCCATAGCCAAGTAGGAATGATGCATGGCAATTTCCTTGTCAGCCTACCCCATGTTGCTTAGAGGGAGGACTCTCCATTGTGGAAATGGGCTTGCCTTGGACCCAGGTCATTTGCAGTGACATTGCATGAATGTTTGAGGAAGGTGACCCTGCTCAAGGACCAGGGCAGATCCGGGTTTAGGGTGGGTCCAGGTTTAGGATGTATCCTGCTGGGAATAGGGAGTATCCTGCTGCCTCAGGTACCTGCTCCTTGGGTTTAGGGCGGTTCCAGGTTTAAGGTGGACCCTGCTGGGAATAGGGCGTATCCTGCTGCCTCAGGCGCCCGCCGGCTCCTTGAGTTCCCCTTGAGTTCTCCTGGGATTCAGACAGTATTTGGGATGCAGAGCCCGATGGAGGTGTGGATTTTCCCCAGAACATGCGTGTAGAGTGCCGGTGAGAGTTTCAGGAATAAAGAATTGCTGTTTGAATCTACAAGGCTGTGAGTGGCTCCTGATTTTGTGCCCAGCCAGACTGCGCAGCAACCCACATGTCCATGCCAGGATGAGGAAGCACCACAGGGGCTGCTAAAATCCCTGCTGCCCTCACAGTGAGTACGGCAGAGACAGGGGACCCTGTCTGGAAAAAATTAATAAAAGCAAACAAGATGTGGGTTTCTACATCTTAGTCTCAAAATTAAAAACAGAGACAGATGAAAACTGGAAGGTGACACAGTACTGGAGGACTCAAGCCTGGGGAGATGATAGAGATTGTGAGGATGGAGCTAGGTCCACTCAGATACCTGCCCTGTGGCTGGTCTGGAAAACAACCTTTCACCGTGGCCCTCTCCCCGCTCACTCCAAGGTCTCTCCTCGCCATGCGTTTCCTTAACACAAAGCAAGGTCTCCAGTGCCCTTAACTTGGGACCCTCGTTCCTAAATGTGATTCTTTGTCATTAAAGGTGAAAATCAGTGTTCCTTGTAAGGCCGGGATCAGGCACAGCATAGCACCAAATCGGACAGTATCAAATTATTCTGTGTTCTCCCCAAGGTTCCTTGAACTGACGTTTGTGAAGGATTTGGACAACTGGGTGATGACCTTAAGCAGGTAGGGTATGGCTGGAGGAGGCAGGTCCCTACGTGTGTGCCTTTAGGGTACATATTTTGTTTCTGGTGAGCAGAGCTCTCTCTGCTCTTCCTTGTGCCATATTCTGACTACTTTCCTCCTTTACACCCTTCTGCCATGATGTTCTGCTTTACTTCAGGCCCAGAGTAACTGAGTTGGCAAACAATGGATCGAACCTCTGAAACTGTTAGCTAAAATAATTTTTTCCTTCTTTAAAGTCGTTGTTATCAGGTATTTGGTCACAGCAATGCAAAAACCCACAAACAAAGGAGAAAATGTAGCAAATACAAAAATGATTTAATGGAAAAAACAAACTTCATAATCCTGAACATGGGATAGATAAGAAACAGCTATTTTTATTTTGGGCAACATCTAACAAACTAAATACAGCAAACTTTGTCAGGCGGACGTTTCACTTCTTTTTATACCGCCTACAGAAATATTCATTCATTTGCCTAAAGAAAACATTCTAAGTAGCATTTTAAATAAACTAAAAGTTGAAAATATCCAAATACTGAACTTAAGAATCCAAACACAAAAGTGCATGTATTATGTGAGCCTATTTGTGTAAATTTAAATAATAAGCAAAACTGTGTTCTTAGAAGTCAATATAGTGATTACACGTAAGAATAGCAGAAAACAACCCAAAATGAGTCGCCCAAATCAGGAGTATCAATCTGGGTCCAAATCAGAGAAAGACCACTCAGTAACTGGAGCCGGGACAGTTTAGAACAGTAAGAACTACCCAGGGGAGTGGAACAGGAAGGGTGGGCTGCTCCCGGCACTGAGCGCGCACCTAGGAAAGCAGCTGCTGCTCCTCCAGGATGGAGGTCCAGACCAGTAGGCCGGGTGAAGACACGCTTGCTTAGGCTACCCTGGCCTGTGTGTCCTCGAGGCGTGGGGACGGTGAGGTGGGCCACCAGCAGGGCCAGGCGGGGAAGCGCTCGGGGAGCCTGTTCTCTGTGATCCGCCGACGCGTTTCTCGGGGTGCTGCACTGGCGCCCTCTGTTGACCAAGTTCAGTATTGAGCTCGCTGCAAAGCAACCTGTGCGCAGGCCCCGGGTTCTTGCTGCTCAGCAGGGTGAGTGCTGGGGACCAAATCCCAATCTCCAACGACAAGATCTGATGGCTGAAATCTCGAAAAGTCAAAATCCTTAGGGTCAAAAATCCCTAAAATGCAAAGTCCGTAAATATCAAAATCCTGAAAATTGTTAGGGTCTGTAAACAAGTCTGGATGGCGCCTGGCAGAATGCCAGAGGGAGTGGTTTGTGAAGTAACTCCACCAAGCCATTAAGTGTGGAGATTCCTTATTGGTTGACTGCTGTATCTAGTTTATGCTAATTAAGATAAGCTGTGTGGAATGTATATATGCCCCTCCTGTCCTACAATAAACGGCTCCCACTCCTGCTGCATCAATCTACACGAGTTGCTCGTCACCCCCCCCCTTATTTTGCCCAGCCAGCTGGACTGCGGCAGAAAATCACATTCCTAAAGATTAAAATCCTGAATCCTAGATCATACCAGAATTCCCCCAAACCTCCATCCCCAGGAGAAAAAGGCTAAATAAGCGGGACAGAAAGCTGAGTTCTGAGGAAGGCGCAGTCCGTTTTCAGTTGTGGGCACTAAGGTCGCACTGCAAGGGTAAAATTTCTAAGCTGTTTCTAAGCTGCAAGGCCTGAGTTAAAAAGTAAAAGACCAGGTATTGTTAAATTCCTCTGCTACCCCCCAAACCTGAAATTCCTGTAGCTGTTAGGACAATACCCGAACTGCCCAGTAAATATTTCCACTGACTCTCTGGTTGTCTAATAACCTGGGACCCTGTGTAGCTTGTCACGTAGGCATTTAGGTCCTAAAACCAATCAGTTTGAATGTGTACCCCACTTAGGAGTGACCAATCACCCCGCCCAATCTGTTCCTGCCAATGAATGTACTAATCATGTCTCAGAGTTGTTGTTCAGTTTTCCCGCGCCTCATGATGATTTGTTCTGATGTATGCAAAGCCCCTGCCCTCCTCAAAAAGTGTACTTAAGTGCTGCTCAACCTCTGCTCTGGGCTCTGGGCCGCTTACCCTTCTCAAGTGGGCACCGAGCTCCAGCATGCTGGAATCTCAATAAACTCCCTCCTGCTTATTGCATAAAGTCAGTCTCTTGGTGGTCTCTTCCTCTGACGCTTTGCCGAACCCTTACAGCACGTCACAATTGTGCATGGACTCGGCCTTCTGGCACAGTCTCGCACTTGCCTCCAGGGAGCAGAAATAATGGAGACACTCAGTGACCTTCTGAATAAGACAACTGCTGACGGAGGTTCCTCCAGGGTTGCAGAACACATCTAGTGGTGTACTCTTCCTGCTTAGACTATGTACCACCCAGTGTGACAGAGAACAGTGCCACATTCATGTTGGGTAACCAAAAGCACTTTCAAAACGGACTCTGTTGTCTTTTTTTTTTTTTTTTTAAGACAGATACTTAAAATTCATTCCCCTGCTGGATTTGAAAACTCATCCAACTCACTTATGTATTAGTGACTAGAAAAGTGAAGCATTTATAAACTCTTACTTGAAGATTTGGTGGACTTTGCGGAGAGAATGGATTCCAGGTGGATCCTCCAACCATAGAGGCAGATTTGAAATTAGGAACCATGAGAGCTACTGAAAATGAATTTTAAGGTGTTCCAGATAAAGTTTATTTTTTATCATTCAGCTGAATGCATTTGTCGAAAAATTCAGATGAGTAGATTGGCCACACAATGTAGCAAGGGTGAAAACTTCGGTTCAAAAATGCATTATTTGTCTGCATTGACATCCCTTCCAGATGATGAAATTTCCAGATTTTAATGAATAAAAGCCTCATTTGCCCAAAGAAGCAAGTGAAGTTATGACTGGTTCGAAAATACTTATGTGTGGATAGGCTACAAAGACACAGGTGTTGCTCTTTAATCACCAGGATTGTTTCCTGCCTGTTAAGAGTCTGTAAACAAGTCTGCACGGTGCCTGGCAAAATGCCAGAGGGAGTGGTTTGTGAAGTAACAAAAGCGAGCCATTAAGTGTGGAGATTCTTTATTGGTTGACTGCTGTATCTATTTAATGCTAATTAGATAAGCTGTGTAAAATGTATAAATACCGCTCTTATTCTACAATAAATGGCTCCTATTCCTGCTGTATCAAGGTACACAAGTCATTCGTCACCCCCCGGTTATTTTGCCCAGCCAGCCGGGCTGTGGCAGATGGTGGCCCGTTACGGGGAGCCCCGGGACACTCGGGGGTAAGTGACGAAAAAAGTTGCCCGTCCATAGATAGGACGGAAGCAATCTGCTCGTCCCTAGGCAGATAGGGCAAGAGGAAAAATGGCCATTTCGAGAAAATGGAGAAGATTGATGCAGTATGTTTGTGTCTTGTTTTGTCTTGAAATGTTGTATTGTCTTTGTGACAAAAATATGGAAGGGGTGAGAAGTAAATTGATAAGGGAAAAAGGCACCCCAATGGAACCAAGAATAGTTAGGGCATGTGTTCATAAAAGCCCAGAAACTCTAGTCAGAAAGAAAAAGAAAGTTCAAAAGAAGAAGGATTATCAGGAAAAAAGTTGCAGCAAAAGGCTATTACTGAATACTTTTCGATACCAGAGGGTGCGTGAAACGACAAGGCGGCTGCCACCTGCCCAAGCCGATCATGGCGCAGCAAGAATTTTCCAAGCAGCAGTTGTGGGCTCTTCCCCGCCCCCTGCCCAGGGGAGCGGATCACCACTGTGAGCCCAAATCTAGACCTGACCTGGAGGCACAGTCTCGCAGGCTTTTGCTCCCTGTGCCTGGAAGCAGTTTGAGTCTGGGACTCTCCCCAGAGCCATCTGGGGCTGCCCGGGATGCTACAGCTGGCAGAAGATGCTACTGGCATCCCTGAAGTTTGATCATTTCCAAGGCCAGTAACTACAATGGGTCTCCCACACCTGGAGGCTGATGAGTAATGAACACTATTAAGGCTTGTTTCAAATGTAAAAAACCTTAAAATAATGTACTAAATTGTTCAGAAGGTTTTTTTCTTAGTGAAATGCTACAGAATTTTCTTTAGGCATCCGGAGTTCCTGCCTTCGTCCCAACAAAGGTGAAAGAATTTACAGTGTTGCTGAGAACCAGAGGAAACTTCGGCTGAGAACTGAAAGAAACTTCGGCTGAGAAACGGATGAGACTTTGGAGCTGTTGCTGTTTCTGCTGCTACAACTTAAGCTAGCTGCCTGCAGAACTTACCTGGACTGTGATTTAAGCTAGCTGCCTGCAGAATTTACCTGGACTGTGATTTACCTGGACTGTGAGTTAATCTATTGAGACACTGTTTTACCTGGACTGAGACAACAAACTGTAATCTACAACAAATTGTAACTCGATATCTTTGCTAATGGTGTCATTGCTGGTATAATTTTTCCAAGGGCTTCTTACATGGAGCCATCAATTGGCTTGGTATTGTACCATTTTGTATCCTCCCTTTCTGTTTCTAGCAGGTTATTTATGGTGTTTCTGTAAAAAACACTATGGTCGTTATTTAAATTAAACAAAAGGGGGAAATGTTAAGGTCTGTAAACAAGTCAGACTGGCACCTGTTATTTTGCCAGAGAAATGTTAAGAGTCTGTAAACAAGTCTGGATGGCGCCTGGCCAAATGCTAGAGGGAGTGGTTTGTGAAGTAACAAAAGCGAGCCATTAAGTGTGGAGATTCCTTATTGGTTGACTGCTGTATCTATTTAATACTAATTAGATAAGCTGTGTAAAATGTATAAATACCGCTCTTACTCTACAATAAACGGCTCCTATTCCTGCTGCATCAACGTACACAAGTTATTCGTCACCCCCTGGTTATTTTGCTGCAGCCGGACTGCGGCACCTGCCAAATCTGCTTTGGGTATCTTCAGCCTGCTGAGCTGATTCCCTCCATGGCCAAATGACATAAAAACACCATGTGGAAAAGATGGGAAAACTTAGTAGGTAATTAACATGTCAGTATCTATGGAATTCAGAAAGAACAGTGTTGTGTAACAAATGAATATGAAATGTATTGTCGGAGGACAGACATGCCCTAAACAAACAAAAAGGAGCTTCAAAATGTAGGTAAGGATTGGCAAACTCTATGGACTACCTCCATGCAATTGCCCATAATCTATGCTGCAATATTCTTTTTATAGATCTCAAATTTTCTTCTTAATTTTTACAAGTTTTTTCTCCTTTCATTTCTCTCAAAGTTCTCCCCCACCACCATTTTAAGTTGTCAGCATGACTTTTTATAATTTGCTATGCTTGCCAGGCACAGTGGTGAATGCCTGTAATCCCAGCCACTTGGGAAGCTGAGGCAGGAGAATGGCGAGTTGAAAGCCAGGCTCAGCAACCGCTAGGTGAGACCTTGTCTCTAAATAAAGTACAAAATAGGGCTGGGGATGTAGCACAGTGGTTGAGTGCCCCTGATTTCAATCCCCAGTACAAAAAAAAAAAAAAAGACACTGTATCAAAAAAAATTTTAAAAAATTTGCTATGCTCTGCATTTCATCTTTGCATTATTCCCGATAGTGAAGGTATTAATTGTATAGACTTTGAGAGTTTTAATACTTTGTGCATGTTTGTAAGTTTGTGAAAGTACGTATCACAATGTTGATTTCATGTGTAAGCCCTGTGCATGTGCTAAAAACATTGAAATGTTCTCAATAAATAAAGAAATGTTCTTTTTGTACATCTGCATTTTTTGTTGTGATGTGTGTGTGTGTATTTTTTTTTTTTTATGGTACTGGTGATTGACTCACATCCCCAGCCCTTTTTGTTTTTTGAGACAGGTTCCAGCTGAATTGCTTAGGGCCTCACTAAATTGCTGAGGCTGGCTTTGAACTTGCAATCCTTCATCCTCCTGCTCAGCTTTCAGAGTTGCTAGGATTACCAAAGTGTGACATCACACCTTGGCCTATGCATCTGCATTTTGAAAGACAAACTTTCTGGAGATTTTGGCTCTTTGGGTAACTCTGTATGATGGTGACTCCTTCTGGTTTTTTACTGTTTTCCTCCAATTACCTACATTTTGTCTTGGTATTTCAGATTATCAGTTATAAAGCTGGCTACTCAAGTTTACTTGTAAAGGTAAAATTTTAAGCTGATTCTAATCCACAGAGCCTGAGTTAAAGTGTAAAAGATCGGACATTGTGAAGTTTCTAAACTGCAGGGCTTGGATTAAAAAGAAAAAGACCAAGTATTGTTAAATTCCTCTGCTACCCCCGGAACCTGTAATCCCTGTAGCTGTTAGGACAATACCTGAACTGCCCAGTAAACGTTCTCACTGGCTCCTCTGGTTGTCTAATAACGTGGGACACTGAGTAGCCTGGCACGTAGGCACCCCGGGCCCCAAAACCAATCAGTTTAAATGTTCACCCCGCTTAGAAGTAACCAATCACCCCCGTCCAATCTGTTCCCGCCAATGAATGTACTAATCATGACTCAGAGTTATTGTTCAATTTTCCCGCGCCTCATGATGATTTGTTCTGATGTATGCAAAGCCCCCCGCCCTCTCCAAAAAGTGTACTTAAGCTCTGCCTGACCTCTGCTCTGGGTTCTGGGCTGCTCTCCTTTCTTGAGTGGGCACGGAGCCCCAGCATGCTGGTTCAATAAAACTTCCCCCTGCTTATTGCATGAGGCTGGTCTCTTGTGGTCTCTTTCTTCGACGCTTCGCCGGACCCTTACATACTATTCATAGTGATTAGTATTTATGCATTGCTTCTCTCTCTCTCTCTCTCTCTCTCTCTCTCTCTCTCTCTCCCCCAGGGATTGAACCCAGGGGCACTCAACCACTGAGCCACATCCCCAACCCTATTTTGTATTTTATTTAGAGTCAGGGTCTCACTGAGTTGCTTAGCACCTCAAATTTGCTGAGGCTGGCTTTGAACTCATAATCCTCTTTTCTCAGCCTCTGGAACCACTGGGATTACAGGTGTGCACCACTGTGCCCATTTTAGATCTATTTGTGAATGTGGTTCACTTGCTTATAACTGTTATCCCCTTGGGGGTTAACATGCCTGCTGTGTGGGCACACATATGTATGCTGTTGTTCCCATGTTGTTGTGTGAAGGGTGAGTCTAGGCCTCTGTGCTTTCTGGCCTTGTGCCTTCTGTCATGTGATGACATATTGGGGAAGCCCTCCCCAGATGCTGGCATACTGGCACTGGACTTCTAGCCTCAGGAACTGAGAATCAGTACATTTCTGTCATTATAAGGAACCCAGTCTCAGGAATTCAACCATAGCAGTGCCTGATGCTATTCAGTCATAGCCTGGTTCCTAATTGCCTGGCCCTGGCCCTAGGGTGACTGAGGCAAAGGAACAGTGTCCCCAGGGCTTTAAGAGATCTGGACAGTGGAGGCAAGGCTTGAGGCTGGTTAATTTGCATATTAAAAACATGTTCCAGCCCAGCCCATCAGTGTTTCTTAGCCTGGCTAATCCCTGCAGTCTTTTCCCAACAAGAAAGGTTTTTTGTTTGTTTTAAGACATCAAAACATCATAATGTACAGAAAAATTTTAAAGTTTGTACAACACAACCATTCATTCCATATCTCCCCTGCCTTCAGCCAGAACCCCAGACAGTTAGGGTTCTTTATCTGAGAAGAACCTTTGGTTCCTGAGTCCTCTGTTGTCGGTTCTAAGTCTCTCCCTCCTTTCCCATTCACCTCGACTACTAGGGTTGCAGTCCTAAGAGGTGCTGGTCCAGCCCTGTTTCCAAACGTGGTCCTCCTGGCCTCCACCCAGTTGCAGCAACATTGCTTCCCCTTGGCAATCTGGTCAGGGTTTGAACCGATTCTCCTACCCCAGGATAGCTTTGTTTCCTGGCCCCAACTTCAGTCTGAGCTGGACTCCAGACTCTCAACTCTGGGACATTTCTGAGAGCAAGATGTTTCTACCTCTGACAGCCCCAGCCTGGGACCCCCAGAATGTTTTCTATGAGGGTACAGTAAGCCCATCTTAACTCCAAGCCCAACCAGAAATGCTCTGCGTCCAAGTGGAGCTGCACGTGGATCCTGGGAAGTGGGGCTTCTGGGAACAGCACGCTGAGCAGAGGGGCAGGCCACTCCTTTCAGCTCTCCTGAGAGTGGATTTTGAAAAGTTATGCTTCAGCCGAAAAGAGACTCCAATTCCCTGACTGACTCAAAGTGAGCCTATTCTTTGTTCGATATCCCTGAGAAAACTGCAAAAAAACCCATATGTGCAAGAGTCCAAGAAAGCCAGCCTCAGCTAGGAAGAGGGATCAGAGGAGGTGGGATGCCGGTCCGCGAGGAGCCAGGGAACTCTGTACAAGGTAAATATTGGGAAAGAGAATTTAAGACCTATTTCTGCCCAGCTTGGATCCAGAGACCTTTCACACGTTAGGCAAATGTGATGATCACTACACTACAGAAACCCACTTCCTGGGCAGGTTGATCCATTCTTTGTTAATGCATTATCATGGCTGCTCTCAGTTTTTCCAGATTTTTCTCTGGGTTATGATGATTTTTTCTCTTTCCACTTGGTATAGATAATGTAAAGCCTCAATGACCTAATTTAAGTTGAGGGGAATTTGATAAACAGTCTGTACTTTTTTAATATAGTAGATTACATTTCTTAGTAGTTATTTATACAATACAAATAGGTATAGAATTCATGTTGAAAATTAATGTTAAGATTCACGTGTCTCTGAGTCATTATGCCTATTTATTGTTAAACCTATTTATACTATTTAGATATACTTTCCATTATTTTATACCTGTTAAAATATTAATAATTACTTTTGAATTTATATTTGTTTTCATGTTTAGTTCTGAACAACTAAAAACTGTAATAATAACCCAAAGGAATTCTTATAAAAGTAGAACATTATTTTCCCTAGAACAAAAATAAATAAAGAGTAATGTGCATATTTACGGTTTTAGCAAGAAAGGATAGGGTAAAATTATTTTTAAAACCATCTAAACATCAAAAAACTACATTAGAGGAGAAATCTATGGGAAATTTAGTTTCAAAAAGGAAAACAAAACCACTTCAAGGTATAGAAGAACTTGATCATAGATATTTTTCTACAATGATAATTATGTCCAACTGCCTAGTCCGGCTGCAGCAAACTACCCTGGAGGTGACGAAAAACTTGTGTAGATTGATACAGCAGGAGTAGGAGCCATTTATTGTAGGACAGGAGGGGTATTTATACATTCCACACAGTCTATCTTAATTAGCATAAACTAGATACATCAGTCAACCAATCAGGAATCTCCACACTTAATGGCTTGCTGACTCCACCTCACAAACCACTCCCTCTGGCAAAATGCCAGGCGCCTTCCAGACTTGTTCACAGATCTTAACATTCAACTTGCTCTTCTATTTATAATCGGTGGAATATATTTTTAAATGATGCAGGAATTTTGTATTTACCAATGTATTTGTTTTGGTGTTGGGGATTGGAACCAGGGTCTCCTGCATACTAAGTAGGCACTCTACCCTTGAGCTGCACTAGAGCGCCATGAGAACTCTATAATTTAAATGCCAATAATCATGATAAGAAGAGGTCATCGCCCGCCTAAATGATTAACTTATTCATAAAATATGAGATGTCAAATAAAAATATGCCAGAGGAATCTTCCTTTTTTCCCCATCAAAATGGGCTAGGAGGTCAGAGAGCGAGATTTGGCAGAGCAGAGAGAGGTGTCGGGCCTGAAGGTCAGCCCGAGGGAGGACAAGTACCCTTTCTTGGTGGCTGTGCTGCAGAGGTGTGAGGCGTGAGGCCCTCCGCGGCTGCTGTGGAGGCGCCAGGTGGTTACAGGACCCCCCCCCACACACCCCCAGGGGCGCAGCGGTTGTCCCTGCTCCCGCGCAGCCTTGACTAGGATGCCGTCCTTGCTTCAGGAGCCACTGGCCCCTTCTCTCCATCGGGACGGTCACCGCTTGAGCTGGATGTTGTTTCTGGGGAGAATGCTCAGTAGAAACAAGCAGTGGTCCGGTTTCTCGGGAGGCCCAGAGGGGCAGCTGACCAGGGCCGCATGCGCCCGTGAACCTGTCACCGCGTCTTTCCTGGGCCCAGCGTTCTGTCGGCAGCATCCATGAAATGCAGGCGCCCCCCGCAGCCAGGCCAAACCAAGAGCTCCAGGAATCCAAGGCCTGTGGCCCTGAGAAGTAGGTCCTGCTGAGCGTCCTCCCGAGGCTCCCAGCATGCCCCAAAAGGAAGGCCGACGTGGCTCACTGCTTTGGAAACGCCCCACCCGAAGGCAGAGCAAAGCCCTTGACACCTAGTCTTTGCAGATCCACGAGCGCGGGCTGGACAGCCTTGAGCAAGAGGTGCGCTCACGTGACCATTAGAGTTGCCTCTGCGAGATGCTCTCCTTGAGGCCTGGAACTTTCTATGCCGTCGCCCTCCTCCGCTTTCCTTCCAACGCGCCTGTCCTTTCCTCAGGGTTAAGAAGCCAGTGGATTAAAGTCGGCCTTTTTACCCCCTGGCAACGACTGGCTAAGGACACTGACGCCCAGCCTCTGATTAGAAGGGGAGCTCCAGTTCCTTCTAGAAACCCTTGTGAACCTGGGAGGGGGATGGTGGGAGCACCCCATCTCTCTGCATTCTGATTCTTATCCCTCAGGGCAGGGGAAACAGGAAGGGTGCTTTATTCTGTCAACAACAACTGGGGTCCCCCAGAAACCTGTAAGACAGGCAGAAATGGGCGAGCTAGCAAGACGCTAGGGCCGGGGCAAGCTTGGGAGTGTCTTGTAGACGGCAGTGGGTTCATTTTTCCTTTAAAAAGAATGTGTTTTCCTCCCTGCCGGATTTCAAGCCAAGGGACCTTCCTGGGTTGGCAAATGTGGCAATCACAGAATCAAAGAAGCTAGCTCTTGGTCCCACATCCCTTCTACAGATGAGAAGCAGACTTTTTCTAGAACCCCCCACCCCCAAGTTCTATGGCCTTAAAATTCTTTTTTCCTTCTTGTTAGTTTTTTTTAAAATAATGAATATAAATTGTATACATTTAGGGACGTTTCAATACATTCACATCTTTGATTTTTTTTGTAGTTGTAAATGGGCAAATGCCTTTTAGTTTATTTTTATGTGCTGCTAAGGATAGAATCCAGTGCCTCACACATGCTAAGCAGGCAGTCTGCCCCTGAGCTACAGCCCCAACCCTACATTCATACCTTGTATAATGCCTAAAGCGGCTCTTTCCAGCAGCACCTTGTCACAGGGATCATGTGCTCCAAGTCTTGATACTTTCAGTGCACTGACATCAGCCAAGCTGTACCGGTGGCAGTGTTCACCCATGAATCCACTTTCTTTGCATATGCCAAGCAGGAAAACTTCACACATGTGGAAAAGTAGGAAGAGGATGATTTGATTTTAAAGAAGTTTCCTTCATAGTGTCCAAATCCTGTTGTGCAATTGCTCTAATCTTTACCTTGTTGGTGCCAGAAAATGGTCCTTCAGGAGCCAGTACCTGTAGGGCCAAGCTCTCTTCTCATAGAGCAAGGGCAGAATATCAGTCTTCAGGGTGAGATACATCAGAGGCCAGGGACAGCATTATAAGATTCTTCTGTTTCACATGGAATTCCATCTCTGGGATGTGCCTGCTCAGCGTCCTTTGGTTTAGAAGAGGAAGATGAAGTGTGTGTGCCCCATTCTTTGTCCTGTCCTCTTTCACCGTCTTCCCTCCACCCACTGTCCCAGTACAACAGTGGGCAAGTTGCTGCTCAGATTCTGCCAGGAGACCCACTTTGGAGATATGCCACCATGGCTCTTTGTGGAGCAGAGATGGTGCTTGGACTCACAGGCCAGTGCAGAGGAAGTCTGAGCTTATTTCTCCCCACTTGAGTATTCAATCTTGCATGGGTGCTGGGCATAGGGTGTAGCTTCTTTTCTTGAAGTAATATAACTGGTAGGATTTGGATCACCAGGAACCATTTAGCCTGAACTAACTGGAGCCAACAGATGATGCTCACAGAACAGCAGTGGGGGGAACACTAGGATGTGTTGCAGGTCAAGACAGCTCCCAGCTGGGACCTCATGGGTCAAAGGCAAAAGACTGAACCTCCGAATTGGTCAGCTAAGACTAGACTAGTAGCAACAATCGTCTTCAGAAATATTGTTAGGAACACATCTATTCCACATTCGCAAAAGCAAATAGTTGAGCCACACACCTCCTGCCAGACCATATGTGGGCACTAGGGAGTCCAGAGGAGCAAAGGACAAGACTACACAGTCCTCACTCTCAAGGAGAGAGGAAAGAGGGACAGAAGCAGTAATTATGCTAACGTCCCATAGTGGAACAGCAGAGGGACACAATGGGGGCAATAAGATTGTGGCTGTGCTTTCATTAATGACAAATTTGCCACTCCTTGAGGAAGAAAAGTGTCACTATATAAGTGCAGGGAAGGACATTTTATCAGTTGAGTCTTGGCGTCAATGTGGCTGGGTGCTGACTTTCTTTAACAAAACAATCAAAAATAAATTTAATGATCAGGGTCACTCTTAGACGTTGCCTTTTCTCTTTTGCTTTAGGGATTAGAAGTACCAGGTGAAAAGGGTTAATAGAGAACAGAAACAGGAGAACCCAAGTGTTTGAATCACATTTAATTGGCAAAATGCCTTCTTGTAGGAGCCATTGATGTGAAAATGCATGTTGTCTGGGCGACACTGTGACCACCAGGGACAGTGAACATGGTATATGTGTCTGGGTCTCACATCATTGGAGGGATTCTAGTTAAGCACAATAAACATTGATAAGTGTTTGCCCTTCAGCTTTTCAAATGCATTAACTACCCAACACATTTTAACACATTTTTCATAGCTCTGTTTTCCCCCTGCCGATAAAAGAAAAGGAATTCTCTCTCCTATTATGATTTCCTTGGAACACTGATAGATTCAGGCTGCTCCCAGGGAGGAACTATTGAGTTGTTTCCTCTGAAGTGAGTCTGTATGTTTTCCCAATTCCCCCCTGTTCCCCTCATGTTTTCTATCTCAAAGGCAGGCCTATGAGCATGATGGACACAGGAGGGCTGATGTGCTTTCCCTTGGGTTCTTGAAAGGTTGGTTCTGTTGCCTCATTCATGAGCCTCTAGAGATACCAAGAACCATTTAGTCGGGACTAACCGGAGCCAGCAGACGAGGCTTACAGAACAGCAGTGGGGGGACACTAGGATGTGTTGCAGGCCAAGACAGCTCCTTCCAGGGAGGAAAAAACATTCCTTTTGTCTTGCCCTAGGATTAGAAAACACTGGTTAGCAGGAGGTACCATCTACAACTCATAGTTTCTCCGCATTTCTCAATGTTTTAATACTTAGTTTCTAACAGATATGACTCAGTTTCCTCCTGACAGTCCCCTCTGCCCACCCGGTCAACCTCTGCCTGCTCCTCTATCTCCTCTCTCGATTGCTTCCCCATGCCCACTTTTAAGTACCTCGTCCAATAATGTGGCTGATGTTTGCTGTCTTCATGTCCCCCAGGTCTCTGAGTCTCTTGTCTGTCCTCTGTTGGTTCCTGTTTTGCTTGGCAGTCGGGGGAGTCTAACTCAGGGATACACTCATCTCTTTGCTGCTTAGCACTTTGCATGTCCCTACTGTGTCTGACACTGTTCAGACTGCACACTGGTTCATAAGCTTCTTCATGCTCAGCCCCTCCGGTCTTTTCCTGAGAGTCCTGGGCTTTCCTCCTCACCTGCCTGTGCATAGTTCAGACCTAGCTCGCATTCCCCTTCTCCTCTGGGTGCCCAGATGTTCACTTTAAGATGACTTTGGGTCTTACTCTTAGTTTTAGTTGTTTCTCCAGTTCCTAAGGTGAAGGAAACCTTTACCTCTGACAGTGGAAGAGAGCATTTGTCAGATTCGGCCTGGTTTGGTGTTGTGTGTGCAGGGATGTGTGTGTACTGATTTGCTTTCTTAAAATTGTAAAAATCATGAAGCATAGAATTTACATTAGCTATTTTTAGTAGCATTAAATGTGTTCATATATGGGCTGGGGATGTGACTCAAGCAGTAGCGCGTTCGCCTGGCATGCGTGCGGCCCGGGTTCAATCCTCAGCACCACATACAAAGATGTTATGTCCGCCAAAAACTAAAAAATAAATATTAAAATCTCTCTCTCTCTCTCTCTGACTCTCACTCTCTTTAAAAATAAATAAATAAATAAATGTGTTCATATCACTGTGCAACTATCACCACTAACCATCTCTGAAACTTTTTATTATCTGAAACTAAAACTCTATAGTCATAAAAAAACAGATCCCTACCCCCTCATGTACTACATCCTTTATAGGGCCTGAGTACAGTTGTCTTTGTGCTGAGCCCCGTTGAACAGGATCCTGGCTGCACTCAATATCTGGATTCCACAATCAGAAGCATATTTCCTGCCACTGTCAATGAGACCATAGAACAAGCAGGGTTCTCAAGGTGAGGAATGTTGAGTTTTCACTAGTAGGCTGTCCTTTACAGACAGTTCATCACCAGACCCCTCACTGCCAGGAAGTTGGCTCAAAAGAGCATGCTACACAGCCAGGCAGCTCTTTCCCAGGACAGCCCAGGCTGCTGCTGGCCAAGCCACAGTTCCTGACTGCCGCAGTCCGGCTGCAGCAGAATATCCGGGGGGGTGACGAATAACTTGTGTACATTGATGCAGCAGGAATAGGAGCCGTTTATTGTAGGATAACAGAGGTATTTATACATTTTGCACAGCTTATCTTAATTAGCATAAACTAGATACAGCAGTCAACCAATAAGGAATCTCCACACTTAATGGCTGGCTTTTGTTACTTCACAAACCACTCCCTCTGGCATTTGGCCAGGTGCCATCCAGACTTGTTTACAGACTCTAACATTTCTCTGGCAAAATAACAGGTGCCAATCTGACTTGTTTACAGACCTCAACACCTGACAGAGACTGAGACCAGGGATACAGAAACTGCTGACACCAGGAAGCAAGGTGATAAGCCACAGTTGGGGTCCTGGGCTTTTTCTGATAACAGAATTACTAGAAAATTCACTGATCTACCAATGTACAATGTACTGATCTACCAATGTATTTATGAATATTTGCATAAAATCTGTGAAGCAGATTTTCCTATATTTAAAACTCTCAAAAACTACAAAATATTATGACATAGATGAAAACATTTTTAGGTCTTTAAAGGCACAGAAATGCTCATTAACAACCACCCAGACTGCAGGTGTGCCGCAGCCCGGCTGGCTGGGCAAAATAACCCAGGGGGTGACGAACAATTTGTGTAGATTGATACAGCAGGAATGGGAGCCTTTTATTGTAAGACAACAGAGGTATTTATACATTCCACACAGCTTATCTTAATTAGCATAAAATAGATACAGCAGTCAACCAATAAGGAATCTCCACACTTAATGGCTCGCTTTTGTTACTTCACAAACCACTCCCTTTGGCATTTTGCCAGGCGCCATCCTGACTTGTTTACAGACCTTAACATAAGAAGTCCTTCATCCAAATTGTTTTTTGAAATTTAGAGCATTTATGAAATAAAATTAATATTACTATTTGATTATAGATAATTCTACTATCTTTTTGAGGATACTATTTTGAGAACTCATTGGTGTAAAAGAATCACATATATATTTGTTATTCCTTTAGTCTTTTTCAGTTTATTGGTATTGATTTACAGTGTTGTAATGAGCCTTTTAGTTTGTTTTTTTTTTTCCCAAGAAAAATTGTTCATGACACCTGCTAATCACAACCAGGCAGATTTCTCCCACCTGGGGGAATAGTGTGATGGAGTTTTGCAGTGGAGGAGAGAGAACTTCTACTCCCTATGCCCCACCAACAAGCAAGATAAATGACTAAGGGTCAGCGTGGGGGTAAGCAGGTAGAACTGAAAGACCCACCGATTCCCTGTCCAGGAAAGACGCACGAGGCACTGGCTGCAAACGCATGAGGTTTATTCAGACACAGACGCCTGTGGGTGCTCAGCGAAACCTCAGCCGGAGCTTCGGTGAGCTGGCACACCGGGCTTTGGGGTACAGGTCTTTTATAGGGTCAAGGGGCAGGTTTCGCGCGCACGGTAAGCAACAGGTTTTTTATTGGCTATTTTGAACCCAGCATACAGGTTACCTAAAGGGTAAAGTTATTTTTCATTTTATGTTCCTGGAACAATACCACATGACAGTTACATATGAGCATTCTGATTTTTCTGTTCCTGCTTATTAGCCCCTGTTTATTCAGGCATGCCCTGGAATCTGTTTTTCTGCTCTTTCCCAACCATCCTGTTTTTCCCTTTTCAATCGGTCACACTTAACTGATTATCTGAAAAACACATTGTCTGCAGGTTTGTGACGTGCCCTAATAATTTTGTAACTAAGCCTAAGGTTGCTGGGCTGGGGTCTTTCAGAACTTTGCTAAGAGGTGAAATATTTCTTTTCCAAAGTGACCTATCAGGATTTTTGCAGAAGATGGGCCAGGATGATAGGAAATCGGGAGTGAAACATAAAGAATTTGATCAAATATTCAGGTTGATCAGACTAAGAGAGAGAATCTTACCAAAGGACTGAGCAGGATTCTTGCTAAAACAAGAACATGTGGTAAAGGTGAGATCCAAGAGCAGACTGTGAGAGCTCAGAGGAGCCTGTCAGGACAAGGGAAAGGTCTGTTGCTTTTTTTTTTTTTTTTTCCGTTTTGGTACTGGGGATTGAACCCAGGGATGATTTACCCTTTTTATTTCATTTTTTTTTTTTCTATTTTGTGACAGGTTTTCCCTGAGTCCCTGAGACTGGCCTCCAATCTGGAATACTCCTGAGTCGTTGGGATCACAGGTGGCAACTGAGCTCCCAGCTTGTCCTTTTCACATAGCAGATGATTAAATGGACTTCATTTAACAAGTGACGATCTCAACACTCCCTTGGAAAATAAGTCCATTTCAAAATTGTGAGTGGATTTGTAATTGGACCATAATTCCAAAAGACAATCTTGAATACTATAAAAATGCTAAAATTCAAAAAGGTCAAAATCTCTAAAATTTAAAATCCTGAAAATATAATTTTGGGAAAAATAATCTAAAATTTCTTTAAAAGACAGTTTTATTTTTAAACAGTAATTTATTTGAGAAATATGAAAACACTAGTAAACTGCCTGTTAAAATAAGCCATAGTAGTTGTATATTTGCAAGCATCAATACTCAGGTATTCTAAGGTCAATCACATGAGTATAACATTATGAGCAGACAATCCATATTCACAAAGAAATAGGTCAAAAAGAATAATATATAAAGTCATATCTGCCTGGTTAGTGTGTGTGGGGATGGAGGTGGGGGGCATACTAACTAATGAATGTTTAACACTCCCATACTTTGGTTTTATGTGATTTATTTAATGTATATTAAAAACACTTTGAGATAGTTTTAAATACTCTAGTTGGGCACATATCTTTATTTTATTTATTTACTTTTATGTGATGCTGAGGATCGAACCCAGGGCCTCACCTATACTAGGCAAGTGCTCTACCGCTGAGCCACAACCCCAGCCCAGTTTTAGATACTCTATTTGTTCCGAGTAAATTTTGTTTTGTTTTGGTACCAGGGATTGAACCCAGGGGTGCTTAACCATTTAGCCACATTCTCAGCCATTTTATATTTTATTGGCTAATTTGATGAGATTGACTTTGAACTCAAAATCCTCCTACCTCTGCCTTCTGAGCCCCTGGGATTACAGGTCTGTGCCACTGTGCCTGGCTTCCAAGTAAGTTTGAAGGAGGAGGGAGCCACATGTTTTTATGGTTATGTTTAGAGTACAAGGCCCATAATAGATCCTCAAATATTTGTTGACTAAATGAAGAGCTCTGTTTGTACTATATTTCCCCCAATAATGCATTTAACAATAAGCCAATACATGTGTGCATCTTGAATTCACATACATTTTAAAATGTTTCTTTGCATTTGCAAATATCTTTTATAATTCCCTTCTGTGTAACAGAAATTTTCATCTCCTTCTTGGATTCTGTGGATGGTCCCTGGATAGCCTTGGCTGATACAGTTTCTTTTTCATCTTCTCCCATGTAGTTCTCCTAGTCGCTGGGAAGGCAGTGTCCTGAGGCAGGGAGGACCCAACTCATGGCCCCAGCTGTGGTCCTTCCAAGCTCTTGCCAGTGGCTCTTGTTGCCCCTGAGGTGTGTAACCCAAAGCAGGCTGCCTTGGGGTCCTTCCACTGTAGCACAGGTGGGGGTGGGGGTCCTGGCAGCTTTCTTGAGCTAGATGAATTGTAGTCTCTTGTGGTCCTTTGTTGCTGTGTGTATATTAAGAAACAACTTGAGATAGTTTGAATACTCTATCTGTTCCAAGTAAGTTTGGAGGAAGGCACTACACATGCAAATAAACTGGCCTCTCTTACCTTGTGTGTGTGTGAGTGTGCTGTCTCACCTGACTCAGGCCGTAGGTCACACTGCAGCCAGGATGCACAGGAGGAGAGTTCTGACCTGACTCCTGGGCATAGCCCATGTGTGATTTTGGCTATTTTCCTCGTTGTCGGGGTCCTTCTTTGAGACTGGTGATTACTGAACACAAGGTCGGTGCAGTAAGCTGGGTCATGTCGACAAAACCACAGCTCACAGGTGAAGAGCGAGGGAGGATATTCTCTTCCTCTGGTCCAGGTGCAATATCAACCTGAGGTTCAAGGTCTGGACATGCAGCTGGATATTTTGTGGGGCAGAGGCCTGACAGATGGGACACCTCCTGGCAGACGTGAATGGATTGGCTGCCAGACTGAGGCAGAGAAAGAAGTGTGCCACAGAAGATCCCGTGGTTGTTAGGTGCTTATGTAATCGCTCATTCCCGGGGGACCCTGAAAACTGAAGAGATCAGTGCTCAGACCTGAGGCAGCAGAGTAGGTGTGGGCAAGAGGTACTCAGCTGGTTCAAGAGGCCCTTGAGAAGAAATCAACATGGAAGCGGAATTAGTGACCTCTGGGATTGCAATGGGATAAAGCCAGGAGAGGACCTGTTGTCTCGGATGTCCTGGGTAGTGGAGGAGGAGTTGCTCTCCTGAAAGCAATGGCACTGCTGGGCAGTTGGGCTCAGCACCCAGTGCTGCACCACAGACTGCAGAGTCCAGCAACTGGTGGCTCCGACCTCCGACCTGACCCGGGTGACTTGTCTGCACTTCCTATGTGCTCTTGGCCCACTGAGGATGAGGTTGCCGCAGCCTTGTGCAGGTGCGGTGGCATCCTGGGGAATTGACTGACACTCAGTTGTCTAGACACAATATTGACAACTTCATAGAGCAGGGGGCTCATTCATGTTGTGACCTATTGCTTTTGCCCTTTCCTCCTGGAATTGCACTGGGAGAAACACTGAAAAGCTTTACTGAAGTCTGACAGCAGAATGAGGATGCTACAAAAAGCTAAATTAGGTTGGTACTGGGGACTGCCTCCTGGGGCCCCCACTTGGCAGCCAGTGGATCTGGCTGATGAAGCTGAGGGTCCCAGAGTGAGTGACTGGTGATTTCCATTGGTACTGGTGAAAGGGAAGCCCTTGACGACCAGGAATCAGCAGGTGCTAAGGGTAGAGGAGGAGGACTACGGGACAAGCAGAGGCAGTGGCAGCCCTCAGTCTCTCTGGCAGTCATCTTCCTGGGGGAAAGCAATAAGAATTCTGTGCCTGGGCCTCTCTACACAGGCATAAGGGTGGGGTGGAGATCTCCATTAGCTCCTGAAGAACAGAGGCCTATGTACTGGCTAGAGGGGACGTGGGCAATGGGACTTTAACTTACATTGTACTGCTAAACGCTGAGGCTCAGATCACTTCTGCAGGTTCCTGGACCAGCAAAAGGGCAGGATGTAGGGTGATCTTTGAAGGCTTGGGGCAATTAAGGGGATACAAGGTAGGGTGCTGCAACACACAACTGAATCAGTCAGGGTTACACCAGGTGAATTGGGATGGCTAAATAACCACACAGAGAAAGAAGATACCTTTTTGGGGGGTTCAGTGGCATCTCCTAAATCTCAGCTCCCACAAAGGAGGCAAAAGAAGCAGGCAAAAGAGAGAGTATGCCTAAACCCCCCCTATTTATTCGGGGGGAAGACATTCAAACATTCAAAAAAATTCCACCTAAGTAAGGCAAGGGATTGGGTTTCAGGGGGTTGCTTGGTGATGTCCTTACCGTCAGCAGATTGACGGACATCTTGGGAAGCCACACCCATCTCAGTTGCTGTGTGGGGATCATAGGAAGAGTGAGTGAAAAGGACACGTATGTGCGCAGCCCACTCAGAGCAGCAATGTCAGTCCAGTCCCCTCCTGTACTCATCGATGTCCGTCCAGTCCATTCAGGCACTCACACACACAGCCCATGAAGGGCTCTTGACAGTAGAGAGATGCTTGCTTGCTTATGTGTGGGGCCATTTGGCTCCCTGAACGTGTGGGTGGTGGTGTTTCCTTCCCCTGAGTGTACTACAGGGACTGTCCTGGTGATACAGTGCACACTGCTGAAGTGCTTACTGGGCTATGCCCCAACTAAAAAAGTATCTCAGCCATCAAGTGGGATGAGTCTCTGGCTGAGAGCCACCATGGCGCCTTAAACCTCGTGATGTAGTACCACCAAGACAATGTTACCGCTGTTGATGGTGATGGGTCCTTGCTTCCCCGAATGCTGAAGTATAGCACCAGAGAAGCACGCCGAAGAGGCAAGTGTCAATGGAAAGTAGAAGCTTTATTAAAGGACAGCAGGAAGGACTTCTCCCCAGAGAAAGAAGGGGACCCAAGAGGGGGAATCCGTGGAAGGGGGCGGTCTTCCCTTTTTTATAGTGAAGGTCTTCTTTCAGCTTTCCCACCCTCCTGACCCTTGTTTCCCTCTGTCCTGCAGAGAGAGAATGCAGGTGGGAAGGCCCAACAGGTGGGAGCTAGGGGGCTGGAGGAGTCATCTGGGCAGGAAGGGCCTGGGGCGGTTTAGCACCTCCCTGCTTGTTGGGAGCTGTTTCATTAACAGTTCCTTAGGATGGGTGCTGAGTCTCATGGACATTAACATTTCAGTTTCCCCCAGTGCTGCTCTGGTTTCTGGGACTCCATTCTTTATAATGGCCTCCATTTCATTTATCTTACTCGATATTAAACCAGATTTACCTAACTAAATAACTATCTATCTGTAAATCTGCCGCAGTTCAGCTGCAGCAAAATAACCAGGGGGTGACGAACTACTTGTGTAGATTGATGCAGCAGGACTAGGAACCCTTTATTGTAGGACAGGAGCAGTATTTATACATTCCCACAGCTTATCTTAATTAGCATAAACTAGATACAGCAGTCAACCAATCAGGAATCTCCACACTTAATGGTTCGCTTTTGTTACTTCACAAACCACTCCCTCTGGCATTTTGCCAGGCGCCATCCTGACTTGTTTACAGACCTTAACATAAATCTGGCTTCAAATATAGTATTCCTAAGGGAGAGAAGGACACCACAATCCTTGCCCAAGATCTGGTTAGAGGAAGATCTGGTTGTGAGGAATTATCTCCATTTTTAACAGTCCATTTTGGCCATCTAAGAAAGCCTGTGGGGCCTAGTAGCTAACAGGAGAGAGAATGCACTGGTGGCCCCAGGTGTCATCTTGGTCATCAGAAGCATCAGGAAGGCCCCTGGTACATGGATGTAGTTATTAATCTCAACCAGATGCATTCTTCTGGTCAATTTGCGTTCATGTGCCAAGGTACACAGCATACTGTAGGGGTTTTTAGCCCCCCCTCCTGACCAGTGGGAGAAGCGGGGAAAGCTCGCCCCAACCAGGACGAGCCAAGAAAGGTAAAGGTCAACTGGCGGCCAGTACCCTCCCTCGCCAGAGGACAATCAGACGCGCCAGGGAGACAAGTCGAAGCGGGATCTCGTTTATTGAGGAAGAACACACAGCTTATATACTGCACAGGAGCCAATCAGGATAAAGGTCAGAGGGGTGGAGCGAGTTCATGTGTACACCCATCCCATAGTCCCTAAGGGAAGGCAAGAGCTGTCCACGAGGGCGGAAGAGTCCTGGATCTATCCTGGAGGTGGTCCGCCTTTTCCATCACCACCCACAGCACTGCCTCTTGGCTGATCACCAGGCGCCATCCCAGCCATATGTACGTCCCCAAGACCAGGAAGCAGGCAGCAAGTCATGCCCTACAGCATACCTGACGGTGATGCCACACACAGGGGTATTGAACCCCTCTCCCTGTGCCACCAGAGGCTGGGATGTGATGTGGCCACTGTGTCTGAAGGAGCACTGTCTACTACATAGATCATGGCCCTTGATGAGCAAACCAGGCTTTGGCAAAAAGAAAAGGCCCCAGGGCTCCAGTGATCCTAGGCTGCTGAATCCACAGGCTCCCCAGAATAGCCTCTCATTGTACCTCTTTGGAAAAGCAGCTTTTGGTCTATGATTGGGCCGTGGAGGAAACTGAAGGGTCGACCTTGCATGCTGAGGTTGTGCTCTGACTGGAAATCCCCATCTTGTCCTGGGCTAGGAGAAGTCTAGATGCTCGAGTCAGGTCCGACCAGCAGAGTAGCCCCATCAGATGGAAGTGCTGCGTCACAAACCTGACCGGTGAGAAAAGGGTGCACATCAGCTGCAGGAAAAGGTATGGCCATGCCCACCCCACCAAAGCAGCTGCCAACCCTGTAGCCAAAAGGGGACCGTGATTACAGCTCAGCACAGCTAGAGCCTGGAGGGGTGAATAGGCAGCAGCAGTTCCCAACCTGAGAGCAGGGGCATCATGGCATTCTCATGGTGGAGGAGCTGCAGCGCCCAGTGGGAGGTGGGTTGGCTGGCAGTGGCCCACGCCCCCATGGAGCCATGCTGCCTCTTTGCTGACTCTTGGGCAGTAGCAGCTGCCTGGCTGAGTGGTCAGGAGCTTGGCAGCTGGGCAATCAAGGGCAACTCTGCCTGGGGTGCCAGTCTGGAGGAAACTGGCACCCTGCTGCCATCTGTCTGCTGCTCCTGGAGGCCACCATAGAAGGGCCTGCATGTCAGAGGACACCCATGGAACGAGGCAGCTGGTAATCACACTCGCACTGAGGAACTGGCCCTGCCGACATCAGGAAGTGTCAGGCTTTGCCTGTATTGCTGCTGATGCGATGTGTGTGTATTAACAAGCCACCATGATCCAGTGGGCTCTGGAACCAGGAACCAGTCTCCCACGTGTGGAAGACTGCCATCAAGAACTGTTGAGTTTTGTCAGCTTCAGGTTGTGCACAAAAGAAGAACTGGGACACATTCCCCTGGAAGCTGCCCCCACAAGCTTGGCAGCTGGGCCACGTGACACCTTTGCCAGTTCCCAGGGGGCTCAGTGTGTCCTTTCTGCTGTGGACACATGATGCAGACATCCTGGCTTTCCAAGCCCAGTGTCCTCCCTGGGCAAACATGGTGACCACACTGGAAAACAGGTGGTTCACCTTTTCCCATACCCTGAAGTCATCCAAATAGGTCAAAGCCCAGCTTCATCACTGAAGCCGCACAGTGACGGGCTCCCTCAGATGGATCTGCGTGCCCTGCCACCACAGACACAAGCTCAGGAGACGCTACATGAGCAGCTGAAGATGGCATTGCAGAAGGGGCACCTGGAAGGAGCTTTGCCAGGATGGACTCTTCAGCTGCCTGGGACCTCTGGACCCTGAGCACCTCAGTGCCACACAAAGAGAACACAGCTGTGGGGAGCTCCACAGAGCAGCGTGCCCAGGCTAGCGGAGCCCTGAGGCTGCGGGTTCAGGTGGAGGACAGGAGGGTCAATGCGGGTAGGAAATGCTGAGCAGGAGGTAGACAGGGATCCCGTGCAGGAGTGGGACCTAGAGCGCCTGATACACTGACAGTGCCTCTCACCAGGCTTTTTTTTTTCCCTATGGAACCTTCTGTATTGTCCCCAGGATGATGGGAGTGCAGGCTGCATGGGGGACACATGTATTGGAAGATTCTAATATCGAAGTCCTGACCCCCAGGGCCCTGTGGCCCAGTGAACAGGGCCTGCTGGTTCCCTGGGCTCAGTCATTGACCTGAATGGGTGACATGTGGCTCTGGAGGTTCCCCTTGGCCTATCTGAGAGGGTAGCATTGATTTCACCTGTAAGACCCTCTGCTTATGCTGGGAGAGGAAGTGGGTTAGGGGGACCTCAGAGTGGAAGTTGGGAGAAGTAGAGGGAGCAGGGACAAGCAGACCAGGTCTCTACAGCAACTGAGCCCCACTCTTATCTGATAGGAAGGGAATACCTGAGACCCAGGAGAGGCAGGGGTGGGACACTAATGTGTCAGTCTCTTCCTGCAGGGGCATGGCTTCAAAGACCTTGAAGCACAATACCTGCCTTAGGCGTCCCAATGTGAAAAATCCCCTGTGAAAAATCCAACCAATGGCTGCGTTTTCCATTCTAGATCTTTTCCTGCCATTAACCAGGGTGACCCCCTTTTCCTGCCAGTGATCTGGGACACTGGCAGTTTTATGCCTCAGTGTTTACCAACAGGACCCAGGGCTTGGTTTCACAAGTGAGGCCACACGGGAGGTATCTAGGGTGCCCTGTCTTAACTGGGCAGGTTTCAGGTTACAAAACACCACCACGGCAGTTCACAGAATCACAGTGTGGGCTCTGACTTGCCAAGCTCTTCTGATTAGGATGACACTGGCCACTGATGACCTGGATGCATCCTACCTCAAAGGCAGTTCTAGATATTGTCTGGGTGGCTAGGAAGATGGCCCCTTGAGGTAGGTGTGGTGCCTGTTGCCTGTGAGGTGATCCTGCCTTCAGGATCCCTCCACTGTGGGTGTGGGTCGGGTAAGGGGTCCTGGAGGCCTTCTTGAGCCTTGTAGATGAGTGGTGGGCTCCTGTGGTCCCTCCTTGCCTGTCGGGGAGTGATAGAGCAGCTTCACTCACCTTGTGTGTGTGAGCGGGCTCTCGCCTGACCCAGGCCATAGGCCACATCACAGGCAGGAAGTAGAGGGGGTGTTCTGCCTGACTCCTGAGGACCAGGGGTCTGTCACTGGTAGATATAGCTATATGAAATATTAAAATAAGTACTTCAAAGGGAAAGAAAATGAGATTGGTCAAAAACCTAGATCTACACAGACCAAAGAAGAGCATTAGAGAAGAAACAAATAAAAGTAAAAAGATCTTTATCTTATTCTCAATCTAGCAGATAACAGTTTGTTAAGAATAATAATGGCAACGATCCATTCTGTGACTATAGTGGATGCCTAGAGAAATGAAGGGCAGCAGAGGAAGAAGACTGAAGTGGTTCGGTGTTACCTCAGAGCTTGGGGTCATATCTTAGTCCAGCTTCTGTTGCTACAACAAGGTGACCCAGACTGAGAACTTCACCCCAGAAAGAAGTGCATTTGACTCACTGTCCTGGGGACTGAAAAGTTCCTGAGCATGGCCCTGAATCTGGTGAGACCTTCCTGCTGCACAGCAGAGGGTATCGCAGGGTGAACTAGCCAGCACAATAGCTCATGCCTCTCCTGTCACACAGTCAAGTGCCATCAAGGGTCCCAACTGCGTGACCTCATCAAACCCACCTCCAAATACCACTGAACATGAATTGGTTTCCTGAAATTAGTTACAAACATAAATTAGTTTCTAACACATGAACTTTTGAGGGATACATTTAAATGATAGCATAGTAGTTGTAAATCTATATTGTAAACTCTAGGATGGCTATACACACACACACACACACACACACACACACACAAAAGGAAGTATAATTGATATGCTAAGATAGGAGAAAAAATAGGATCACATACAATATTCACTTAAAATCAGAGAAGCAGAAAAAAGTGAGGTTAAAAAAAAAACAAGAACGAAGGTAATGGATAGAGAAATAATAATGATGATAGCTGTTAATCTAACTATCAATCCTTGCTTTAAACATCATTGTCCTAAAGATACCACATAAATGTCATAGGCTGGGCTGGGGGTGTAGCTCAGTGGTAGAGCATTTGCCTAGCATGTAAGGCCCTGGGTTCTACCCAGACCCTACCCCCGCCCCTCCAAGTCAGAGGCTGCCCTAACAGCTTAAAAATAAATAAATAAATAAAACCCAACTGTACATGGAAAAGCGTACACAGTGCCAACTGTAGTTCTGGTCAGAGCACAATGAGAGCCAAAGTAGACTTTAAAGCAAGAAAGATGATCAGGAACAAAGCATCACACAATAAGCATCAGTTCTCCGAGAAGACCTAAAAGTCAGTAGAGCAAGGGTCTTGATGGTCAGGATCACAGGCTCTGTCCAATGCAGGAGGCTCAATTACCAAGGGAGCAGAATGGAGCCACTGGCAACCTCTTTACAGAGGACATGAAGTTGTTAGAATGACCCCTTCACCAATGATGGTCTCCTTCCAGGGAGAGCAGAGGGAGCAGATGCCTGCTTCCCAGCAGTTTGACATGTATTTTTAGTTGTTGATGGACCTTTATTTTATTCACTTATTTACATGTGGTGCTGAGAGTCAAACCCAGTGCCTTACACATGCTAGGCAAGTACTCTACCACTGAGACACAACCCCAGCCCATACAACAAATATTTTAGAAGGAAAAAAGAACATTTTGGCCTCCTTCTCTGTGAATCAATGCAAAATAAACAGCCCAGTATCTTGACCTTCAGGGCCCTTTCAGACACCATTTCCTCTGTATCTCAATTTATTGCAGGAGGTTTGACACTTCAGGACAATTAATTACATCAATATTCTGAAAAGATGAGAGGTGTAGTTTTCTTTGAAAAATTTTGCCAAATGCTCACCATCTCTAGCAGTCAGAGAAATGCAAATCAAAACCACTCTAAGATACCATCTCACTCCAGTAAGATTGGCAGCCATTAGGAAGTCAAACAAAACAAATGCTGGCGAGGATGTGGGGAAAAGGGTACACTTATACATTGCTGGTGGGACTGCAAATTGGTGAGGCCAATTTGGAAAGCAGTATGGAGATTCCTGGGAAAGCTGGGAATGGAACCACCATTTGACCCAGCTATCGCCCTTCTCGGACTATTCCCTAAAGAACTAAAAAGAGCATGCTACAGGGACACTGCTACATCGATGTTCATAGCAGCACAATTCACAATAGCTAGACTGTGGAACCAACCTAGATGCCCTTCAATAGACGAATGGATAAAAAAAATGTGGCATTTATACACAATGCAGTATTACTCTGCATTAAAAATGATAAAATCATAGAATTTGCAGGGAAATGGATGGCATTAGAGCAGATTATGCTAAGTGAAGCTAGCCAATCCCTAAAAAACAAATGCCAAATGTTTTCTTTGATATAAGGAGAGTAACTAAGAACAGAGTAGGGAGGAAGAGCATGAGAAGAAGATTAACATTAAATAGGGATGAGAGGTGGGAGGGAAAGGGAGAGAGAAGGGAAATTGCATGGAAATGGAAGGAGACCCTTATGTTTATACAAAATTACATACAAGAGGAAGTGAGGGGAAAGGGGGAAAAAATAAGGGGGAGAAATGAATCACAGTAGATGGGGTAGAGAGAGAAGAGGGGAGGGGAGGGGAGGGGAGGGGATAGGGGATAGTAGAGGATAGGAAAGGCAGCAGAATACAACAGACACTAGTATGGCAATAGGTAAATCAATGGATGTGTAACCGATGTGATGCTGCAATCTGTATACGGGGTAAAAATGGGAGTTCATAACCCACTTGAATCAAAGTGTGAAATATGATATGTCAAGAACTATGTAATGTTTTGAACAACCAACAATAAAAATTAAAAAAAAGGTGGATTTTACAAGGCAGAATAAGAGAGGAGAATCCAGTGCCAGGGTTGCCTATACGTCAAACGAGAGAGAGAGAGAGAGAGAGAGAGAGAGAGAGAGAGAGAGAGAGAGAGAAGCAGAACGTTGTTAATCTAGAGATGAATACTTTTAAGGCACCATGAGAATACTCCTGACCCACTATCAAGACCACCTAGCAGAAAGGCACCAGTGCTCTGCATGAATACCAGGGGGGAGGGGGTGGGCCCTTAACAACTGATCCATAGACTCCCAGTTCCAAGTGACACCTGTGTTAGTTTGCTCAGGCTGCCATTCCCAAATACCCAACCTGCGTGACGATCAAGGTTTGGTTCACCCTGGTTTACAGGTGGCCACCTTTGTGGAGGGTCCTGTCCTCACAAGGCTTGTCCTCTCAGTGCCCACCGACTAAGTCTCTGTCTTTTTTTCCTTAAGGTGAGGCCCCTCTCTCAGGGACACCTATCCCTTTTCCTGAGGACACCAGTCCTATTGGATGACAGCATCACCCACAACCTCACTAACCATAATCACCTTAAAGACCCTGTCTCCAAATGTAGTCACCTTGAGGTTTGTGGCTTTGGCCTGTGAATTTTGGTGGACATGATTCAGCCCATGAAAACACCCTTTCCAAAGTTTACTAGGCCTTAAAATAGGCCAAGGGACACAACTGGGACAGGTCTCTTCCTTCCATGGCGCAGCTTCTAGATGCTAAGCCGAAGAAAACTTCGCTAGGGGCGTCTCTGCATCTGCTTGATGCTACGACTGTGAATGGACCCAGTTCCACCTTCTGATGACTGGGCCAGCCTCGCTCCCAGCAGTCTCCTTGCAGAACCCAAATGGTCCTTACCCAACCGCCTCCTGTTCCCAGTCTGTGGAGGAGGGTCTCAAGTGGGGATTGCAGAACCAGCGGAGAGACCTGCCTGCCTTCCACACCCTCTTTCCACAGATACCTTCCAGCCAGCACCCGGCCGCTGCTCTGCCTAGAGCTGGATAGCCTGGCCTGTGCCGCCGAGCCACTGGGGTGCAGTCAGCACCAGGCTGCTTGCCCGCGGGTCCCCAGCTCTGACTACTGGAGGGTGGCTCCACACACCACGGCAGTGCACAGGAAATCACCCAGACCTAACTTCTACCCTCCCAATGAAGCAACCCAAACTGATGTGTAGCTTTGTAACCTACAGTTCCACAGGAAAGGGACATGGGAACTGGGCAGGAGGGACATCTAGAGGTCAATTTGGTGGCATTCCCTGGGCATCTTTCCTGTTGGTGGGATGGGAATGTGAGGCCTTGCTTCAATTCTGGACACAGGAAACTGCAGATTCTCTCCACCCCCATTCCTCGAAGCCAGAATCCACTCATCTCCTTGACACTGTCTTCAAGGTGAGTGTCCTGGAGCACAGGATTCCTTCGAAGTCTTGTTCAAACATTTGTTTCCTGTAACCACTAGCTTTTCCTGAAGTAATTTCTCTAAAATTTTCCTTCATCTCTTCTCCAAAGCATCAGCTCCTTTACTGGAAATGAAGTAGACCCTTATGATCATCATGTGCAGGAGAAGGACTGCAGATACATGCTTCAGTGCCCTTTTGCAAAAGCAAAGCTGTATTATCTGAGGTGGGGTTCTGCCTGAGTATCCAACCAAGTCTCAGTTTCCTCATCACCTCCTTACTGGTTTTCCAGGGAAGAGAGGAGGCCCTGGCATCACAACCCTAACCCCTCTGGGGGAAAGAAGAAAAGCTCTGGAGGATGGAGGAGGAAAGAGAGATCCTGGCTGGGAGGGATAGAAAAGTTTCTCTACCCAGATCTTGTCTGAAAGAAGTTGGTTACAGGCACATGATGGGCAGCCTCCTGATCCACCCAAGGCCTCTGCTAGTGCAGTGAGAGGTCTCAGAAAACCAGTGAAACATCTACAATGAGGTGATGCATCAGCCCCATAGGGCAGGTGGCAGTTCACGGTGATGAGCTTCAGATACTGCCCTGGGCCACCTCCTGGTGGGACCTGGTTCAATTCTGCTCAGGATGCATCTTGTCCACATGAATCTTGCACCACTTTTCTCCTGCTCCTGTTCTGTAACATCTCCCTAACCCCAGTATATCTGCCTCAGTGTCTCCACCTGGGTTTTGCTTTTGAGAAGAAAAAAAATTAAATAAAATTTCCAGAGAGTAATGGCCACTAACTCCATCCTTGTCCTGGGACTGGAGACATAAGACTTTAATGAAAATGAGGAAGTCTGAAAGACAGGAAAAGGAAGTTGGTGGAAGGGACTGTGCAGCCATAGAGCACCAAGATGCAGTTCTGGGGCAGCCTGTCTTAGCTGAGAGTGAAAGAAAGCTGTCCACAGGTGACCCCAGGAGAGGGCATCTGGGAAGCGGCAAATGCCTTTGGTCAATAAGCACAAAGGCTACTAGTTTCGTGGAAGAAATTTTTGCGGGACAGGAAAAGATTGGTTAAGATACTTCCTCCTTAAAGACAATAAGTCTGACAATGTTCTGTCCTCAGTTCTCAGAAAGGGCTCCTGAGAGCTTTGCTCAACTTGTTCTGGAGTTTCCACTGAGTTCAAAGCTGCTCTGGAAGCAAAAATGTCTCCATATGAAGCATCTTCGGCGGATTGGGAAAAGATGCTTTGGGTTGGGGTTGGGGCTGGGCTGCTTGGGTCATCTGGTCCTCAAGGCATGGATCTGGGAGGGGTCAAGATAGGAGAAAGAAAAAAGAAAGGGAGGAAGAAAAATCAAATGAAATAGAAAATGCAAAACATTTATGTAACAGAATGGATGTTTAATCACATGATGAAGAAGATGAGTAGACCTTTTGGGATGCTGGCACATTGGTACAGTGGAAGTGTGCTTGGGCCCATAACCCGGAGGTTCATGGATCAAAACTCTCCTGTTCTAACTATTTCGAGAACTACCACAGCTTTTAGAATGCCTGCAAAAAACCTATTTGCTCTCTTAAATAGATTGTGTCACTGTGGCTGTCCTCTTTAAGAAATGTGGTTGACATTTTTCTTCTTCCTTGTCCAGATGTTTGCATAGCTCTCTTTTCACTATTTTCAAAGACAGGCAAGTCATACTTGGGAAGAAAAAGCAATATTTTCAGGTTTAATTCCAATTAAGTTTTACCTCTTCATTTCTCTGTGCTGAAAATGTCTAATACCCTTGGGGTTAAAATCCTCTGGGGAAGTAAAATGTATTAAATTTAAGGTAATTAAAAGATTTTCGTTAGCATATGTATGCATACAGGGAAATATGTAAATTAAGAGTGGATTCAAGGATGCATAGAAAGTTAATACTTCTTATCCGTAGGCAAAGGTAATTTTAAAATACATTATGACAGCACATCTAACTTTGCCTATGGAAGAAAACAAAAAAGGGACATTTATCACTCAACTATTTTTTATGACAAACCAAGTTCCAGATTAAGTAGTGATTTAAATACAAGATATAAAATCGAGTAGTGATTAAATACAATATATAAATAGCCAATATAGCTGAAATTGAGAACTCAGAAGAAAACACATTGATTTGATAACTGTTAAAAATATTTAATCATTGAATGCTTAATAAAAATGCTTAAATGAATTCTTACAAAATAAAAATACAAACTATCTTAACTAAAATGCATACAATATCACAGAACAAAAATCCACTTGAAAAATAGAAATGGAGGCGTCTGGAGGAGTCTGAGCATGCGAGATGAGGATGAGCTGTTCTCTCATCATGTCAATCAAAAGCAGTGTCCTCAGCTCTATCAACCCTTGGGAGTTTTCACCAATTGCACCATATTTTTTTATGCTTCCATGCATTGTTTCCCACTGGTCTTCTGAACTGTTTTTTCATAAATTTAAATAATTTTGAGAATAGAATTGCCAGCATGTGGTGAAATTTGAACATTAGAAGAATAAGCTTTTAATGAATATTGTCTATTGTAACCCAAAATCTAACAATCTGTCATGAACTGGAATTATTTGAAAATATACTTCTATAGTTTTATTTATCAGTTTAAAAATATTCATGAATCCTTCTTCTCTCTTTCCATTCCCGATCTGCCATAGAATTTCATCTCAACGTGTCACGTGTTTATGCTTAAAATCGATGACTAGCTACCTTTCATAGCGCTCTGAAACAGAAAAATATGCAAAAAGGAAGACATTATTTTTAGTCGTTACCAATATTTTCCTGTATTTTGAGTTTTTTCATTGGTTTTTAAATTTAGTGGCAGTATGCAATCATTAAAAAGCGAATACGTAATTTTTTAAAAGTACTCTGTACATAAAAAGCAAACTTGTGCTGGAAGTGTGTCCTTCGCCCCTGTCCCCATTTAGCTCTGGTGTCTTCAGACGTGACTGAATCGGAATGGAATCACAAACAAGAAAACCGTCAGTAGTTTGGGAAGAACAAATGAGGAAAATTAGGAAGGTCCCACCGAGACTTGAACTCGGATCGCTGGATTCAGAGTCCAGAGTGCTGACCATTACACCATGGGGCCTGCTGCCTGCATGGCCTTTATCAAGACCTCTCTGTGTGCTGCTCGGCTGGGCTCCTGCCTCTGGCTCCTACCTCTTCTTCTGGGCGGTCCCAGGCGCTGACGCTCTCCCCAAGCCGGCACCATGAGCCAAAACATGGTTTATCCTTTAGTTGTTTTTCTCAGGTATTTGTCATAGCTATAAGAAGCTGACTAACACATCCTACAAATAACAGGTTTCTTGTGACTGTCCCTTGCAGTGGCTGTCACAGGACAAGGTCTTTATATGAGGTCTTTTCTGAACAGTTGGCTTTTCCTCAGGCCTAGAGAAGACCTAGAATGATGAAGAACAATTCTTTGCATAGAGAGGGTAGTAACCCTGCAGGAGAGAGTCCAACTTTTCCACAGGAAGATTCCAAATGCCCAAACCTTGTGGGAAAACCTTATGATGGGGATGATTTTGACCTGCACAGGAAGAGCTCATGGGCTTCTGGTCCCTGAGCATATCCACCCAAAGGGAATACATCGATTTTCTCCCATTTTCCAATGCCAAAGGGGAGTCTCCATGGAGTTCTTGAATTGTTAGTTAGAGTGCCCCACATGGAGAGGTGCCTCTGCAGCAGGCCTGGGGTCAAAAGTGAGTTCATTTGCTCTCTCTGGGGCCATAGTCTGCAGTGCTGTCAGACTCTCCTTCAGGCCAGCTGGAAGAGAGCATCAGGGAAGGCCCTGATGACCAGGGAAGAGTAAGTGCCTGTGTCAGGGAAGGAGACAGGGGCCTTCAGCCTAGATCCTTGCCTACTCTGCAGGGATAAAGAATCTTCCATTTAATTTCCAGATGTAGTCAGGACCATCCAGGAGCCAGACCTAGGATAGGAGCTGGGCTTCCTACAACTGGCAGGTAACCCAAACCAGACAGACTTCACGCCCACAGATGGGATACCTGAACCCAGGTAAAGGGATCCCAGCAAAGGCCCCAGTGGGAAGGTCTGGGAGGTCCAAATGAGTATGTAAGGAGAATTAGAGATCTAGATCTCATGAAGGTGGACAGGAGGAAAAAAAGTTTTGCAGGCAAAACAAAAGAAGAGGGAAAAATGAGTGGAGGAAATCGAAGCTAACTTTGGGCTTTGTGTGTGACAGGAAAAGTGGCGAATAGGTTGGAGATGTGTGCAGGCTAGGGTGACAATTGTTGGTATGTAGAGAGCAGCCTCAAGCAGAAGGTAAAGGACTGGAGTGACTCTCCAGGGCTGTCACTGCAAACTGCTAAGTGCCATACAGAGAAACCCAGTGCAAGGGAGAGGCTTCACCAAGGGCAGTGAGATTTGCAGCCATGATGCTTTCTGCTCCCACCTGTGAACTCGACTCTTTTTTTAAAAGTATTTTTTTTTTCAGTTGTAGGTGGACACCACGCCTCAATTTACTTATTTTGAGAGAGAAAGAATTTTTTAATATTTATTTTTTAGTTTTCGGTGGACACAATATCTTTATTTTATTTTTATGTGGTGTGATCGAACCCAGCACCCCACACATCCCAGGTGAGCGCCTTACTGCTTGAGCCACATCCCCAGCCCGCACCTTTATTTTTATTTACTTATTTTAATGTGGCGCTGAGTATCAAACCCAGTGCCTCACCCAGTACCTCACCCGCACTAGGGGAGCACTAGGGGAGCACTCGGGGAGCACTCCGGGAGCACTCTACCACTGAGCCACAACCCAGCCCCTCCCTGGGCTGGGCTTTTAGGCCAGCCTTCCGCGGAAGAGTGAAGCCTGGAGGAAGCACAGGTCCAAGTTCACTGCCCTCGATTTTTGAGTTGAGATGCTGCTTTCCAGGCAGGGAGCAGGTAATGTGAGCATTCTTTTAAAATCAGGCACTTCTCCTTTATGCACACATTCCTTTCTAGGAATCAAGCCAAAGGGAGACCCCGGAGGGATGAGCCCCTCACCGTCTAGAATGTTGATTTCTGCCTATGGGCTTGCTTGCAAGGTGGGCTCGCACTTCTGAGCACAGAGACTACTTTGCTCATTAGAGAAAATGGTGGGTGGGCTGGATGACACGAAGGTTTGAAAAGATAAGATTTGGGTCTCAGGTGTTAGTGGATCTCAGGATAAACATAACGGTGGATTTGCAGGGAAAAGTGACAAAAGGGATGAGGTCCCACCGAGATTTGAACTCGGATCGCTGGATTCAAAGTCCAGAGTGCTAACCATTACACCATGGGGCCAGCAAGCAGCTTCTTCTAACAAGTTTTTCTTGTGACAAAGATCAATCCCTGCACCGTCACCATGAAATTTTAAGACGGTCTCTTTCAATGAGATGCCCGCGCCCCCTAGCGGAGCATTTGGGAAACCTGTGGGTGTTTTGCAGGTCCAGGGCCAACCGTCCTTTTGGGGTCACGTCGGGGTAGGAGATGCTGGACGTCTCGCCACGCCCACTGCGGTGCGGCACAGGGGGCTGCCCTCAGGACGCACAACTTTGGGGAAACCAGCTTGAGCGTCCACTGGGTGTTCCCGGGGCCTTTTCTGACAGTGAAATGCTCGTTCCCGTATTGTCTGGAGCCTCCACAAAATCATCCTCGCAGGCGATTGGCAGCGCTGATCAGGACCTATTCACTTCATTTTGAAACCGGAATTCGCTGCTGCCCCCGACGTCGGTGGAGACGGAATCCCTCCCCAGCTAGCCCGTGACCGTCCGGCTGCGCGCGGGCCACCTTGCTGTTGGAGAGCGCAGACACTCGCCCGCCGTCTGCATCACGGCCCGTGGCCATCTCGGCTGCACACCCGGGAAGATGACATGTTTGTTTCATGCCCCGGGGTTCTGGCTGGTTTACGTGGCAGTAGGAACCAGCACAGGATCCTGACCTAAGCACTCTCACTGACGTCCGGGTGGACAAACCCCAGCTTTCTGCGGCCATGACTAATGCTTTAGTGAACAACTACGTTCAAAGATTCCTTACGAGACCCTTTAAGAATTTGTTATGTATCTTTAGAACTGATGGTTGGTCACAATATTGTTGACCTGGGGTGTGAGACAGTGGAGTGAAACGTGAAAAAGTAAAATATATTAATAAGATGATTAGGGATGAGAAGACGCTCCCCAAAGTCCCCCTGTGATTCCAGTATCATTCTCATCCCCCTAATGCATGGTGCTTAATTATTTCTGTTGCAGAGGACTTCTTATTTGGTTCTTACCACTTTCCAATGAAACCGGGCTGGTTTCCTACTTCCCACTCTGCAGTTGAGGCTGGGTAGAATGAGTCTCCGCACAGGTCTAGTTGCACAGCAATAACTGCCTCCTTGGACTGGAGGCCCCTTTGTGGCCTCAGATCCTTAGGTTGTTGCTTTGTTTTTGTTTTCTCATCAAGGAATGGTCACTGGATAGGGGTCTGAGGAGGTTCCCAGAAGGAAGAAGAGACCTCAACTCAGTCCTGCAGGTTCTTGACTTGCCCAGAAAGAAATTTCAGGATGCATGAAAAGAGGCACAAAGATTTTTTTAGGAAAGCAAGGTGACTTATTCAGGAAAGCAGCAATAGTGCAGGATGCTCTCTCAAAGGGAGAAGTCATGTGAGAGGGAGACACTTTGGGGGTCTCTGGCTCTTCTTTTAAAGGAAACTGTAAACCAGGAGACTGGGACTGTTGGGGTGATAGCTTGGTGAATTGCATTCTCTTTGCCATGGAGCACAAACAGGCTCCTCAGTACTTGATCCTTTCAGGATCTCTAGGTTGATTGCATCCAGCGAACAGATGATGTTTGGAATATACCCACGACAAGTCTCTAACAATATTTTTCCCTTGGCTTTATTTAGTCTAAAGAAAATAGGTTATGTAAGCTAGCCATGCATGCAGGCATTAATCATCTAGACTCACAGTACTCTAAGATTTAAAGGTTTTTTATGAATTCAGGCCTGGGGAGTAAAGGTGAGGGTGTGGAGCTGCTCCGATTTAAAGTTACAGTTTCTTTTCCCTTTCTTGCTGGTTGTCTGCCTGCCTATCCTGATTTTTTTCTCTCTCTGACCTCAGAATCAGGCTAGATGGTCTAGCTCCTACTTCCATTGAATGGGGAGGGACAGGAAGAGCTGTGGGCCACTGAATGGGAACTTAGACTCATTTGCGTGGCCAAGCCTGTAGGTCTTTGCACTCTTTTCCTTTCTTTCTGACACACAGTTCTTATACATAGCAAAATTGACTAAAATTCTGAGCCTGTAGACTTCTGTACACCCAGACACTGAAATTCCAGCTCAGCATACTCGAGAACTGAGCTGTGCTAAGCTTTTTAAGATGCAAGTGCATCGTCTGAGGCTGTCATCAAGAAATTTGTGTTATAGGCCTCAAATGGAGTTATTTCCCAGAATTTGAAGAAAGGATAGAACTTGGTTATCATATGAGCAAAACCCAATAAAATATTCTTTCCCAGACCTTAGGAAAATCATCAAGTCAAATGTAAAAGTCAAAGTGAAATGGTAACAATTTAACGACAGACCCGAGCATGAGTCTATAACTGGCATGCTTAAAATCTAGAAAGAAATTCTACGAAGTGAAGGAAAACAGAAGTGTGTTGGCTGCCAGTGAGAAAAGTTATAATACACCCCTGGAATTGTGGGAATGCTGCTTAGTGATTAGGCTACTTCATTTACTTTACCTTTTTTTTCCTCGCTAAAACACTTTTTGATGGAGAACTTGTGGTCAGAGCTTAGGCCAGGCACATCTTCTATAACAGCAATTTCTAAAAGTTCTCGTAAGATTTCTGCTATGCACTGCTATGCCTTCTAAGTTTTGGCAATGTGAGTGTATCCATCAAGTGCAAGCATCCTGATAAGGTCCCTGCTTGCACCAGTCAATTACACCTTATCACACTGCTGATGTGAACTGGCTAGGGGAGAGTCCAGTGTGTGGGGCCTTGCTTGCTGTGATCTGTGTGCATTCCCCCAAATTCATGTGGTAGACACTTAATCCGGATGCCACGACATTGAGGAGTGGGGCCTGTTGGGAGGTGTTAGGTCACAAAGCTCTGTCCTCATTTATGGTCAATGCCATCATCAAAGTGCCCCATGGAGTCAGAGGTGGGTTACTTTTTGCCCTTGGGTTGCAGTAGGCAGTGGGGACACAGTACTCCCTCCCCCTTCCTGAGGACACAGAGGTCAATAGCCATCTTAGAAGCACAGCCCAGGCCCTCACCAGATTCCAGACTTGTTGGGGCCTTGATCTTAGAATTGTACCTCCAAAATTGTGAGAAAACAAATTTCTGTTCTTGATAAATGATCCAGTGTCAGACATTCTTTTATTTTTATTTTTTTCAAACAAATTAACCACATTTATTAATGCAGTCAACAGGAGTTTTTAGATCACTAATGTAATCCAGAAGGCTAACAGCCATGCCCTTTATGGAAATTTCAAAAACAAAAATTTTGACAGTAGAAGTTCCATGTACTCAACACTCACCTTCAATAGTTATCAAAACACAACATACAAATAAAACTTAAGGTCAAAATATATCATTTACTGATACTCATGAGAAAAGGCACCCAAAAGACCAATTATGTGGCTTATGATTCTTCCTTGCTCTTTGATAACCTTTCCCTCTGTGCCTCAATTTGCCTGGCAGGTACTTCCATCAACTAAATCATTCCCACTTTAAACAGAATAACATAGATACGGAATTACAACATACATGCTGATACCTTTAGGTATTCAACGGAACAGGGAGCAATTTATGAGGATTCTTTATCATCTTGGAGCCCCAGGAAGATGGTGGCAAGCATGTGCTTCCAAGGATACCCATGGATCCCTGCTCAATGAAACCTGAGAACCGCTAAAATAAAATCTAGAAATTCAATCAGTTTAAAAAGTACTCTAGAGTAAAAAAACTGGGCATTTATTAAAGGTTTAAATCATTTCCTTTACTCCATGAAGGAAGGGAAGCTGTTCTAGATTACTAACCCCACTTATTCTAACAAATGCTCAAATAATCATTCTTCCATTTCCTAAAACTGGTAAAGCACACAATGTAACTTGTGGCAGCAAGAGGGAGACAATAAAATACAAAACATTTCTGGAATACTGTTTTCATCAGCAAAATTTATGATCTTGATCTTTCCTTCTTGCCTTTGTATAGGGCCAAAAGGGAGACATTGGCTACTTTAACAACCTTGAAGCGGACTCCAGGAATGTCAACAACAGCATGACCTTTTCGACCAAATCCAGCAACTACAACTTCATCATTTTCCTTAATAAAGTTCAGGCAACCATCACTGGGTACAAAAGCCATGATTTTCTTGCCATTCTTGATCAGCTGGACCCTGACACACTTCCTGATGGCAGAATTTGGTTTTTTGGCTTCAACCCCTACTTTTTCCTACAATTCCCTTTGCATGGGAAGCACCTCCAAAAGGGTTGGCCTTCAGGGCTGTACCCAAATGGGCCTTCTTGTATGGTTTATCCTGCCACTTTTGGTCCCACTGGTGACTACGGAGCTTCCTGGCAGTACGAAGACGGTGACACTTGCCATCTTGTCGATGCCACGGGCGAGCAAAAGAGCCAGACATTCTTTTATAGCAGCACAAACAAACTGACATGCCTCAAGGTTTCCCAGCCTTAAATCCCCCAGATTATTCCACTCTAGCGTGTTCTTATAAATATGTTCTGAGAGACCAAAGAGCAGATTCTCATAGGGAAACATGAGGCTATAAAATTTTTGAAAAATGAGAAAAAACTTGCATGAAAGAATTTGAATCTACCTACACTAAATATATGAAGATTAAAAAAAACCCAAAAAACAAAGCATACTATACGGGTTCTACATGCTTTCTATCCTCTTGTTATGAAATCGCATCTTCTTCAGCTTTCTCCTGTTTCTTCATGCAAAATATGCATTCAGGCCTACTTTATCTTATCATATTTACAAATACAAATTCAGAATCTAGTTAGTTTCATAAATGAAGTTTGTAATTAACAAAATGACTAGAAGAAAATCAAAGGACATGTTCCCTCTTTCTTGAAGCAAAAAGAATTATAATTCTTTTTATAAATGAGGTCAAAGAATTTGAGATGGCATGTGAAATTCTTTCTCCCACATGATACAGTTTTGTGCACTTTAATCCATTTAGGCTGTTATAACAAAAAAAAACAAAAAAACAAAAAAACAAAAAAAAAAACCATAAGCTAGGTGGCTTGTAAATAAAAGAAACTTATTCATATGTTTCTAGAGGCAGGATTTCAAAATTGTGGAGCCAATATATTCAGTTTGCTGAGGGATGGTGCTTTGCTCACCAGATGGCGTCTTGTACCACTGCACCAGGTTGTTTATTCAAATCAACACAAACAGGGAGGGTCATCTCACTTGTACCAAGTCTCCTTAAATGTGCAGACACTAGACATAGCTGCACATCCCATAGATCTGTATCTGTGTGGTATGCAATTCCAATCCATTTCCTTATTTGATCATAAGCTATAAACTAGCAATATTATATCTGATATCTCTTTTTTTTTTGAACTTTCAAAATGTATTTTAATCTCATTCCAAACAGAAATAAAATTTCTAGATACAAATACATCTCATTCAAATCAGTTTTTAACATACATTCAGAACTTAAAATATTATAAGGATCCCAATATTTTCATCTTTTATAATCTCAATATATTATATATTTAATATATTATATATACAATACATACATGTAGTCAGCAGGATTTCAAAGTAATTTCTTAAAAGTCTGATCAGTACTGATACATATTTTTAGACAATTAAAAGAAACTATCTAGGATCACAGAATAAAATAAAATATGGCAGGCCCAAACCTAACAGCAAGACTGCAAATGTTCATATGGCCAACAGTTTTAAAAGAACTTTCAACTGGGCTGGGGATGTGGCTCAGTGGTAGCGCGCTTGCCTGGCATGCATGCCGCCCAGGTTCCATCCAAACAAAGATGTTGTGTCCGCCGAAAACTAAAAAAAAAAAAAAAATAAATATTAAAAAATTCTCTCTCTCTCTCTCTCTCTCTCAAAAAAAAAAAAAAAAAAGAAAGAACTTTCAACTTAGGTAAAATATAATTTAAAACAACACTTTTGCTACTCTCAAGCAGTAGTACTTGCAGATATCAAGCACATACAACTCCATTAAATTTAAAGTATCTATGCAGCTTTCCTTACTGTAATATACAGTAGGTATCTCTTCCTTTCTGTTGGATTTTTTTTGTTGTTTGAAGAGTAACTAATATATTACCAACAGAAATGACTTTAGTTCTGTTCTCTCCCCTAAAGCATGGCTCAGTTTGAAGATTGTTCTATAGTCAGCCACTAGGACTACTAACAGTACCTTAATACCATTAAGAGCATTCAGTAACTAGTTTGAAAGACTGCTGGAGGTTTCTGTAAACCAAGGTAATCACAAGTATTACCCCTGCAGATAGCCCTCTCACATTAGTTAAAACAGTAAGTTAAAATTCCAGTGAAAAAGTGTAATAGTTAATAATCCACCTTGTGATTTTAAATAGTACAACATTAACTCACCCTGAGAATACAGAGGAAGCATTTTAAACAGGATACTTTGATATGTATTTTTTTTCCTTTGTATTTGCTTTCTTCTGGTTTTTGCTAGCCCTTCAAGGACACAGATATTTGAATTCCAAGTGTGACTTGGATAACCCTTTTTGTTAACTGAGATTCATCCCATAGTCAGATTCTGATGATAGAAGAGCCCCAAAAGGCTTGTAGAAAAGAGGCAAGCAGCATGGCCAATCTCAAAACACCATGTCAAAAATGATAGAAGTCCTCGAAAAAGGAGAGGAGTAAAAGTGTTTTTAAGCTGCTCAGTGCCACTGTTATTTGTGGAACAGTTACCTTCATCTTCCCATCAGCAGATGGTAATTCAGAGTAAACAGAAATGGAGTGTAGACTATTATCCACTGGCAAGGTAGAGACAGATTCTGGATAAATGCCCCAGGAATGATTGCCTAGTATTTTCAAAAGCAGAGTTGTATGAAGCAGCATTACCAGAGGTGGCATATACTGCAGGACAATGACACAAAGGTAATAAAAGATTCGAGCCACCATTTTCTGTAGCTCAACTATACTTATTCGACCTACTTCTTTCTTCATCTGATCCACACACTTCTGGGCTAAGTTTAAATATGCTTGCAGGTGACTACACATCATGGCCAATCTCAAAACACACAGCAGGATTATTAACCAGAGTCGTAGAGTATCAAATGTAGCTTCTGTCATTAAAGGGACACTTTCTTTACCCAATGGTGGGTTCATAATGTAGTCTTGGTGATTGGTTTTACCCAGAGCAGAACCATAAATAAAAGTGCCAAGAAGTTGATATGAAGTAATGTTCTTCATTAAGATGAAAAACATATATTTATCTGCATGTGTTTAAGTGCATTTTCTGCTTACTGTGTAATTTTTTCTGTTACTAAATTCAGGGCATCCAGATGCATTTAAGCCAGCCGTAATCCAGGAAATGTCAAAAAAAGCCCCAATGAGTAAACAGAAAATATCCAGGAAAAATTTGAAAGTAGGTTTTGAAATAGGACCCTGAGATTCTAAACCTTGCTTTTCAAGAAATTGTATGGCACTGTCTGAAAAATTTGTAAACCCAGTTTCAAGTTCAAATTCCAGATAATTCTGTTACAATAAAAACTGCCATTGCTTTGACAAGGAAAAAAAATCCAAAGGTGACACAAACTGATCTTTCACCACCATCTTCTAATTGCAAAAGACAAAACCAGCAGGCACCATATTAAGCTGATATTCATTTTCTGTGTAGGCTTCATAAGACTGTAGTAGACTTCAGTTACTAGATATATAACTGTAGCAGCCACTGTGAAATCCACCAACCACTGGTATTCTGGAAAGTAATGCAATGCTAAAGTATCCACTTTTGTAACTGACTTTGTTTCTAGATGAAGGTCAATATCCTTTGGAATGATTAGTGCTTTATTTTCAATGTGACCATTATATTTCCTGTCTTTTCTGCTTTTCCCTTTTTGTTGCTTCCCTGCAAGAATTCTTAATTCTTCTTCTGTAGGATGCTGATACCACCTTAAACATGGCACCAAGGACGGGTAGTGGACCAGACACCCCGGAGCCGCCGGATCTCCCCTGCTCATGTTGCAGAAACCGTGAGGAAGCTGATCTCTCTCTTTTTAAGTGTGAATTATTACTTGTCAGATTTGTCTACTAGTTCCAAAAGGGACTAATGGTACTTTCTTCCACCTGCTCAGAGGAACAAAGAAAGACTGTGATTGCTAGATTGATTTAATGAGTAACTATGTCATGTTAAACTGGCATCTAGAATTGTACATATTTCAGAGTCTTGATGCTCTTCAGAGTTCATGTCTACTTGTTTTATCCTCAAGCTCTGTCATCATTTAAAGACACCTCAAAGGAAGACCTTGGTGTAGCTACTGACAGCTTCCTCTTGGGCTGCTCTTTCCATCTGTCCCTGCAGACCTTAGGCCCACCACACCATTTCTGATTTTCTTACTTCATTGCCTGGAAAGCTGTCTTGCATTCCCTCTACTCCTATCAGCAATGCTATTTATTCTGTGCTCCTTAGGCTTTTCACACACCTCTCCAGGAATATTCATTATATTGTCTTAAGGTGTGTTTTAGCAATATTTAGTGAAGGGATTCTTTATACTATTTATGAATGAACAGTGCATTTTATGAATCAAAATCCAAACACCTTAAAAAAGTTATAATGAAAAGATCCTCCATCCATCTAGCTATCTTTCTTCAGAGGCAACCACAATTATAGTTGTTTAGTATTCTCTCAGAGATAGTTTGCATTTCTATAAGCACCCACACACAGGCACATACCTACTACAAACACATACCACAAATGTGCGTGTACACATGTGCACACACACATGCTCTTGCACACACACTTTACACAAGCATACCCACCCACCACCACACATGCACACACTTCTACTGCACTATCCTCTACTTGCTTTTGGTATTTGACAGTAAATTTTGAAGATCGTCACCACAAGTGCCTAGAGAGGCTGTATAGTCTACAGTAGCTGTAATATGGACTCTGAAGCCAAAGTCTGGTTTCGAACATGTTGTCACTACTAACCAGCTATACAACCTCAGGCAGTTTGTGCAATTCCTCTGAATCCTCACTTTATGATCTGTAAAACAGTTATAATAATATTTAATCTCATAAAGTTGCTATGAAAAATCAAACTATTTAAAGAACTTTTAGAACATTATGTGGCACAGGGAAGAAAAACAGCATTCTTATTTGTTTATCCACCAAGTAGAATGGTATACTGAAATTTATTGCTGATCATTCAGATTGCTTCTAGTCTTTTGCACTTCAAACTATGCTGCTGAAAAATCCTGTAAATATATCATTTTGCACATTTTTAAAAATAGTAATTTTATATAGGTAGACTTTCTGGGTGTAAGCATATAAGAACTTTTAATTTTGACAGATATTACTAAATTCTTTTGTTGTTGTTGTTGGGGGTGGAGTAACTAGGGATTGAACTCTAGGGCACTCAACCACTGATCCACATCCCCAGCCATATTCTGTATTTTATTTAGAGATAGGGTCTCATTGAGTTGCTTAGTGCTTCACTTTTGCTGAGGGTGGCTTTGAACTCGTGATCCTCCTGTCTCAGCTTCCTGAGCCACTAGGATTACAGGCATGTGCTACTGCCCCTGGTGAAACTCTTTTTGAAAGTTCTACCAGGTTGCAGGATCACCAGCATTGACTAAGAATTAAAGTTTGGTAGACTTATTCAGGATTTTCCATTCCTATCCCAGCAGACAATGAAAGGATTATGGTGAATAGTAGATACTGAATAAAATGTTACTGGGTGGTGAATGGTTTAGGAAATACAGCTGGGATTTGGTGGTACCAATAGCAGAGATAACATGATACCTGGGAAAAGTTTTTAACAGAGATTGCATTGTGATCTCTGCTTTTGTGATCTTGCATAATAGGACTTCAAGCAAGATCTGAGATTTAGTGAAAGTACAGCAAAGTTTATTAGGAGAGAAAGTAGAAGGGGGAAGCATGAGAGAGAGAGAGAGAGAGAGAGAGAGAGAGAGAGAGAGATATTTCTCAGAAGGGCAACTTACTTCTTTGTGTACTAGCTTTTATTTGGCAAGGAGGGAGATTGTGAGAAGGTGCTGCCCTCATATTACTTATGGGCTCTGGATTCACAAACACATTAGCTTAAGAACCTGAGGCAGCTCTCGGTCATCTTGGCCTGGCTGACAGGTCCTAATTGGAACTGGTTTTACATAGTTTATGGTGGTAGGCTCTGGTCTCAATCATCCTGCTTTCCCAAGTCTGGGGATCTCTGGTCTGGGTTGTTTGTGTTGTGTCTTGTTTAAGACATCTTATCAATCAGGCCCTTCTGAGCAAATACATCCTTGTCCTCTCCTGAATTTATCTATCTTCCTTCTATTCTAAAGGAGTAGTTTGTAAGGCTGAGACCATTTAAGGGTCCTGAAGTAGCTGTCCTGTCAGCTACATCACTGAGTGCCAATGAGGTAGGGGTGTTGATTAACTCATGTGCTCTGTACCAAGTATTCCTAAAGGGCTGATCCCCTGCTCTTGTCTAATGTCTACCTAATAGTACCAAGAAAAACATTTAAAAATGTACTTTAGTATCTAGTTTCTAGTGAAGCCATTAAGAAGAGTCAAGATGCTAAGTTTTACTGATCACTTTGGGCTGGTCAGTTACAGAAATTTCTCTTAGAACCAGGAAAGGGTGATTAAAAAGCATCTCCTAAGTTCTGTTAATACCGTAATGCAACAGGATGGCAGTTCATGAATAAAAATTTGGCCAGAGATTGTTGATTTATTGGTTTTCCTGTAGGAAAATGCTTTATTATTGTAATAGTCTTCACATACATGATTCTGATATATGCAAAGGTCAAGAGAAAAAAGGAAAAAGAAATACCGAGTGACTATTAAAAGATCCTCTTTTAAAATTGTCATTGAAATCTCCAGGTTATTCACATTTTACAGAGGAAAGACATCTACAAGAAACTGCTTAACTTGCTTCAAGACAGAGGTAAGAACTGGCCTAAGTGGATTAAGGGTCAAGCACAGTACCTGAACATGTTAATATCCAACAAAATTGAATAAACAGATAGTTGTAATGCAAGAGTGACAGATAAAAGCAAAGGCTTCTTTTAGTGCTTATTTACAGGGTTATGACCTAAGACAAGCAGTACACCTCCAGAGTTCGGCTGCTTAAGTTCTATTCACCCCGCTTGTGGCTTGTATGACCTTGGACATTTGAGAAACCAAAGATGGCAGTACTTACTTCATTATGGTGCTGTTGTAACAAGTTAACACAAATCCAACATTGTAACATGCCAAACTGTACACGCTGTGCTTAGTAATAATACATTAATTCTACAGATAAACAGATAACTGAGTCCTTAAATTTATTCGTGGTGACACATGGCAAGTGCTGCCGCTGGCGCCAGAAGGCAGGCCTTTCATCCTATCCAACCTAGGCTGTGAATTTTGTTACACTACCTTCCCACTTCCGCAAGCAGAGAGCCATCTTCACCAAGCAATTCCTTACCTAAAACAATCATATTTCGGAGACTGGAGGACACTCAAGGCTTCAGTACAGAGCCAGCCTTGCGGTCACGTAAGATTGCTCGGATGCCTGCTAGCGGGCGGCGCTGATAGTCTCCTCCTACAACTGTGAGGTTTGCAAGGCTGTTCCTCCAGTTTTCAATTTGGTCCGAAGCCTTCTGACAACACGTTTACCCGATTTTGGTTTTCTAGGTTTTGTTGCCAAAATAAGTATGTTTAACCGAGGGCGGAGGGTAGGGGGGGACGGACGGAGGGAAGCGCCACCACAAGACGACACGTGACAACATTTAGGCATCACCAAACTCGCCATCCGCTGGCTGGCCTACCCCAGTAGCGAATTCGCGGGTTTATAAGGAGCACGCCGAGATCACCACCACGGGGGTGGTGTACAAGCTCAAACGCTACGACCTAACACTCCATGGCTTCATCCGCTAACAACGCCTGGTGACCTCTTAATTGCAACTCACCAATTTGTTTTTTCATCTCGTAAAACCGCAAAAGCCAGGAAAATGACATCAATAAGTATCCCAGCACTTTTTAGGAAGTGTGGGTGGCTCTGAAAAGAGCCTTTGGGTTTAGTCAACGCGGCCTCAGGACCATTTACTTGGAGCTGGTGTACTTGGTGACAGCCTTGGTGCCCTCGGACACGGCGTGCTTGGCCAGCTCCCCGGGCAGCAGCAGGCGCACGGCCGTCTGGATCTCCCGGGACGTGATGGTCGAGCGCTTGTTGTAGTGCGCCAGGCGCGAGGCCTCGCCCGCGATGCGCTCGAAGATGTCGTTCACGAACGAGTTCATGATGCCCATAGCCTTGGACGAGATGCCGGTGTCGGGGTGCACCTGCTTGAGCACCTTGTACACATAGACCGAGTAGCTCTCCTTGCGGCTGCGCTTGCGCTTCTTGCCGTCCTTCTTCTGCGCCTTGGTCACCGCCTTCTTGGAGCCCTTCTTCGGGGCAGGAGCGGACTTGGCTGGCTCAGGCATGGCGAGAAGGAACTGGCGAAAGTGAGGAGTTCACCACCCGCGCCTCTTTAAGTATAGAATGTTATGTAAATGAGGAGTAGTAGAGGTCTGTGGTGATTGGTGGTTAACTTGGCCTGACGTCAGGTGCCAGTTCTGTCCAATCAAAGTCCGCGTCTTGCAAAAGTGCGTTCCATTGGTCAGAATGAAAATGAAACCCAACCCATCTTACCGCTTCGTTTTCGCGCCCAGAGGAGACTATAAACACTGCGTCCTTCCACTTGCCTTCCAGTTTTAGAGGATCCCGGGTTTGTCTGTGAGTATGTCTGGACGCGGCAAGCAGGGTGGCAAGGCTCGCGCCAAGGCCAAGACGCGCTCCTCCCGCGCCGGCCTGCAGTTCCCGGTGGGCAGAGTCCACCGCCTTCTGCGCAAGGGCAACTATGCCGAGCGGGTCGGGGCCGGCGCGCCCGTCTACCTGGCGGCGGTGCTGGAGTACCTGACGGCCGAGATCCTGGAGCTGGCTGGCAACGCGGCCCGCGACAACAAGAAGACGCGCATCATCCCGCGCCACCTGCAGCTGGCCATCCGCAACGACGAGGAGCTCAACAAGCTGCTGGGCAAAGTCACCATCGCGCAGGGCGGTGTCCTGCCCAACATCCAGGCGGTGCTGCTGCCCAAGAAGACCGAGAGCCACCACAAGGCCAAGGGAAAGTGAAGTTCCTATAACCTAATCTTCCTAAAACCAAAGGCTCTTTTCAGAGCCACCTACAATTTTCCGTAGAAGAACTGAACGCTGGGCTTACATCTTTTCAGGCTCAATTAGCCTCAAATCGTAGTTTTTTTCTAAAAGATCTACATTTTCATATGTTTCGTGGCTATGCCCGTTTTTTTCACAACTCTCACCCCCCCGCCCCCACACTTGTTAGTCCTACCGAAAGAGGATCAGGTGAAGGGATTATTTTCAGTGCTAAATGTAATGGTTTTAGGTATATCCTGAGTTTTCGCACATAAGTCCTCAGCACGTAGGGTTTTTTACTTTCCTGAGCCAAGGGTGCAGTTTAATTAATGGTACTTGAACAATTACCAGCTTGTGTGTCTGTCCTTATTGTTTTTTTTGTTGTTGTTGTTAATGCAGTTGTGAATGCTACAAGTTGATGGCCTTTTTCACATGCTAGATTCTACTTTAAAGATGATTTGACTTGGTTTCTTAACTAAGTATTTTGTGTAAATGGGTAAAGGTTTTATGAATGTAAGGGAATCACACTTTAAAAATAGAATTGTGCTGCGTTATCTAAAAGTGAAAAATATCTCGTGCAAGGTTGTTTCTCTCCAGATTATTAGTTTAAATTTTTCACATGCAAGTCAGATTTTCTTGGTGCAAAATAAACTTAAAATTTTTAAAGTGAAGGCTTGAACATTGAGGTCACCGGTCGAGTTTAAGTGATTAACATGGTAGCCAAACGCGTAATCACTGGCAAATTCGAAGTTGGAAGTCTGAAGTAAGAACTGCTGAACTAAATATTGTACTTTTTGGCACTAGTCCTTCGAAATCTAGCGTGCCAAAAAATGTATGGTAGTTTTTATGCTAATACTATATTGAAATATTGTGGACATATTGGGTTAAGAAAAATATTGAAACACATTTCTCATCGTTTTATTTTGCTGTAATTTGGCTCTAGAAATGTTAAATTACATCACTTGCATTTATTTCCACTAGAAATAGCTGGTATAAAGCAAACAGGAAAAATGGGGACAGGTCATATAAACTAAGAATATCAAAGTATTTGAGGTACCATAGGGAACGTCTCAAGTCCTTGACCAATCTGATCATCATTGGGGGCCTGGCTTATTTTTGTCCAATCAGCTTCAGACTCCGACTATAAGTAAGCGGCCGGCTTTCTCTTTACGCGAACCGAGGAGCTATGGCCCGCACGAAGCAGACAGCGCGCAAGTCCACCGGCGGCAAGGCTCCGCGGAAGCAGCTGGCTACCAAAGCCGCTCGCAAGAGCGCCCCGGCCACCGGCGGCGTCAAGAAGCCTCACCGCTACCGGCCGGGCACCGTGGCGCTGCGCGAGATCCGCCGCTACCAGAAGTCCACCGAGCTGCTGATCCGCAAGCTGCCGTTCCAACGCCTGGTGCGCGAGATCGCGCAGGACTTCAAGACCGACCTGCGCTTCCAGAGCTCGGCCGTCATGGCACTGCAGGAGGCCAGCGAGGCCTACCTGGTGGGGCTGTTCGAGGACACCAACCTGTGCGCCATCCACGCCAAGCGCGTCACCATCATGCCCAAGGACATCCAGCTGGCCCGCCGCATCCGGGGAGAAAGGGCGTGAGCTCAAGACTCCCTAGCCACCTTCCCAAAGGCTCTTTTCAGAGCCACCCACACGCACGCTTAAAAGAACTGTTGCTTGTACTTCCTAATCTCAATTCTGGACTTCTTAGAATCTCACTATAAAACTTGAAGTGTATCCTGCTACTGTTATACGTGTGCTCGTTAGTGTGATTTTATAAGCATCTAAATAAGACCTGGTAGATAGAACCATCTCTCTCCTGAACTTTTCAATTTGCAAAATGTCTGGGGGAAAATATCAATCAATTTTTAATCAAACCTTATTAATGTATGTTATCCAGTAATCAGAATTACAATCTCAATACTTTTGGAAATTAGATAACATCATTATTGCAGCCTTAGAATCTGCTCAATGAAATCAGTCATTGAGCACACAACAACAGGAATTAAGTAATGCAGACTTTGGGGACAATCTCAGTCTCCCAAATTAACAAGTAAATTAAAACTCTAACAGAACATGTGGAATGTAGCTTTTGAATCGCCTCAAAGTCCCTGTTCTCCCTCCTGGTCAGAATCAGACTCGGACAGGAATACCTTTTTTGCTAGCAAAGCAATAAAACTTTTCCCTTTTTCTCAAAATAATGTCCTTGTTATTGGATTGGCATCAAGGACAAGGACTGATCTTTAGGTAACAACTAGGAATTAATTTTCTTCTGGGGAGGAAAACATTGTTTAGGAAGGATGCAATGGGATCACAGGGCCTCCGGTGAATACTGCAGGTTAAGTGTCTGCTGATCCAAGCTAAGGCTAATTGCTAAACAGATAGTATTCTTGAGTGTTGTAAGCAGTGCATTCCTTCGTTCCTGGTGGAGAAACTAAGAGTTATATTAATAACATATTAATAATTCAGGAAGATCCCACATAATTTTTTTTTCCAGGTTTAAATCAAATTTTACTCTTGCTGGATAGATTGGGCACCTTCTGGGAATCTGCAGCCAATATACTTCTCACAATTAACGCTTAGATTCTGATTATATGAAGCTTTTGTTCAGGGGACAGTGATTAGTTGCAATTATAAGTACATGGATATTCTCTGAAAACACTCTGTGGTAAACTACAGTAGTCTGGTTAATATTTTCTGAACTTTGAGCATGCATGCTTTCAACTTCCCATATAGGAATTCATTTTTGCTATAGTAATGGCACACAAAAATGAATAATCAATAATGCCAGATTATTTTTGTTCATGCTAAGAGGTAGATAGCAATGCTATTCACTAAAACAGGGTCAATCTGGGGGTATGTTTTATGACTTTCTTGGCTGAGAAATCTAGAAAGTAGATGAATATGCATGCATGAATTCAGGAAAAAATTTTGGGATGGACAAAAAGATTTGGAAGTCATTATTACATAAAAAGTATTTAAAACTAAAGGAGTGACCTACAAAATTCCTATTGGCCGGTCATACTGTCAATATTGTCATACTGTCAATATTGAAAATCATATTAGTTTTCTTCAGCAAAGCCAAGTCTTTGGTGATGGGCATTTGCTGCTGGATCCCCTATAATTTCCTCTAATTTCCAATTTCCCTTTCCTTCATATCACACGTTACCTTCCACACATACTACTCCTCTATGTTCTCCTAATTACCTATGCTTTGGTTATTTTAGCTATAATATCTTCATTATTTGTTCTGCTTCTTCTCAGTAAAATGTCTCTTTAGAACAGAAATAACTTTTTAAAAAGAATAGCCAAACTAGAATTTAATAAAAAGAAAAGTAGTCATTACATCTGAATTTTCCAAGATGGAAAAACTGGTAAATGGCATAAATGTTCCAATAATTTTTAAGGCTCCAGAATAAAAGAAACTCACTATGCCTGTATAGACATATGGAAAACAATGAGAATCTTTGACCTCACTATTCTCAAAATGGCCATTGGCTTTTGGTGGGATATATGGATAAACACATATGTGGATGTTATGTATAGGGATATATAAATATATATGTATATATATTACATATATTTTAATTTTTTTCCAACTTAGGATATCCACCCATTAGTGCTCCTGGAATAACAGCATTCAGTAGCATAATTATTCTTACAACAGAGTTTGGGCTACTATACCTGGCCAGCTATTTAGCCTTAGTATACTGAGGAAGTATTTAACTCATTTAACCATAACCATGTTTGTGAGGGGTCTATGAGAATACACAGGTACAAAAAGGTAAACTAGAAATATACAGAATAGAACTGGAAAATATCAGTTTGCTTCTTACACAACTTTAAAGGTATTTTGTGAAACAAAACCTACATGTGAAACACACCTACATGGGACTATTAGTTTTAGATTCTTGCAACTACAAGAGTTGAGGGTAAAAAAGATTGGCTAAAATAACTTATGCCTTAGTAGTATTACATTAAAGGAAACTTAAGTTAGAGGTTGAGGCAGGAGGACATCAAATTCAAGGCCAAAGACATGCAGTCTCAAAAAGGGATGGGGATGTCAGTGGCCAAAAGCCACTGGGCTCAATTCCCAGTACCAAAAATAATAAATCTAAAGACTATAATAATCAACAGCAGCTTTTTGCTTGCGTCTCTAAACATTTCCTAAGCATCAGTGGTAACCATCCCTCTGGTGCATAAAAGATCACCTGCTGGAAGTATGGGTTTATTTCCAGTTAAACGTTCTTGTAAAGAACTTCACACTGTAGAGCACAAGTCAACAAATACCCCCAAGTCCCTCATAGCTCCCCGCTGAAAATTATGGCAAGGAAAGGGGTGGCGCTCAAAGGGACAGTATTAACGACATCTAGGAGACGTTAACGCTTACTTAGTGTCACCCTTTTTATGACTGTGCAAGTGGCTCTGAAAAGAGCCTTTTTTAAGCACTTGCAAATCTGGAGCTCACTTAGTTTTGTGGTGGGTTTAGGTCTTCTTGGGCAACAGCACCGCCTGGATGTTGGGCAGGACACCGCCCTGCGCGATGGTGACTTTGCCCAGCAGCTTGTTGAGCTCCTCGTCGTTGCGGATGGCCAGCTGCAGGTGGCGCGGGATGATGCGCGTCTTCTTGTTGTCGCGGGCCGCGTTGCCAGCCAGCTCCAGGATCTCGGCCGTCAGGTACTCCAGCACCGCCGCCAGGTAGACGGGCGCGCCGGCCCCGACGCGCTCGGCATAGTTGCCCTTGCGCAGAAGGCGGTGGACTCTTCCCACCGGGAACTGCAGGCCGGCGCGGGAGGAGCGCGTCTTGGCCTTGGCGCGAGCCTTGCCACCCTGCTTGCCGCGTCCAGACATACTCACAGACAAACCCGGGATCCTCTAAAACTGGAAGGCAAGTGGAAGGACGCAGTGTTTATAGTCTCCTCTGGGCGCGAAAACGAAGCGGTAAGATGGGTTGGGTTTCATTTTCATTCTGACCAATGGAACGCACTTTTGCAAGATGCGGACTTTGATTGGACAGAACTGGCACCTGACGTCAGGCCAAGTTAACCACCAATCACCACAGACCTCTACTACTCCTCATTTACATAACATTCTATACTTAGAGAGGCGCAGGTGGTAAACTCCTCACTTTCGCCAGTTCTTTCTCGCCATGCCTGAGCCAGCCAAGTCCGCTCCTGCCCCGAAGAAGGGCTCCAAGAAGGCGGTGACCAAGGCGCAGAAGAAGGACGGCAAGAAGCGCAAGCGCAGCCGCAAGGAGAGCTACTCGGTCTACGTGTACAAGGTGCTCAAGCAGGTGCACCCCGACACCGGCATCTCGTCCAAGGCCATGGGCATCATGAACTCGTTCGTCAACGACATCTTCGAGCGTATCGCGGGCGAGGCCTCGCGCCTGGCGCACTACAACAAGCGCTCGACCATCACGTCCCGGGAGATCCAGACGGCCGTGCGCCTGCTGCTGCCCGGGGAGCTGGCCAAGCACGCAGTGTCCGAGGGCACCAAGGCTGTCACCAAGTACACCAGCTCCAAGTAAATGGTCCTGAGGCCGCCGTTGACAAGGCTCTTTTCAGAGCCACCCACGTTTTCTCAAAAAGTGCCAATTCGCTGTTTTGTTTTTAAGGTAGAAATGTTTTCTGATCCTGTTGGAATTGTCTCTTTGTATCTGCCGCTGGTTCTTATTTTAAGAAAGCCTTTTATGCATTGACGAGACCCTTAATCTCTTTCCTTACATTTCTATTCCAGATTATGTTTATTCTGGAGCCAGCATATCCCTTTGTTCTTATCACGCACTTCTCTATAAAGAGACCATCTATCCATCCTTTACTCGTATGTATTTGCTGTGCAAACTGGGTTTTTAAGTGCCTAATTTGTACCAAGCAAACTTCCTGCAATGGGAAAGTCCACATGGAATCTTGGAAAGAATGGGAATGTAGGCTCTAAACTGGGCAAGAAGCAAAGTAGACCCTGCTTCAAGTGATTAGAACCCGTGCAGTCCGGAAGAGGAGTTGCTCAAGGCAGGAATCTGAGCAGAGTAGAATGGAGGAGTCCTTTAGAGTTAGTTGCTGGTGTCAGGAGTGGTTGGGGATAAATGTGGCAGGATCTGCCAGAGAGGCGTTTAAGATCCTGAGGGGTTCTGTTCAGCAGCAAGATTAGAAATAAGGCAGTCGGAAAGAGGAGGAGGAAGGAGGATGGAAGGGACAAGAGTCAGCTGACTTGAGGGGAAAATGAAGGAGGACAAACCTGAATGACATGTAGATCTCATCTTCTGTTGAAATGCAGAATTTCATTAGTTTGGCCTCTTAGTCCCTGGAACCTTCCTTATCACAAAACATAGTCAAGAAAAAGCTTGCAGAAGGATTGGGGGAAAAGACAATTTACTCTGTTCATACTAGAAATATTTATTACTCATCCACTATGAGCCAGGCATTGTTAGAAATCCTATCAATATGGCAGTGAGTAGGATATTAAATTGAGCCACACACAACATTTGACTGCTTTTGACCCTCTGAGAAGACAGTCTCATGTTTCAGCCTATCAACAAAGTGCCTGAATGCAGTGAGTACTACAAGGCTCCTCAGACCTAACCAAGTTAGGCTGATGTACAGAAGATGCACACTCTAGAAATATCAACTAGATACTTGATAGAGCAATTTGTGTAGCCAACTAGTATTTTCTAGGGATAATACTGAACCTATTGACCTATTTAACATTTATTGATGGCTTGTTAACTGTAAGTTATACTCAAATTATTTTGTTTTAATTCACCTCATTGTCTCAACAGTCTTAAATAGGCTCTGCTATTAATCCCACTTTATAGATGAAAATGTAGAGGGTCAGCAAGTTATCTTAAAGAAGCTTGAAGTGAGACTAAGGGGGAGCTTCAGTTTGTGAATTCAGCTCACCATCCTGCAGCCGCCTTGTGTCGACTGCCGCAGAGGAACGCCAGTCAGTTTTTCCTGCATAGTTTTCCAGCAAACTATAAGTAAACCAAAGCTTTGCAGTGGTGTGTGGAACTTTACAACTTGACCCTGCCCAAGGAATGTACACAACTCTTCCATATTAACTGACTTGCCAGTTGCAGTCCAGCCAGAATGAAGTTGTTTTGACTTAATTCACCTAAATACTCTCCTTCTGACTCAAACTGCAGGGATCCTTGCTGCTGTCCAGAACCATGCTTCTGTCAATAATTCCTTAAAAAGTTGCACTCTATGCAATCTTGGATCTGTCTAACTCTCCTGTTCTTACTCTTCTAACTCTTTAATCTCATGGCACCCGGGGGTCGATCTCAGGCACAAGGACTGAGTTGTTCTGGAACACTGAGGCAGCTCAGACAGGGGACAATGAGGAAGGAAAATGGGAATGGGCCACATTTCTGGAGCCTCACATTTAGAAATGAAATCCTAAACTCACAGGCTTCTTGAGTAGAAGTGATAGATAATAGAAGTGAGCAATGGGAGCCGATGTTGACATAATTCTTGAGTCGGAATTAGTGTGCTGACCCCCCACATGCTTTCTTTTAAAGGGCAGTTCACCTGCGGCCTTGTCCTGGCTTAAGTAAATAGGCTATGCTACATTCTCAGCAAAATCTGTTGTCTGCAGAAGAAATTCATGAGCTTTACGTCGACCAAAGATTCCGGGGTTGAAAGATGCAGGATCTCACTGGCTTGGCCTCTCCTCAGTCCTGGGAACCTTCCTTATTACCTTAAAGGGACCGAGACTTCCGGGGTCTGACATCTGCGTTTCCGGATTTAAGAGCTGGAATTCAGCCAAATTCATCCTGTTTCAAACTCCTTAAAAATTCCCGGTTCTGTGGAACGTACGCCTTCTTCGGAGGAGGAGATCCAGTACACGTATTTTTCTTATTTTCGTTTTCCCAAATAAACTCCGCCTACTACTATGTGCGTCCCACTCGCGATTCTTTCTTGCTAGATTGCAAAGAACAGGCGGTCTTTAGGACCTGCGCCCGTCTTGTCTTCCCAGTCAGTCCCCGCAAACGCTTGCTGCCAGGCTTGGGCAGCTCCGCCGCTCGGGACTCGGCGCCCCGCGAGGTGAGCCAGGACCTGCCCAGCTGCTTCGGCCCCGCGGGGATGCGGGCGGCTAGCCCTGTAAAGCCAGGACAGCATGCAAAATGCCAAGGCGAAGAGCAAACCTACGAGGAAGAGAATACTGCACACGATGGGAAATCCAGACGGGCATCGTCCCTCGGTCTTTAACAAGGGCCTCTCAGGTGAGCCCTGAGTAGAGCAAGGACAGGGACTCAGGAAGACCTGAGCGCGCTTGGGCGAAGCTGTGATGCTAAGTCTCAGGCAGAGCTGGGCTTGACCGAGCAGGACAGTCACAGAACTCTGATCCAAATAGCATTATATTCAAATAAAACCGCAGTGCTAAACTAGTTTATTCCATTGTTCCCTCTTTAAATGTCCTTTGGATCTTTATGGTTAGAAATAATGAGTCAACTTCTGAGAAATCTGTGTTCTAATAAACCAGAGTAGTAGTGTTTGCATTACTACTAGAGGTATTTATACCAATTCCTTGCGTTAATTGCATTGTTCCTATGCCTCAATAAAGACACCATACCTGCTGTTTAACACTCATGGTCAAAGTGCTCCTGATTTTTTTTTTTTTTTTTTTTTTTCTTTTTTCAATGGAGGAGAGATAGGAGAGAATTCACCTTGGGAACCGGGCCCAATGTAACAATTTAGAAAATTTGCACAATTTTGGATCAATTTTAACATTTAGCTATTATTCAGTTGTAATGGTTGAATTTTATTATGATGAAAATGTAAAACGGTGGTGTAAGATGAAAGTGGAAAAAGCAGCTTGAGTTGGATGGGCTGAAGTAGCTTGCAGGACATGTGGAAGCTTTTCAAAGCCACTGGTGCCATTGGCCAGACCAACTGGACCAGGTCATGTCCTATGTTCATTAGCCTTGCGTTGAACTCAAATGTCACAGCTGATTTTTCTGAAGCCTAAACATATTGTTCTTTGTTTAACATGCTATGTAAACTAGAGCTCTAGTTCACCTTTCTGAACTAATGATTTCTGGGAGACCTATGCTATACACCATTAGCAGGTCAGTGGACTTGTTTGGCTTTTGCTACTCTCTCCTTCCCTTTCTTCTCTGCATTGCTGTTCTCTTTTCAGCTCCAACTAAGAACTCAAAAGGGCAGAGAGAAAATAATTTTTCTTCTCCTCCGAGAGGCATACAGACAAACCAGGTGTTTCTAACAAAGGTTAGAAAGAATCTCCTTCTTAGGTGGCTTCTTGGTTTCATAACTCCTCTCTCATGTCTTTCATCTGCTTACTGAGACTTGACTTTAACCACATGTACGTGTGTATCTTCTGTTTGAGGTGGTGGTGAGGTTTGAAGGTAGAAAACAGGAGAGTAAGCTTCAAGGAGGATCTTAATGTGACTTTTTCCTATTTTAGCTGTAAGATACTATTTAGAAATTGTTTCAAAACAAAATTTTAGATAAAGATGTATTCAAATAGAGTAGGAACTTAAAATAAATTATTGTAATAAACACTTTATATAGGCTAATAAATACAAATAAATGTTAATTAAAGTATACACATAAAAAGTCAACAGGTAACTGAATATCAAAACTGAGTATCAAAAGAGCGGATGCTAACAATAGATTTTTTTAGCTATTATGTGACTAGTAAGATCTTATGAGCTAGTCTAATCATTTCACTCGATTATCTCCATTAATTTTAGTGTCCTCTGGAGCAAATGCTATTGTCTTCACACTCACAAAGATGAGGGAATTAAGGCAAAATAAGAAGTAACTGCACCAAAGCCAGGGTTCAAGTCTAGGCTTGTCTGATGGTAGAATGAACTATTTGCTATTCCCTGGTCATAACTACACCAAAAACCTGAAAAAGAAGTAGTTACATTTTTACATTGTGTCAGGATTTGTGACGATTCTTTTGAGTTAGAAGAACTGCACAATAGATCTGTGAGGGAAGGAGCACTTTCCACTCTCCAAGTGTGGATGAACTATAAGGAGAGGCCGATACATTCACTACATGCACGGGGCACCACGTGAAGGAAAGATGAACACCTGAGGCCTGTTAGTCTAGAAGTTTATGCCCTCCTCATAATGGGGCGGGGAAAGCAAATTGTTTGGGGGAAGATGAAGGGCCCTCAGGAGAACAGGTGAGGTCCCGTGGCAAGGTCTGTCTGCATGCTGGTGACGTTCAGTCTCTTCTAGGATACTGCTCATCTCTACTTGATGAGATTCCTGGAAGAGAATTCCTCACAATTTCTTTCTCTAGTTTTAGTTAAGGGGAATTCAGAGAAAGCCCCTTGCTGTATTTGCTGCTCCTCACATGCCTTCAATTTGATGTGCAAATGAACATATTTTGGGTTGGCACTCAGCAAACACCTGCGTCCCAATAGATGTTGAAAAATAACAAATATGTGAAGAGATGAATATTTTCATATATATATATATCAGTGCTAGGGTTACCTTTAAACTGTGATTTTTAGTTTAGTTTTTTTTTTTTTTTTTCCAGTGTGTCTAATCTGTATCTTCTGAATTTTTAACCATGTACATGAATTGCTTGGTAGTTAGTCCTACCAACTGCTGTACTGCAATTCATTTGTGGCACTAAGAGGCTGGAGATGACCAATTGAGGGGCGCAGGTTGAAGAGCATGTTTCCAATAAGACTGGCTGACTTTACTTTCAGACACTAGCTGCAAGTATGGCTACTAGGCCCCTTGTCCTTCCAAGTAATTGTCATCAAATTCAGGGTCTCCCACAACCCCTTCAGGCTCTATAATTTGCAAAAATGACATAGAATACAGTAAAAGTCTGCCCTTCTGATTACACTCTATCATGAAATGATTCCAATTGAGGTCAGTAAAATGAAACACACAGGGCAAAGCCTGGAAATTCCCTGAAAGCAGCACTTCTGTGCCCTTCCCATGCAGATTCTGGAAATCATCTCCTGTAGGTTCAGGAAGTCACCTTCCCAGCACATCTATGTATGCACCAAGCTGTAAGCTCACTGCCTTGATGTCCAGGGATTTATGGGCTGAATTACATGGACATGACTGAAATATTCTGTGACTGAACTTAATTCCTAGACTCCCTGAAAGGTGGGGCTGACTTTAAGCCCTGACTTTAATCCTATGGCTGGTCTTGTTGGTGAGTGACCAGGCCCCATCCTGGGTCATCTCATTTCTTTATACAAATCCAAAGAGTTCCCAAACGACACAGATAAAACACGGAAATATTACTTAACCTTCTCATGCCCTTCTACGTAAGTGCTAGCCATGAAGAAAGTCTGACCTTCCTTGCCTGGTGGTAGACAAAACCACCTTTCTGGAGCAGTCCTGCCCTACACCTGGGAGGAGGAATGCCACCAGAGGCCAAGACAAATGGACAGGAGCTGCTGGGTTCCTCTCTCAGCCTAATCTTTTGCACATTTTCACTTCTATACAACTATTGTTCATCAAATTGAAACATAAAAGGAGACAGTTTTCTCTTGATCTTTGTTTCTGAAGGCTACTGTGTCATGTAAAATTTCGATTAAATAAATAATTTATGGTTTTCTCTTGTTATCCTGTCTTTTGTTATAGGAGTCTGAGGAAAGGGATCACAGCTTTCTATCCCTGCAGCTACTCTTTCTGCTTCAATTTATTAATAAACGCTGATCACATTATTAATAAAGTATGATCAAAATGCTAAAGAGATTTCATTTATTTTTACTTAAACTTGCATTTAGTTACAATGTTTCAAACACTTTTCAGTGGAAATGAAATAGAAAGTACATCAATTTTTCCTAGTAAAAAAGTTAATATATATATATTTTGAGAATTTTTTAATACTTATTTATTTATTTGAGTTTTCGATGGACACAACATCTTTATTTTATTTTTATGGGGTGCTGAGGATGGAACCCAGCGCCCCGTGCATGCCAAGCGAGTGTGTTACTGCTTGAGCCACATCCCCAGTCCAAGAAGTTAATATATCAAAGAATATTTTATCACTTGAAAACAATAAATCGGGCTAAGGGCTAAGTGGCCAACTGATTAACCTGACTCAATCATCTACATCAAAAATAAATTCTGAGTATAATAGATTGAAAAAAATCATACTAGATCTGGAGTGTAGCCCAGTGATAGACCCCTCATGCACATGGTCAACACTTCACCTACAAAAATCACAACAGCCAGTGAGGGTACACTTATAAACAGTTACTGCTATTACCAGTGAGGATAAAAAATCTTTCTGAGGGTAAGGTAGTAATATTAATCAAATACTCTTAAAGCTGCACCCTCTGTGACAAGACATTTTAACAGAAGCCATCCCCAGAAAATATCAAAATTTTCTTTATAGTAGGAAAAAATTGAGAAAGCATATAATTGTTAAATACTACACATTTGTTAAAATGAATCAGAAAATTTTTATGATGGACTATTAAGGAGACTTAGTGACTTTCAACATTTTTCCTGAGGCTGATTTTCAAAAATCAAATTGTAACAATCTCTTTGGCAAGGAAGACTGGCTAAATTATGCAATAGATTAGAATTTCAATAGTAATTGCACGTGGTAAAAGTGGTAGGTCATCAGTGGGTAAAAGATGAATTATTTAAAAAAAATCAGATTGCTAGTGAATTGGTGAGACTGTCTTTTGAACTCATGAAAAGGTCTGACACGAAAATCACTTTTGGATTCTCTCAGCGGAGACTGATTAAAATGCCAACAGCCTACGGAAGTCGCAGGCGCCCGTGGGCGCTGTCCGCAGGGGCGTCTAGGATCTGTGAGCCGCAGGGTGGGTTTTGGGCGGCGGGACCTCGCAGGGCACCCGGCTGCTCGCCTGTTTTCCACAGGGTGTTGTTCGGCGTCCAAAAGCAGCTTTACGAAGCTTGAAGGCAGGCGAAAACAGTTCCCGGCAAACATCGGACAAGGAAGTCAGAACCCGCGTTTTCTCCCCTCCCCCTCCCGTCTTGCCGCCTCCTTCCCGTGGTTCTCAGCTTGGTCCGCTGGAGACGTATAAAGGCCAGCCTGCAGGGCTATCGCTGTTCTCGTGGCTCTCGGTCTTCGCTTGAAGTTGCCATGTCTGGCCGCGGCAAAGGAGGCAAAGGCCTGGGCAAGGGCGGCGCCAAGCGCCACCGCAAGGTGCTGCGCGACAACATCCAGGGCATCACCAAGCCCGCCATCCGCCGCCTGGCCCGCCGTGGCGGCGTCAAGCGCATCTCCGGGCTCATCTACGAGGAGACCCGCGGCGTGCTCAAGGTGTTCCTGGAGAACGTGATCCGCGACGCCGTCACCTACACGGAGCACGCCAAGCGCAAGACGGTCACGGCCATGGACGTGGTCTACGCGCTCAAGCGCCAGGGCCGCACCCTCTACGGCTTCGGCGGCTGAGCGTCCTGGTGCCGCCGTCACCTGCTTTTCTCAACTAAAGGCCCTTTTCAGGGCCGCCCACTCCCGCGGAGGGGCCGCAGCACGGACAAGTCCTAAGCTCGGGAGCCCACCCGACCGGCGACTGGGCCTGGGGCCCGCGTCCTCGGTTGAGGTGAAGCGGATCCTTCCTAAGCACTGGGGCTTCGGGGTTCCTCTTAACTGTCAGGATCCTGACTCCAAGGCCCCCTTGCTTTCTCCCACTGCACAAGGGGTGGGTGCTATTAATGGTCTCACTGAGCCTTCGATCATCGGTAGGTTGAAGGACTTGAAAGTTAGTGGTTCTGAGACCAATGTTAAGGAGGGGAAGCCATCAAAGGGTTTCCACAAAGTTAACATACACACGAGGTCACATCTGAGAACTGTTAAGATATAAGGTGCCTTTGCCTCACCAAGGCAACCTTCAAGGCAAAAGAAGGCAGTTTACCCTCTGAGTTAAACCATTATATTTTGTAACCCCTTTAGCTGATGCCTGTGATAGGCTTCACATTCTGGATTAATGCTTATTTAATAATGAAACTTAATTGTATTTGGATATTTTTTTGAACTGGGAGGTTTTGTTTTTATGGTATTTTCCTTACACATGGTAAGGGTTTTTTTTTTTTTTTTTTTTTTTTTAACCTACTTGTGATAATTTCCATTGATTTGTTGAATAATTGTGATTTAATCAGCGCTAAAAAGAAATTTAAGTATACTATATTGCATATACTTTAAATGTTCTTTTTATATCTAACATTTTAAAATCTGGCTTAGAAATCTGACTTGTGCTTACTGCCTGATGTAACACATGTAACAATACAGCCTTTTCCAAATCAAGGGCCAGCTTTTGCAATGCAGCCACTGCATTATTTATATATGTAATATTTTAGGAGTTGCCTCAGGGACCATAAGTCCTACATATTGTTTCCTAATATTACAAGAGTTTATAGTTAGTCATATGCAATTGTAAGAACTGTTATGTTCTGCATAATATAAGAAAAGGGGCAAGTCAAAAAAGGAAATTTTGTCTCTTAACCAGATAAAATGTTATTAATATATTGTTTATCAATTATGCTTTTTAAAAAAAGACTAGCACAAATGTGGTAATACATTGGCCTTACATGGATTGGTTTTGCTCCTAGGTATACATACTTTTGCTGTTATACAATAGGAAATATTTTTATGGGACAAATCAAAAGGCCTGGAAGTCTCTGTCCCCATTATTGACAGTATGATACCTAAATAAATGATTTCATCCTTTTGCCTACTGTTGTTGAGTCATATACTGAACAAGTCATAATTGCCATCATCTACATACACTTATCCAAAGCTTCCTACTACAAATTACAGATCTGAGATTGAGTTTTCAAGAAGTATCAAAAGAAAAGCCTACAGATACCGTTCAGACTAAAGTTGAGGACTGATTTAAGATTTTCAGGACACAATAGAAGCAGAATGCCTCACCCAAGATCAACAAGGCCAGAATTTTTTAGTTAGGAGTGAAATTACTGATTTTGTTGTGGCTAAAATTCCTTTACTAATTTCTTCCTAACTTACTTTTAGTTGCTATCTTTTTAAATTTCCAGTTTCAGGAAAATATTGAACATCTTCTGATATTTTGTTAGGAATACTTAAGAATGTCTTTGTAGAAAATATACAACACATATGGATTGGCCTTGTTTAGAAAACAACAGAGGAGAGATTGGATGTTATACAAAATAATTTTACAATGCCCCAGTACTTTTCATAGGGATATAGCTACTGACAGAGGACTCACTCTTTCTTAAAACAAGCAGTCTTTTATCTCTTCACAATTCTATCATGAAAACAGACCAAGTAGGACAAATGATTAGATTCAAAATACCATATTATGAAAATACTTGTTTAAGGGTTGGATCATAATTGCTAGAATTCATGGTCTTGGTTTCCTGACATTTGAAAATATGGTTCTACTGTAGTTTTACTTGACAATATTTAGTTGTGATGATGAAATTCCCCACATGTGTCAAGGGTAAATGATTAGTAAGTACAGCACATGTTCAAATATATTGCAATTAAAAAAGGAAGGGGGGATAAAGAACTGAGAGTAAATGATCAAGTGGCAGTACTTCTACAGGATGCACCTGGATGTTACACATGCTGGAGATTCCAAGTGCCTCAATTCAGCTGCCCACTGGCAATACCCAGTCTGGCCCATCTGGCCTGTGCCCAGGAAGCAAGCAAAATGCATGGTTCTCTATCTTGTGTTGAGCACCAGCTGTGGCCAGGCATATTTTGTCTCTCTTCTTCAATACAGTAGGTCCCTGTCGTGGACCAGGGTACCTTCCACCTTGCCTGAACCTGGACTCTGTTCTTAATAGCTCCACCATCACTGACAATGGCTGATGCATCTGTGAGAGAGATGAAACACATGAGCACTCTACAGCCCTCTGTGCAGCTGCTGTGGCCCACTGCTCCATTCTCGTCTTGTTGACTTTCCTGAGCTGCAGGGCATTTAAAGTGACTCCATATGCCATCTATCCCCAGCCTTTTAATTTGGCTGCAATCTTTTTGTACCATGGGAGAGTTCATCTGGTAATGCATTTGGAGACTACCCTGGTCTCAAGATCACTCCCACAGGATAAAGTGGAAGAAGAAAACATTAAGGAGACTAAGGCCACAGAGGAGATAGTCCCTCACAGGTGGAGGTCTTGAGAGATGGTAATTTCTGTGTATTTTTTTTGAAGGAGAAAAGAAGGAGCTTCTTGAAGAATTGAATGAAAATGTAAAAACAGACACAGGTGAAGTTATTATCAGCCAAATGGGGTGATTTCTAAATATAAGACTTGGCAGGGGAATATGAGGTGTTCCATTTTACATATGTTTATGAAGTATGCATGTGAGGAAAGAAAGCAGAGTTGAATATATGTCTGGAGGAGGGAAACCTGGGTTGGAGATGTGGAAGTGGAAATCTTTGATGTACAGATGGAGTTTAAAGTGCTGGTAGATGAGATCTCCAAGGGAGTGAGTTCAGACAGAAAAGTCCTAAAATCAGCCCTGTGCTGCTGTCTGTTGAGGGGCTGGGGAGAAGCTATGGACTAGCAGTAGATACAGAACCATTGGGTGGGTAGGGCTAGGGGGGTGGGGATGAGTTGGGGTTCAAGTAAAGGAAGTACAGAAGAGAGACATTGTCAGTCCAGTGTGTCAGTATTTTCAATAGCCAAGTAAAATGAAGACGGAATGCTGATAATTGGCCACTAGATATAGCAAAGTGAAGATCTAAAAAACCAGTTAGTTTGTCTTCTAGCAAAAGTAGCACCATGGGGGCAGAGGGATTTCTTTCTTTTCTTTTCTTTTTATTTTCTCCTTGTATCACTGTGCCAAGTAAGGGTTTGAAACATAGTAGTTATTCAAGGAACTTATTGAATGAAGGTTTGAACTAATTTCCTAATGCCCATTGAGACCTCTGTCAGTAATATGAGATGCTTGGCCAGGGCAGAGTACTAAACAGGCAGCAACACTAGCAAATCCTGTGGAGTAACAAAAGACTATAGTTCCTTTTGGGGTGGGTGTCACAGTGCAGCTGGAGAGGAAAGCCCAGTCTCCTAATCTGGAGTCTTGGTTCTAACTGCTGGACATAGCAAATGCTTATAGCAAGGTCTGCTTTGTGTAGGTGTCTGGTCAATTCCCTAGCAATTCGCTAATCAGACACTTTTTTTTTTTTTTTTTTAATATTTTCCACACTAAACATATATTTACCTCTTCCCTACACTTGGAACCAATAACTGCAATTTTTATTCTTTTTTAATATGTCAAATTTAAAATCTCTAACTGTATTATTGACTTACCAGATAATGTAGGCCCCCAGAATAAAAGGAATAAAACTTGGGGTTCCTGGGGGACAGTGGGGACAAAGGGAAGCTGAAGGGAAGAGTATGGGGCATGAAAGTCACCTTGTTTATACAGATGAGTCTCTCAGGTTACAAAATCATCTCTATGTGCTTTTTGGTCCAAGTGACTTTGCTAGTGAAAATTTCCTTTATAAGTGTAAGTCTCCCTTACAAAAGGGAAATGTATATTTTATGCAGTCGAGGGTGAAGGAGATTTTTCTGTGTTGGCTGCTTCCCAGTTCTCTTCAGCTCAAAATACTCAAAATACTAAAACTGCTTATTTGGGGTGATATGTTCTGAGCCTCTTCAGTCACAACAGCTGAAACTGTAAAGGGAAGGTGATCACTTTCAATGTCCCACTGCCAGTCCCTCTTTATACAGACCCCATTCAGACACTGCCATCATATCAGTAAAGCTATTGCTTTCATGTAAGTAATTGAAATGTTAAGCATAATCAATAAAAATCTGGAATAACAGATAATTATAATTTTGGAGCCATCAAAAATAACCTCAAGGGAAAAAGGGTTAGAAAAGCATTGTTAGGGAGGCTCAGGCATGTGCATGTATTATTAGGAGCTCTGATACTCTGTAGTTCTCTCCCCTTTTCAGGAGTCCTTGTATCTCTCCAAAACACTGGTCCCCCTAAGCACTTGCACTTCTTCCTTGCCCCATGAGGTACTTAGTATTTATTACCATCAGTATCATTTATGTAAACCTGAGATTGATGGGTTGGAGGTGTTAGACCAGGATGCAAAGACCATGGACTCCAATTAAAACCAAACTAAAGCAAGCTAATTATTTCCACCAGCCGAGCTGCCTCTCCCACCCCAAACCGCGGGAACAAGATAGCAGCACAGCTTTATAGCCCAGAAAGTTACACAAAGGGGGTTTACAGGACACCCTAACACGTGCCCAAGGATAAAAGGGACGCTCATCACAGGATCCTTAATTTGCCCCAGATGAGAATTCAGCCCTGTAGTATGCGGGCACACGGCCACTTTGCATTCGTGGATTCCCATACACCGTGTAAGCGCCAAACAATCTCATAAACTACTGCAGGCTATCAGCTATTGAACAATTGTGCATCACAGCTCCGCTGCTTGATCTGGTGGGTGGCTCTGAAAAGAGCCTTTGGTTTTAGGAAGACTAGGTTACAGGAACTTCACTTTCCCTTGGCCTTGTGGTGGCTCTCGGTCTTCTTGGGCAGCAGCACTGCCTGGATGTTGGGCAGGACACCGCCCTGCGCGATGGTGACTTTGCCCAGCAGCTTGTTGAGCTCCTCGTCGTTGCGGATGGCCAGCTGCAGGTGGCGCGGGATGATGCGCGTCTTCTTGTTGTCGCGGGCCGCGTTGCCAGCCAGCTCCAGGATCTCGGCCGTCAGGTACTCCAGCACCGCCGCCAGGTAGACGGGCGCGCCGGCCCCGACGCGCTCGGCATAGTTGCCCTTGCGCAGAAGGCGGTGGACTCTTCCCACCGGGAACTGCAGGCCGGCGCGGGAGGAGCGCGTCTTGGCCTTGGCGCGAGCCTTGCCACCCTGCTTGCCGCGTCCAGACATACTGAAGTGACTTTGGAAGTCGCTGCAATCTAACCTGAACTAGCCAGAGCGGGCTACTTATAGTCATTCCCGGGCGCGAAAATGACACTCTGCCATTGGCTCCAATTACACTTTCACTTTAACCAATGGTATGATGGCTGTGAAATATACTTAGTTTGATTGGATAAAGTTAGTAGATGACGTTTCTAGAGTCACCACTAATTAGGGACTCAACTTTGCCCCAGAACCTGCCAGAGGAGACGCAGTTAAGTCGTACACTCTTTTTTCCTGTTGTACTTTTCGGCAGGTCCTCTCCACCATGCCAGAGCCCTCTAAGTCCGCCCCAGCCCCGAAAAAGGGCTCCAAGAAGGCGGTGACCAAGGCGCAGAAGAAGGACGGCAAGAAGCGCAAGCGCAGCCGCAAGGAGAGCTACTCGGTCTACGTGTACAAGGTGCTCAAGCAGGTGCACCCCGACACCGGCATCTCGTCCAAGGCCATGGGCATCATGAACTCGTTCGTGAACGACATCTTCGAGCGCATCGCGGGCGAGGCCTCGCGCCTGGCGCACTACAACAAGCGCTCGACCATCACCTCCCGGGAGATCCAGACGGCCGTGCGCCTGCTGCTGCCCGGGGAGCTGGCCAAGCACGCCGTGTCGGAGGGCACCAAGGCGGTCACCAAGTATACCAGCGCCAAGTGAGTTCGCACACCGCCGAGCGGTAGCCTCAGCCCACACCACAAAGGCTCTTTTAAGAGCCACTCACTCCTCCAAAGAGAACTGCACTCGCATATTTTATCGTGCACATTTATTCGTTGCATAAAATAGTTTCTATTTCGTAAGTCTTGTTTGAAAGTACTTTGCAATTCACGAGCATATAAAGAAGGTTACTTTTTTCTCCCCCCAAAATAGTCCACCTGTAGGTGCGTGTACCTGCAAAATTTGGTTGGACACTGCATAATTTACCAATGTCCCTTATTAATGGGGCACTAGACATCAAGACCTGGAGAGTACTCATTTAAGATTTTTCTTTTGAAAGCGATGTTGTTTCTCCCCTATTTGAATTTGCCAAATGTTAGTAAAGAAAAGCAAAAGCCAGAACCCCATTCGTGAATCCTACGCGTCAATCAGGGCTGAGTTGGTTCAATAGCCAATCCAGACCCTGCGCGGGCAATTTGAAAATTAGCTACCGGTTTCTTTGACTAGTTGGGAGACTGAGGCGGGGCTGTTAGTGGGGGACCTTTACCAGTCAACCCTCCTTTACTTTGTGGAATTCGCTCTCCAGGACAAGTTGGTTCCTGCTCTCCTCCTTTCTTGGTGTGGTCCACATGATGCTTTCTTTCATATGTCTCTACTAAGTGGAATAAATTTGAAAAGGAAAGGAGAAAGAAGAGCCGTTCCACTATCCCTCAACCCAGACTGCCTCTGGACAGTTTTATTTGCGGAGAGTTTAATGATAACTTTTATTCAGTTAGTATACTCCAGTAACTTAACTAATTGATTTATGGGTGTTTAGGTGAGAATATTCTGCGCACGTGCAACAGGAAACATACAAGAATAGAGCAACAATATTAACAGCGAGCTCGTGTTTATGGTAAAAGGATAAACTCAAAGGTTGAGGTATGTTCACAGGATGCTTATCATACAGAGGAACGTCAGTATTAGCTTCATGATACCATTTTATAAATGTAAAAAAAATGATATCACTTTTTTAGAGGTTAAAAAAAATCCCAAATTATATAGTGTTTAAGTGTATTTAGAAGCATGTATATGATAATAAACTTTTAAAAGGAGACATTCATAAATACATTTTTTAAAATATCCAGCAGTGGCCTCTGGTAATAAAAACAGGGAAGTGGAATGGGGAAAGCCACAGAGGTAAGGACAAATAGCTGCAAGCATTTTATTTTGGAGGTTAGAAGTCTGGCCTGTGTGTTTGATATAATTTGCTTGCTTTATACTTTACATGTATATTATCTATGTTCCCTTCATGTATCAAATATTGTACTGCAAATAGTGAAAGTAAACACGTAAAAATAACTTCCAAGCCATGTAACTTGTATTCAGAAAAATGTGTAAATGAGAACCCTGTACCTAGTAGTGCTTCTCCAGATTTTATTTCTTTTAGAGAGAAGGAAAGGGAAAAGAAGTTTGACAGACCATTAAAAAGGCCCATGGATTCGGTAATCTCATTCTTTTGGTTAAGATTCATTCAGCATCCAACCTCCAGATATCTTTGCTCTGGATTCTGCAGACTTCTAGGAAGTACTTAGGGGATCCTGGTGGGACTTCAGTTGGTTTCTTCACATTATTTGATGTATTGAATCTGCATGTAGCATAACACTGATAGAATTCATGCTTCATGAAATTCAGCTAATGAAATGCTCTTTCCCCAGCTTCAGCAGCTACCTAAATCCCCAGTGAGCCTCCAAAGCTGGCTATAGTCTGTTACCCGCTGGAGACTGGAGAATGAGACCTGGGTAAAACTAGACTTCCTTTAGTTCCTCCAGCTCTTGTAAACCTCGCATCTGCACAGCCTCTCACATAATCTCCGTGCCGTCTCTCTGTGGTGTCTATGTGCATGGGTATTTTGTGTGTCATACGTTTACAGGTGTGGGTGTGCATCCCTCCATCATTTTGTTAGAACAGGCATTGTACTTTTTTTTCAGTTATATATCTTCTCCCATTTCTTACCACCAACACGTTTGAGGAGAGTAAATTCACTCTATGTTTATTTAATGATTCCTTATGGGACAGGTGACTTTGAACTTCTGTCAATATAGTCAGCAGCAAATTCTGGTATTGGTCTAACCAGTTATCCAGAATGAGGGAAGCAGCGGGTACACTCCAGGAGAGGAAATGAAAATGATTTAGAGGGGTTAAGTTTCCTAAGTATATTCTCTAGCCAGGATGAAGATGACAGAGGCTACTGCTTATTAAATTACACAGGGAAGTCACAGGCATATAATAAGTTTTGGTTATCAGGACCTAAATGAGAGACTTGGAATTGTCAGAAGGGAAGAAGTCTAGAAGAATGCAGGGGCAGGGTGGCAGAAATCTGTGCAGAATGGAGAAACACATACAGAAGGAATTCGTGATCTCTCAAAAGATCTATGTATCAGCATCATTGGTCTCCATTATTTAGAAAGTCAAAATTCTGGAAACACAGAAAGGAACAAACAAACAAATCCCAAATCCGAAGAACTCAAGGGTAGATTTTTGTGTTATTTGCATCTTGGTGACCCCAGTGCCTCACCTTTTGTTGCTGAATAATCTTGATGAATTGATGACATTTCTTACCACCCAGCTTGGGAAACTGATTTCCCCTAACTTAAAATAGGATGTTGCTTCATTGTTTTATTCTGGAATTCATACCTGGTATCTTCAATAATTTATATAAATTGTTTCAAGTATTTTTTTTTTTTTTTTTTTTGTCAATCTTTTCCCCAGTTTCAAAAAATAAAAAGGGCCAGGAATTTGGCTTAGTGGAAGAGGGCCCTGGGTTCAATCCCAGTACTAGGGAGAAAAAAGAAAAAAGATTTTCCATGAAGAACAATTTATGGAACAGAAAAGAGCACTCTCCACCATTGAAGTAGAAGAGGGAATATGATCCTGAAGGACTTTACCCCGAGCTGTGTCACCACAAGGGGCCCTGATCCAGCCCAGAGGAACTTCACTGGAAAGAGAGCACTCCTTCCCTGGGAGCCAGTAAGAAACTTGACAGAGCTTAACTTCAGTTCTTCCAGATTCAGGCATGCCACCCTGCTTCAATCATGACCTTATAGTGCACAGAAGTTTCCGATTGCTAGCATCTATTCATCATGATCTTCTCAGCCATTCAAACACACTACTTCTGCAGGCGGTCATTTTACCGTTGCCTTTCGCTTCCTAACTCTGACTTCTGTGGCTGTGCTTTTCTGATACCATCATCAAATCTTAAATGGGTTCCTGTTGGGAGACTTTGGTAATGCAAAAGTGTAGCACCAAAGCCCCAGTGAATCAAAACACAGCCCAAGAGTGTTTTCCCAGACTTGAAAATAATAAAGAAATTGCTTGCAAATAAATATTCCTCGGGGTTGAAGCATGTGAGTGGTTTCACCAGGGTTTGTGGAGGACCTGAGGTGGAAGGTGCAATGCTGGAGGTTGGGTACTGATAGGTTCTGAGGACAAGTGAGCCATCCCCACAGGAGCCCCAGGACTCCACTGTTCAAGGAAGAACAATGGAGCACCTGAACTAAAGTTCTGTGGTCCTGCTAGAGAGATATTTTCTATTTTTGAATTGAGAAATTAGGAAAAGTGAGAAGGGAACAGAGGTTTTGAAGTTATTGATTTGAGGAGAACCTTTAGATCCCAAGACACAAAGGCAAACACCCAAGTCAGGGAATTCGAGGGCCAGGTCCCAGGGCAGGCCTAGAGCAACGGCTGGTGTTCAGACCTTCTACTGACTCCTGTGAGGTTAAAGCTTCTGTGTGAGAAGCAGTGTTCTTTCCCACACGTGTCAGTCCCAAGTCTATCTGCTTATATCTAATTTTTTTTGGTCCCCTTTCCAGCCTGAAATCAAATTCTTAGGTAGTAAAGTTTCTCTTAATGTTTTGGAAAAAAAAAAAATCACTAAAATAACTTACTATAGTATAAAAACTAAATAAGAGACAGTTATTTTAATAATAAAGGACATGTTATCCACATATAAATGCTTGAGACTTACACTAGAAAATTGAAGTTTTTGGCTGTTTTTATCTCAATTGGAATTACCCAAAATACAGATGGAGCTGGCCAACTCAGGTGACTTAGATGCCAGCAAGAGTTGCCCTCAATGATGCCACTTTTCTTTATTGCAAATGTTAATAACTCTTGGATGACATTGAACAGAACAAAATATAATCTTTTCTTAATTCATAAAGTGATTACATTCTTGGAAAATTTAGTGCATATTAAACTACACACAAAAACTACCTACCTCTTGTGCCTATGTGTAGAGGAATTAGGTTCTAGGCTCAGAGAGATTTTTCACCTTCAGGTTTACTTTGAGATACGTGCAGTTGCGACATGACATAAGACAACTCTTGCAGGAAGTCTAGTCCTTTACTTGTAGCGTATCTCTTTCTAATCAGTGGGACAACCAAAAGCTGATTTGCCTAATTTCTAGAATATTCTCTAAGGGTTGGCACTGTTCTATGAGAACACCAACATTAATTATTTTACTGTAGAAGCCATGCAGTGGACACAGCAAAGCTGCTAGGATCTAGAAGAAATCCAAGAATGTCTCCAGAAATAGTCTGCAAAACTGAGGTATTACCAGAACTCTAGAGCACCTGCCCAGATGGGCCAGTAAGTCCACATGCCTGGTTTGGTGGTTCTAAGTGCCTTTTCTTCCCAACAGCTTATCTATGGAAATGAGAATGAGCAGAGAGTCTTAATGCTGAAGAGGTGGACAGCCTGTCAGGCCAAAGGGTCACCAAGTCATAAGTCTTCTTCAGCAGCTCTTGCTCAGGCCACCTCATCATTTACTGGAGCTTTTTCATCTGTGAGTATCCACCCCATTGGCTTTCAAGGAAGGCAGCAGCCATGAGATTCACATGCAACTTTAGCCTGATGAACAAAAAAAGCTGAGGAGGACATTGGACTGCAAGTTGTTGGCCGCCTCTGGGGTCCACTGAGATACTGGAGCTCCTACATATACCAGAGACCTTAAGAACCCATGGAAAACTGATTCTGCTAAAATCATGTTGCAGAGCCATGCCAACCCAGACAAGGGGCCAGCCCCACCCAGTGGCCTCCTGGGCAAGCCTTGCAGCAGCCTTTGCACTTCAGAGCCCCAGGAGCCTCCTCTAGCCACCAGGTCACCTGATGCCTACGTTTTCTCCTGCTAAATCAGTCAGATTGCCCTGGGTGAAAATCCATGGCTAAACATGGAACAAAGCACCTGACAGCTGCTTAGCCTGGGCCACCATCCCAAAATATCCCCCCAATTTATTTTCAGTTTTCACATCCTTTTTACTGACATGCAGTACCAGGCTAAAAGAGAGAGAGAGGGAAGTGCCAGGGACCAAATGACGTGAACTCTAAAGGCATGCTTCCAGTGACCCAGTTAATCCATTCAAGTAGAGTAATTCACTGATTAGGTCACAGCTTTTCTAATCTGATCATTCCACCTCTGGATATCCTTACATCGTTTCATGTGAGCTTTTGGGATACACCTCCTACCACACCATAACACGTCCTTTAAATACATTTTTTTTTTTTTTTTTTTTTTAGAATTAACAACCCCAAATATTGTAACTTAACTTTGGTAACGGGATATTTTGTATGACAGGGAAGAATGAAACTTTTAGATCCCGAAGAAAAGTGAATTAGATTTAGTCTTCTATTAAGTGAGACTTCAGAGAGATTTACAAAGATGTACAGCAATGCCATCCTTTTACTTTTTTTCTTAAAATCATATCTATTTTTCATAAAATATGCTATGCATGCTAACATAAAATGGGTTTATCATTATTTATTATCTTAAAATAAATTATCAACATATTTTTTTTCAGTTTTAATATAGAACATGTACAATGTCAATGATAATGACCTATAAAACAGAAATTCTTTGGGTTCTCATTATTACTTTATTTATTTATGTGGTGCTGAGGATTGAACCCAGTGCTTCATACATACCAGACAAGCAGTCTACCACTGAGCCATGACCCCAACCCTTGGATTCTCATTATTTTTAAGAGTATAAATGTCAGAACTGCTGCTGTAAGGTCTGTCACAGAGGAGAAGTTACAATCCTGTTTCCCAGTCTATTTGGAAGATTCCCTTCTCTGTGTTCATCCCCATTGGATACACAAATCCATTTAATTCATTGCATTGTTGACATTTAGGAATTGGAACTTTTTTAATATTTAGTTTTATTATTGCATAAAATATTTTTACATAGTTCCAAGGTCAAATGAAACTACATTCAAAGAGATTTTTTCCTTCATCATAAGGCCTATTATGGTTTAGATATGAAGTATCTCCCAAAAGCTCATGTGTGAGAATGCAAGAAAGTTTAGAAGTGAAATGATTGGGTTCTGAGAGCCTCAACCTAATCCATGCATTAAGCCCTTGTAGGGATTAACTGGTTAATAACTATAGGCAAGTATAGGATGGTTGGAGGAAGTAGGTGACTGGGGGATGTGCCCTTAGGGTTTATATTTTGACCTAGTGAGGTTAGGTCTCTCTCTGCTTCCTGATTGTCATATCCTTCGCCACATCCTTCTACCCTTCTGCCCTGTCTCATCTCCAGCACAGAGCAAAGGAGCTGGCCATCTATGGGCTAAGACTAATGAAACCATGACCCCCAAATAAACTTTTCTTTCTCTAATTGTTCTTGTCAGTCTTGGTCACAGCAGCAAAAAGCTGACTAGAACAGAGCCTCTATCAACTGACAGGTAACAATTTTTAATGTTTTGATTTTTCATTCTATTGTTTGTTAATTATAAGCATATATATATATATATATATATATATATATATATATAGAGAGAGAGAGAGAGAGAGAGAGTGTATATACATATATATATATATATATATATATATATATATATATATATATATATACTCTGAACGCCCCCTATTAGATTAATAGTAACATACTACACACACTGTCTTTCTATCTTGCTTATCTTACTTAGAACATGCATACCCTGAGAATCATTCCATGACAGCACATAGGGAATTTCTCTTATTTCCAGCTGCAAAACACTCTGGGTTTTCTTTTTCTGATTGTCGGCTCTGTGATTCTGCCTTGTCTTGATAGCACCCTGATACTTTCCAAGGAGTTTAGAAAATTCCTTCCAAAATATGCTGGTTGGACTTCAAACTGAGGATCTGCCCAGAGACAGATCCTCTGGGGGAACTCGATGCCCTGGGAAGGAGTGGCATCATAGGAGAGGAGGCTGGAGGTTCACAGCAGGCCCAGATGGACTTTGCCACGTTTGGTCCCCTGTTCTCCTGAGGGACCACTTGACTTCCCCCAAATCCTATACTCCCCCTGTTGCCTATTTCCCTTCCCCTGTGCCTAATGAAGATAGTGTATAAGTGTCTACATCTGTTTTTCCCCTTTCCCTTCTTGTGATGCACACAACAAATTTGTACCAGTTTTCCTATTGTCCTAGAGGTCATTATTTTTTTTTTTTAAAGAGAGTGTGTGTGTGTGTGTGTGTGTGTGTGTGAGAGAGAGAGAGAGAGAGAGAGAGAGAGAGAGAGAGAGAGAGAGAGAGGATTTTTTAATATTTATTTTTTAGTTATTGGCGGGCACAACATCTTTGTTTGTATGTGGTGCTGAGAATCGAACCCTGGCCACAAGCATGCCAGGCGAGCGCGCTACTGCTTGAGCCACATCCCCAGCCCCCTAGAGTTCATTATTGAGCCTTAAGAGAGCAAAGGAAGACTTTATCACCTACAGTGTCAATAAGATGATTTCCTAGCTGTTCCAAGCATCAGGGTTGATCCGAGTCATTTATTTACTTATACTAAAAATACACTCCTCAGCACAGTAAAATATAAAATGTTTCATAAAAGTCAAGGTCTAAATTATTCTAGGACTTTCAGTCCTTCAAATTTTTAAAATGCATTTGTATAAGGTTGATTTTATGAGTAAGAAAATTATTACAGTTTTCTCTTTGCAGTGATTACATTCACATGAGTCTCCACCTATTTGAAAAGAAAACAAAATTTTCATTTTTCTAACATCCTCACTCTAAGAAGACACCAAAAATTACAAAGACATGGACTGTCCATTTTTTTATTATTCCATAACTCCAGTACCTACACCATCCAGTAACATATCAACATATATTCAGTGTTTGTGTCTGTTGGCTACTGAAATATGTAGCCAAAGTTTTCAGGGATTGACTCCACTTTGTAGTCTGCCTCACTCGCTGCTCTACACCATGAGTAGAAGAAAAGCCGACACTTTATTTTTCCTGACACAGCCATCTGCAAGCTAAGGAGATAGACCTTAGTGGAAACCAGGTCGCCAGAAGACAGCAGAGAATAGATTTCTTTTTTCAATCAGTCTGTGGTACTTTGCTACAATAGCCCATTGGCCATATATAGAAGTGGAAACATTCATATGCTATTACATGTCTAGTCTTCTCTGTTTTGGCCTGCTGGTCAGAGATACTACTAGTGCCAATCTTGCAGGGCTGGGAAGCAAATTATATAGTACCTGATATCTAGGAGACATCACACACTCCAGGAGTGGCAGCTGATGATGCCATCAATATGTTCTGCAACATGCCAAAAAAAAAAAAAAAAAATTAAGGGCCATATTATTCACTGCTTGAGGGAAGATTCTTAAGTACAAAGCCATGAAGTGAACTCTGAGAGTATATTAGAACACCAGAATATTAGAGCAAACTAATTCAAGAACTCTCAGATGTGCAGGGAGGCAAGTATAACATGGATGATAATAAAATTCAGTAAAGGGAAAAATGGAACAGGTACTAATGCAGATTATTCTGATATTCCACATTAACAAAGCTCCCTGAGGGGGAAGGCCCTGGAAACCACTGGGAGACAGATGCCCTGCTCCATTGTTGAGCTGGGTGACCTGGAAACTGCAATGTGACTATGATCCTGGGTTGTCTGCAAGACAAGAGATGGGAATAAAGCCCTCCTCTTTTGCAAGGACTTTGCAAAAAACGTTATAAAATTATAAATGGCAAAATAAAACTCTGTACTTTATATTATCTTTGCAAATATCTATGTAAGTTATAAAATATGTAAATTATTATTATATTTAGCACTAACTGCTAAATATAATAATATGTTTATATTGTTATATAAACATATTATTATATTTATGTGGAAATGTGGAAGGGTAAATATTATTCTGGAAGGTGACTGGGAAATTTCTTGGGAAAGGCATGACAAAGGTGAGCCCTTAAAGGGTTGCTGAGACTTTGCTTGGTGTAAGGTATTATCAATTGCTATGTGACATTACCCCAAGTTTAGCGACTCTCGCCAGAGTTATGAAGGTCAGGTTCTGGGAGCAGTGGGACTGGATGTTCTTCTGCCATCTCTGATCAGTCACTGGCTGCAACGTCTACAGGCTGCAGGGGACTGGAGCCTCAGGATTCCTGGAGGCTGCTCCTGACAAGGGCTGGCTCCCTTCCTCTAGAGGGAGTACTCTTAAGAGAGTGGAAGCCATCAAACCAGAGATCTCTTGTCATCACAGGAGGGACATATCATCATGTCTGCCACCTCCTGTGACAGCTGTGGCACAGTGTGGAAAAGTCATGCATAGGAACCAGTTTCAGGGGTCCTTTGGTGACATCTTGTAGACTGCTTCCCACAGTTGGCACAGAAATGCACATCTTCACCCTCACAGCCTTTGATGCACTGAAGCAGAACCTCTGGGGAGGAGGCAAGCCAATGCTAAGCCTTTAAACAAAGTTATACTGGTAATTCTGATGCATGGCTAAAGCTGGGAACCACTGGATGGAGAATGCAAAGCTGAGACCCTAAGACTGATATTCAATTGAAAAGTCCTGTTAACTGTTGCTCAGTTGCATGGTTAATGTTTCACGGGGGGAAGTTTGAGAGATTTCATTTTCTGGAGACAAGTGTGAAAAAAAGGTAACTTTACAAAGTGGCAGAAATCTTCAAACCCAGGAGTGGACATATGCATCAAGTAGTGGCTTTAGTGTTTCAAGGATGATCTTTGTCAGAGGCCCATGTTTGTATGATCCCTGTTGTCCAAAACAAGAAGCAGACTGTAACCTTCCACAGGCATTTGCGAGTTTAGGGGTGGTAGGAAATGGATCTATTCTGGAACCAAATGCAAATGTTGAGAATGCAAGGCCTGGGGTCCCCACATCTTTAGGGACAGATTTGACAATTTGGATGCCCCCACAACCTGGCAATTCTCTCCATCCTCCAGGGTATTTAAGTAAAGGAAAATGACAACTTAGGTAGTGAGCCTTGTGCAATATCCCTTGGCATCCAGTATCAGGACGAGAGGCCATAGAACCCACAGCTTTCAACAGCACTGGAAATGCAAGTACGACACCATCCAAAGCCATTATAGTCACAGAGGGCTCCATATCCGGGAATTCCTGTCCTTTCTGCCTTGTCCCCTCCGTTCTTCCTCCCACACGCCTCCACCCCCACAGGTCCCGGGAGCATCTTATTCATTCTTTCTTCCACTCTAATAGTCTTCTCCAAAGGCCCATGCCACTACCTCATTTTTGCTTAAATTTTGAGGAAGGTGTTGCTAAGCTGCCCAGGCTGACTTCCAATTTGTGATCCTCCTGCCTCTGCCTCTCAGTAGCTGGATTACAGATGTGCTCAGCTAAATTACTGCTCAGTTAAATTTGACCTTCTTTCTCTTCTGTTTTATTTTTCTCCCATTTAATATTATCTGGCACTCTTTTTAAATGTATGTGTTTATATGTTCTCTGATTAAAAAAAAAAAAAAACCTCTGTGAGTGCATGACTTATAATCTATTTAGTTCCTACTATATTTATGCTACCTTAAAGTGTTCCTGTTACATAGCAGGTGCCCGAAGAATATATACTGGAAAAAAAATTGAACGAGAAAACTACTCTATGGGTTTTCAACACCGGGCTAAACTTTGAGGTTCTTATATGAGTGGCAAGGATGTATGAAGTCTTTCAGATGCCAGATATAATGGGGGGGAAAGGGAGTTGTGGAAAGTTTGATTAGTGGTTCTTTTTTTTTATTATTTTTTAGTAGTAATTGGACACAATATCTTCATTTCAGTTATTTACTTTTATGTGGTGCTGAGGATTGAACCAGGGTTGCACATGCGCAAGGTGAGCACTCTGCCACTGAGCCACAACCCCAGCCTGATCAGTGGTTCTTAAGTAACAGTTAAATAAGGGTAAGAAATTCTGGTGTATGTTGCACAACAGGGCTACCATAGATAGCAAATATATACTGTATAATTCAAAAAGTTAGAAAGGATTCTGAGCTTTCACCATAAGAGATGGTAAATGTTGAAGGAGACAGGCATGTTTAACTCAATTTAAACCTTACAAAATGCATATGTGTATCAAAACATCACATGACACCTATTAATATGTACAATTTTGTTTTTACATAGCAATTAAAAAATGAGAAATGCTGAAAATTAAAAAATTCTAAAATAAAATGTATGCATGCATGCACACATAGGGATGGAGAGAAAGAGAGAGAGAGAGAAGAAGGGAGTAGAAGAAAAGAGGGAAGGTAGAACTAAAGATACAAGAAAAGGCACCAGAAAAGAAAAATAGATATATATAATCCACAATGCAAAAAGCATTGTCAGCCTCTATAGTCATATGACTATGAATTACTCCTGTCTCCAGTTTACGTGTGTAGGAACTAAGGGTTTGGGAGTTAAAATCTTGACCTCTTGAAGTGGCCTGATGTTTTGGGGTGAGTCTCCTAATTTCAAATCTGGGAACCAGTGCAGGTGCCATAGACCAGCCATAGTAAAGGGGGCAGACATGTTGGCTAAGCATGTATCACAAAACCTTAATTCAAAGAAGACTCTAGAAACAAGTGATACTTCTGAGATTATCTGGTCTAGAGTAGCTGGAAATACAGAAATCCCCCTCCTGTCCCCCCGCACCCCCGACAGAGGCAGGGCGTGCTGTCAGAAAGGCTGAAAAGGGAAGCAGCCAAGCTTCAATAACAGGAAAGGCTTTGCAGAAGGTGACCTTAGGGTGGGCTCACAGGACAGGGTTTGATTAGTGGTCAGAGAAGGTGCATTTCAGGAAAAAAAGAACTTTATGAGCCCAATAATCCATTTCTTCTTTTCATCAGTATCAATACTAATTTCAAATTCAACAAGGCTAGTGAGTCTGGTAGCAAAATGGACTGATATTAAACTTCTAAAGGTCTGCAGGTGTGTGCAGCCACCTTCCGGAGGCCCAGGAGAATGGGCACTGTATTGGCAGACAGGGCTTAACTCTTGGCCCTTTGCTTCATGAGCTCAAAAAGCACAAATTTTGTGCATTTTACTCCTGTGGGTCCATTTAAGATCTCCTGCCTTTTATTGGAAAAGATTTAATGATATCTAGAAAAGCAATAAAGGTGTTTGGGTTTTAAGATCTTAATATTCGATGGTCTGTGGAATGATTGGAACTTATATTTCCACTGATTCCTGAAAAGGGGTGATAGGACTCTGCCAACCTAAATATTGGGAGATTGCATTTCTCTCTTGGATAAAAAAATGTCTGTTTTCTATCCCTCCTTCATATTGCAAAAAGCTTGTTTTGTTTAGAAAGTTACCCTTATTGAAAACAACAACAACAAAACCAACATGAGAGCAAAATAGAGGAATGAAATGTGTAGGTGATTGAGAAAAGAAACTGACCTACATTCTAACTTTTGCAATTTTCATTTTTTTATTGGTGCATTATAGTTGTACATAATGGTGGGATTCATTGTTACATATTTGTACTTGCACACAATATAACAGTATTTCTCCTTTCCCTCCACTCCTCCCACCCATTGGTCCCTTTCCTCTACTCTATTATCTCCTTTTGAATTTCATGAGATTTTCCCCCATCATCACCACCTTTCTTTTCCTTTTCCTCCCTAGCTTTCACAAATAGGACAACATATAAATCTTGACCTTCTCTGAACTCTTGTAGTTGTTATCAGAGGACTCTAATATACACCAGAAGAAAGAGGTTGGGTTATAGTGTTGTTTGCTTTTGAAATATTCTTAGTCAAATTGGTAGGAAAATAATTTTTATTCAAAGCCTATTTTGAAATAATGGGGGGCACATGAGGTTAAGGAAATAATTCCATGAACTGGGCCCACTGTGCTGACCCCTACAGGCTTTCATTTTTTAAAAGAAATTTACCTACAGCCCTGCCTGGCTTAAGTGGACAGGATATATCACATTCCTTGGCCAATCACATGTTATCTGCAGGAAAATGCCTGTGTGTGTGGGGGTGGAGACTTTTGTGACTCTTATACAGACCAGATCTCAGAACTCAGGGAGAAAAAGATAATTCCCCCTAACCGTAAAATCTGCAAGAACAGGGTCAAAATAGAACAGGTCAGCATAGGCCAAAGTGACTTTGAGTTTTCTTGGCAGTGGGGATTTGAAAGTCTGATGTCATCAGACTGTCAGTCAAAAACCAAGAGATGGACCTGGGTGGGACTCTAGAAATCCCCGAGAACCACAGTGAAATTGGAGGGCTGGGAAGGCTGCTCTTCTGAGAGGACCCACTCTCTCCCTTGAGCGGGTCCCCATTTCCCTTTCCTATTCCTTCTAAGAAACTCATGCCTGTTCTGAGTGACATGGGGTGAAGTGGGGAGTGTCTTCATGCTGTTTCAGTTTCAGGGAAGGCCCCTGCCCTGTTACAGAGGGAAGCTAGGAGACAATTGTTTCAAAGGTTCTATCTCCAAAATCTCTGAAAATTAGGACCTCTAAAGAGAGGAGGCAGGGAACTGATAGAGCAGGAAACGGACATAATGTGGATCCAGCCTGTTAGACAGGCTTCAGTGAGCAACCTTCACTGTGCTCCCCCTTGCCTGTCAGGCAGGGGTCCCCCAGCCCACCCCTAGCCTCCAGTAGGTGTGAAGAACCCATTCCTGATTTCATGTGGGGTGTGCATGCAAATTCAGTTTCATAAGGAAGAAAAAATGTGACCATCTGAAAACAAGTAGAGCACCTGTAGCAGGATCAAGCTGTATTAGGGACAAGAGGAACTTCATAGAGAAGGTGTGGAGGTAGGGAGGGGGGCAGAGAACCCTGGTCCACCTAGGACAATTGTACAGTATCACTGCTTTTAACAAAAGGCCAGCTCAGCATCTGACTAGGGAGTGAAGATCCAACCCTTGCTAGGGAGAGAAGCCATGCTAGACTTAAGCCCTAACTTTTCTCTTCAGTCCCATCCCAACACCCTTCAGTCTTTTTGTCAAACTAGGCTGAGAAAAAGTAAAAAAGGCACATTTCCAGCACTTATTTTACAAAAGAAAACAGGAAGGACCCATAAAATTTCCTTGTCCAATGTACCTGAGATCCATTGAACCTCTTCCTGAGAGGCCTGAAGGCACTGGTGTACAAAGGCCTGCTAGGCATCAGAAATTGCCCATCTGGTACAGTGGCACACATGGGCTGTAATCTCGTGGGCTCTGAGGAAAAAAGATCTCGAGTTCAAAGCCAGACTCAGCAATTTAGCAAGGCCCAAAGCAGCCCAGCGAAGACACCGTCTCAAAAAAAGAGCTGGAGATGTGGCTCTGTGGTGGAGTTCCCCTGGGTTCAATGGCCGCCCCCTCTAAAAAAACCAAAAACAAACAAAAAAACAAAAACAAAAACAAAAAAAAACAAACAAACAAAAAAAAAAACGCAACAAAAACAGGCAATTACTAGTTTAAATCCACCTTAATGTTAAGCGAAATTAACACTAAATATGAAGTTCCCGTCTCTGAATATCAACGTAAGAGTTCGAAAAGCAGCAAATCACACTTGATGTGCCTTTTCAATTAAATGCTTCGGATGAAAAGCACCTCTGGCCTGCTACTCCAGAAGTATCGAAGTGCATCAGTCTTTTTGGAAACCGTGGTTGGCTCTGAAAAGAGCCTTTGAGATGTGGGCAGTCAGACAAAATCACTTCGAGCTGGTGTACTTGGTGACCGCCTTGGTGCCCTCGGACACGGCGTGCTTGGCCAGCTCCCCGGGCAGCAGCAGGCGCACGGCCGTCTGGATCTCCCGGGACGTGATGGTCGAGCGCTTGTTGTAGTGCGCCAGGCGCGAGGCCTCGCCCGCGATGCGCTCGAAGATGTCGTTCACGAACGAGTTCATGATGCCCATGGCCTTGGACGAGATGCCGGTGTCGGGGTGCACCTGCTTGAGCACCTTGTACACGTAGACCGAGTAGCTCTCCTTGCGGCTGCGCTTGCGCTTCTTGCCGTCCTTCTTCTGCGCCTTGGTCACCGCCTTCTTGGAGCCCTTCTTCGGGGCAGGAGCGGACTTGGCTGGCTCAGGCATGGCGAGAAGGAACTGGCGAAAGTGAGGAGTTCACCACCCGCGCCTCTTTAAGTATAGAATGTTATGTAAATGAGGAGTAGTAGAGGTCTGTGGTGATTGGTGGTTAACTTGGCCTGACGTCAGGTGCCAGTTCTGTCCAAAGTCCGCGTCTTGCAAAAGTGCGTTCCATTGGTCAGAATGAAAATGAAACCCAGCCAATCGGACAGCTTCCTTTTCGCGCCCAGGAGACTGTTGTGTGTCCTACTTGACCATCAGCTTTAAGGAACCTAGGTGGTTTGTCTTATTGAGAAAACCTGGACGCGGAAAGGAAGGTGGCAAGGCGCGTTCCTCCCGCGAAGGCCCGCAGTTCCCGGTAGGGCGAGTCCACCGCCTTCTGCGCAAGGGCAACTATGCCGAGCGGGTAGGGGCCGGCGCGCGTCTACCTGACGGCCGAGATCCTGGAGGTGGCTGGCAGCGCGGCCTGCGACAATAAGACTCGCATCATCCCGCGCCACCTGCAGCTGCCATCCACAGCGATAAGCTCACTAAGCTCCGGGGTCGTGTGACCATCGCGCAAGGCGGTGTCCTGCCCAATAAGACCGAGAGCCACCAAGGTCAAGTACAAAGTTGTGGAGTGACAACTCGTTAGAATAAAATGGCTCTTTTCAGAGCCAGCCATGTTTCTGGAGAAGAGCTGGGGAAAAAAATCGTGTGCAGCTAGTTTCAGAGATCGGTGGGTGGCTCTGAAAAGAGCCTTTGGGGCTGCGGTTGCTGGCAACAACCTGCTTCCTACTTCTTAGAAGCCGCCTTCTTGGCCTTGGCCGCCTTGGGCTTCGCGGTCTTGGGCTTGGAGACCTTGGGTTTGGCTGCCTTGGACTTAACCGCTTTGGGCTTAGCCGGGCTCTTGGCTGCTTTTTTGGGCTTGGCAGCAGCCTTGGCCTTCTTAGGGCTCTTGGCCACCTTTTTTACACCGGCCGCCGCAGGCTTCTTGGCTTTCTTCGGGGTCTTCTTGGCCGCTTTCTTGGCTCCAGCAGCCTTCTTGGGCTTCCTCGGCGTGGCCCCCGCGGGCTTCTTAGCCTTGGCCGCTCCTGCCTTCTTGGCCTTGGGCTTGGCTTCCCCGGAGGCCGCCTTCTTGTTGAGCTTGAAGGAGCCGGAGGCGCCGGTGCCCTTGGTCTGCACCAGGGTGCCCTTGCTCACCAGGCTCTTGAGGCCCAGCTTGATGCGGCTGTTGTTCTTCTCCACGTCGTAGCCGGCGGCCGCCAGCGCCTTCTTGAGCGCGGCCAGGGACACGCCATTTCGCTCCTTAGACGCGGCCACGGCTTTGGTGATGAGCTCTGAGACAGGGGGCCCTGTCGCCTTGCGCTTCGCTGCGCCAGCACCCGCAGCCTTCTTCGTGGTTTTCTTCTTGGCAGGGGACTTCTCCACTGGCGCCGGGGCGGCAGTCTCGGCAGGAGCAGTTTCCGACATGGCGACAGGAAGAACTCCTACAGAAGAGACTCGAAATCTAAAGAGCAACTTTTGCAATGCTCCTTAGCTCCGACCTGGGGCTTATATAAGCCGGCGCTGGCCTGTGATTGGTGGAGCGTCCAATCCACCGCCCTCAGGCCTCTATGGCTCAAGGTTGAACTCCTAAATTGTGTTTGTTAGTCCCGCAAATTTGATTAAATATTGAAAACCACAGCCCAGAATTTTGTGTTTTAAAGCGCCAAAAGGAAGAGAACATCCTCTATGTCTACATGATTATCTGTTTTCACGATTGTCTGTCGTCACACCTCGTATATGAAAGATGCTTTTCGAACTCCCTTTATTTAGTTTTTTCATAAGAATCCACTAGACTGAGGGGATTATGTTATTCTAGTAAGTGTCCAATAAACATTATTTGAAAGGATTTGTCAGTAGTTTCCACCTTTGATTTTTGCAAGAAGGAAGACAATAGTTTCCCTGGTTGGGGCATAAACTTTGCTTCTAACTGTAGCAAGAAACACAGGCACAGGGTGTTACAGGGGTCTGGTGGGCTACAATCTGAAATTAACATCAGACTTTATTTTAAAAACCTGTTCTGCCTCCTACTAGTTTCCATGTGGAGACATCTTTTATAAAGAATGAGATTTTGCAGCTTGGCAAAACTCAGTTGTCAGACCGATTTCTTCCATTGCTGAAGCAGATTTTGAAATCACTTGAACTTCAGAAACCCACCAGCTGAATTCAAAATTAAATTTGGTATGTTTTCCGGTGGAATTTCTTTCTCTCTTTATTTCTTGGGAAAATTTATTAAAACGGGGATAATGATAAGTAATACAGATAATTTGCTTTTGAAAAAGTTTCTAAAACCTGAAGAAAATTGAGAACTTTCTGTAACCCTAAAATGCACAAATTGTTTAGATGGTCTGGGACCTTGTGAGGTTTGAAAGTGTTCACAGTGAAATCTCCATTAGCATTTAATAAGCTGCACTATCAGAAATACTTTTTTTTTGTAAGAAGCCAGCATACATGGGCATGGTATTTTTTGTGTGTAGGTGCAGACATACAAATATTGTGAAATAACTGGATATGGACTGTGAGACTGCATTGAGTATTGAATGATGGGCTTAGAGTTATAGATACTGACCTTGAAGTTAGAAAGTGGGTGAGGGTTGTTGTTTTGGGGTGAAAAGAGAAATGGACAGAGTTTTGTTCAGATTTAATTCAGATCTCAAATGAAATCAACTGTTTTTTTCTTTTTTCTTTTTTAAAGGTTCTTTTTGAACAAAATAATAACAACAATAAGTTAAAAAAAAATAAATAAAAATCAAGTTGCTTTAGTACTTGCCAGGGCAAAACTGCTGCAGGGTTGGCAAAGTGGTTGTTTCTGGACAGTGGTCTTTTTTTATATGACCCTCATATTAATAACTGTCTTTACATTTTAAGGGATGGTTAAAAAAAACAAAACACATGACACAGACCATGTGGCTCTTAAAACTTAATATTTGCTATTTGGCTCTTTGCTATTTTGAACTTCAGACAGATGATGCTATAGGTCTCTTTCAGAACAAAGCAAAATAAAACTGAAGATCAACAATACAACACTCTAACCAAGAACTTTCCACAATTTCAATCACAAAACTTTTAAGAATGAGGGGAAAAACTCCAAACTCCACTATTGAGGGGAGCAAGTATGGGATGCCTTTTTTATAGCATTTAGTAAATAACAAGTGATCCTAAGTATGCAGTGCAAGTTTTACTTCTTTTGCCACATTTTATAGCTGTGCAAGCCTAAGTCTAGAGAATGACTTGCCAAATTATACAGCTAGTAACGGACAGTGTGGCATTTAACCTGTCTAGACACTTGGTCTCACGGAAGATGGGGGGAGAGAACACGGAAGCCAGCAAGAGGCAGCATGGCAGGAGCTTGAGGTTAAATTAGAAGACCTTCTAGCCTTGTCATTCAGAACTTTCTTTAATCAATGCCCAGTTCCCAGAAAGCCTTAGAGCCAGTTGCTGTGATAAGCCTGTTTACAAGACTGAGTTCAAGAACAGGGGAGAGAGGGAATGCACAGATGGATGGCTGACATCTAGAAGTCAGCCTTCCAGAACTATTCCCAGTCAAGATGTACACCCCAAGAGAAAACGTTCAGTGTGGCCCAGAAGCAAAGTCCTTTGGGAAGACAACCGACCTTGGGTTAGATTATCCGTAGAACAGCTCAGTTTTAGTGATAAATGAGGGGCTCTGAAAAGAGCCTTTGGGGGTCGTGCAGACTTTTGGCCACTAGAAACTTACGCCCTCTCCCCGCGGATGCGGCGGGCCAGCTGGATGTCCTTGGGCATGATGGTGACGCGCTTGGCGTGGATGGCGCACAGGTTGGTGTCCTCGAACAGCCCCACCAGGTAGGCCTCGCAGGCCTCCTGCAGCGCCATGACGGCCGAGCTCTGGAAGCGCAGGTCGGTCTTGAAGTCCTGCGCGATCTCGCGCACCAGGCGCTGGAACGGCAGCTTGCGGATCAGCAGCTCGGTGGACTTCTGGTAGCGGCGGATCTCGCGCAGCGCCACGGTGCCCGGCCGGTAGCGGTGAGGCTTCTTGACGCCGCCGGTGGCCGGGGCGCTCTTGCGGGCGGCCTTGGTGGCCAGCTGCTTGCGCGGCGCCTTGCCGCCGGTGGACTTCCGCGCTGTCTGCTTCGTACGAGCCATACTCGAGCTCACTAATCTCCACACTGAGCAAAGTAGCCAGAAATTCCGGTATTTATAGCAAGCTTCGCGTCCTGATTGGACAGCAGACTGCCGCTCCTCATTCCACCCACCGAATTGGTTCTTACTTCAATCCTCTTAAAGAGGGAGCTTTTCCGCCTCCACATTTATCTTTTAGGAAATTTTTTACTGACTGAATGAGTTTCTAGCATTTACGTGCATTAAAACGCTAGGAAATGTGGCCAGTCGAAGTCACATTACTTTGAACATAAAAAAATAAAGCATGCTGGGAAACGTGTAAGGGAAATCGCGGCCTAATAATTGCGAATCATTTACTGATTTAATGTTGGGCATGCGCTATGCTACCACGCTTAACTTCCTATAAAGGGTTGTATTAAAATACTTATGACTTAATGTACGGGCAGTCCCCGCCACTATAAGGCAAAAGGGAAAACCAAAAGGGAGACATACTGATTTGTTTATACACAAAAGACAGTTCTAAATAGTTGCGATCAGGGTCTGCTTGAAACCACTTAACAGAAATGCTGAAAAGGAGAATCAGCTTAACTTTGTACACAAAGTTTGTTATGCTGGTGGGGATATTTTTTTAACTTGAGAAAAAGTCTTTAAACTTTTTAAAATGCCTACAGCCCTTAAGAGATTTCGTGAGTGGCCCTGAAAAGGGCCGTTGATGGACAAGAGATGGCGGCTCCAGGACGCTCAGCCGCCGAAGCCGTAGAGGGTGCGGCCCTGGCGCTTGAGCGCGTAGACCACGTCCATGGCCGTGACCGTCTTGCGCTTGGCGTGCTCCGTGTAGGTGACGGCGTCGCGGATCACGTTCTCCAGGAACACCTTGAGCACGCCGCGGGTCTCCTCGTAGATGAGCCCGGAGATGCGCTTGACGCCGCCACGGCGGGCCAGGCGGCGGATGGCGGGCTTGGTGATGCCCTGGATGTTGTCGCGCAGGACTTTGCGGTGGCGCTTGGCGCCGCCTTTGCCCAAGCCTTTGCCTCCTTTCCCACGACCAGACATCCCGCCAAAGTGAACAGACACTGACACCCTAGCCTCCGAGCGATGATATATATAGCAGAGTTTCGGACCTGTTTGAGAACTTCTCAAGCCAGTGGCACAAGCTCACTGAAATCCCAGCGAAAGCCCGTCCCACGTTTTCAAGAAAAAAAAAAAAAAAAAAAAGGGCGGTGCTTAAACTGCAGATTCTAGGAAGAGACATATTTAAAAGTTTTCCCGTCCAACTTCATAATATGTTGCGCTACCATTCCTCTCCTTTATCTGACCCTTCCTAGAGTTTTCTGTCTCTTGTTTAACATTGGCCGCAGCAGTTCCTTCTCGCTTCTGAAATCGAGTTGGCCATTTCAAGAGAGGCCATCGCAGCCACTTGGGTATTTGGGAAGTTAGCTGGTATGCATTGTGCTTTCTTAGGATCTGGGCACAGTCCGCCGGAGGAGTGACCACCTTCTGCTCTGTTCTAAAGTGAGGTTGTCTGCCCTTCTCATGATTCACTTTTCTTTCCTTCATCCGCCGCCGTATTTCTGGGGATAAGTGACTAATGTTGTCTTTATTCTGCTTGGGATAAGCTTGCGGAAGCTGCTTGAGGAAGGGCGTTTCACTTTCTTTTTTTCTGGAGAGTGCGGCAAATGCGATGTAGCTTGGGGCCCTTCCAGCGTCTCCTCTATTGAAGAAAATTAACTGGAAGCCCACATAATGCCCGATACGGCAACCAGGGATGCTTTATTTCCAGGGAAAAGAGTGTTTCAAAGGCAGCGTGCTGGGCTGTTTCCACTTGGCCAGTAGTTTGGATTGACTTCCTCTGACCCTCCCCTGGCTTCTAGGAGTCACCTGCCTTTACTTGATGCAAGTCTTGAGTTCTTAACTTTCCTTTTCCCAACCTTGGGAATGTTTATTTTTTGTTTCAGCCATGTTTGGTTGGTTATTTACTCCTTTAACAAATGTCTAAGATATTTTAGAAGTTAGTCTCTCCAACTGCACTGTGAACTATGATTATTGTACATGCAAAACATTAATTACATGCTCCTGTTATATAATCTGTTTCTCATTGAACTGGTCTCTCTTGTCTTCTTGCTAATAGGGAATCCCCATGTTTAATATTGAAGGTGTTAGCCCTGCTTCTTCTACTGGCATAATCACCATAATCTGCTTCCCTTGCAACTTGAAAATCCCTGGGCATTATTCGTCATTAAATGGCAGTTATTCTTTTTAAAGTGAAACTTTATATGAGGAAATCTTGAAACAGTGAGAACCCTTAGGAGTGCTACTTTTTATAGGAAGTACCAGGGCAGAGACTTTTCCTCCAGCTCAGGGTTAGTTAGTTGCTGGGCCTTACAAATTAAATTGGCATATTAACATGGGGGTTGTTCAATATAAATATGGGAGATTTTACAAAAAAGGAATGAAAGCCCAAAGAAGCAAATAGGCCCCGGGGGGGGGGGGGGGGCTTATAGGCCATCTTAAAGGGGTGAGGTAAACCTGCAGGGCAAACTACTGGAAGATAAGTGTTATGAAGATGAAGGTTATGTAGTGAAGTCTGAAGATTCTAATTATCTCAGGGATGAGAATGTTCTTCTGTGAGTTGTTCTCCTCTTCTGGTATGTTAGAGGAAGATACTTTTACCCCTGAAAATATCCTTAATGTAAGGATTTTTTTTTTTCTTTTTTCAAGAGTAAACTTTTACTCTGTTTTTGCACTTTTCTTGTGTTTGCTGTTTCTTAAAATAATGTGCTCAGCATAATCCTTACACCCAAGTAGCTTAGTTTGCAGTTGAACATTATTATGGTCCCCTGCAAACATAACTCAGGAAGGGCTCTGGTTTGATTGGCTTAACAATGGCTTGCCTTGAGAATATTTCATTGTTGGTTGGGGCTCAGAAAGCAATGTTCCAAAATTTGGCACTTTGTGCACTAGTACTTCAAGTTGAAAGACCTCAGACACAAGCCTTTCCCTGCCCTTCTTCTGCCCTTCTTTCTATTCCAAAACTAGTGATAGAAGCCAGAATTGCTGGGGGGAGGGGGTAGTAGAAACTAGAAATTCTCTCTTCCCAAGGAGGCAGGCCCTAACCCTTGGAGAGGTCACTCTCTCCTGTCTCCCTTGATACCCCATTCTGGAGGGGTCCTGCCCCATACCCAGGAGTAAAGCATGCCACAGAGAGACCAGGAAGAATCTGGACAGATGGGTCTTGCTGGGCTCCCCTTCAGTCCTTGAACACCAGGTTTGCAACCTTTTGTCCACAGCTGTCCACTCCTCACCAAGTCTAAGCATAAAAATCAGCAGTCTGCGCTGAGTTATTGGGCTTTCATTTCTGAATGCTCCCTGTCTGGAAAAATGATGAGGTATGTCTGTTGTGGTCTTCTTTCCCTAGCCTGTCTTTTCTCAAGTGCCAGCCAGGACCAGAAAAATGGTGAGGAGAGGCGTCTCTCCTACACCATGGACATGTGTGTTTTTTAGGGATGTGAATGCTTGTAAATTTTCGTTGTCAAATCAGAATTTTTAAATTCTCTTCTTGTACCTATGTGTAGAAAATTAATTGATTCTTGAGATTTCTTAAAGAGTTGGAGAATCTAGTTTCATTTAAATTAAGTAGGTGCAAAATGCCGCCCCCCCCCCCCCAGGAAATAATAATGCTAGTTAGCATGAGTTGCCCAATAAATTCTTATTGATTGTGATAAATGATTGTGCATTTTCCTTACATTAGGGGAGATGAATATTCTTGAAAAACCAGCCTCTACCTCAGAGCAAAGCCTGTCCAAGGAAGGGACATGACCTTTGTCCTTGGAAAGACCCACAGAGCACTCCTAGGCACATTCCCACCCTGCTAAGTGGTTTATCTACAAATAACAGGAGAGATCTGCTGTGCCTGGTGTCCCTGACTCAGCCAGGCTAGGTGGGGACCCATAGCAGCCCCCTAGCAGCCACCAATCAGCATGAGACAGGGAAATACCTGGGATGCCAGATGACCCCCCCAGTAGTTTATGGTGGTTGATAACATGTTGGGAAACCATGTAGTTCAGCACGTACACCCTTCTTGGCTTAAACCAATCAGTTCGAATGAATCTTGCTCTTGTACTAACCAATCACCCTACCCAACTTGTTCCCGCCAGTGAGTGTGCTAATCATGTTTTAGAGTTGTTATTTGATTTTCCTGCGGTGTGTGATGATTTGCTAAGAGATGCTATGATGTATGTGAAGTCCCTGCCTTCCCCAAAGAGTGTATAAAACTGCTGCAAACCCTGGGCTTGGGGCCTCTCAGCATCACCAGTTGCTCTGTGTGTGTGCGGAGGACTGAGCTAGCTCTCAATAAACACCTCTTTGCTGCTTACGTCAACCTTGGTCTCTGGTGGTCTTTTGGGGTCCCGAATTTGAGCATAACATTCTCAAGAGAAATGTTGACCATTTCAGGTTTCATACAATTCCCTTTTTTTCTGATCAAATGAATAAACGAGGTTCTATGTTTTTCTTGTTGATTCTGTACTTGTCTTATTAACAATTTTTTAATGTTCTTAATTTGAGGTTTGGGTTCAATCTCTTAATATGACTAAATTTTCGGTTTGATATATTACCTTACTTATCTCCTTGACATTTGATTTTGTCCTGCTTATTTTGCTTAAAGCTTTGGAATTGACTAGTGGATTGTGTTCTGCATATCATTTTTTCTTTCTCTAGTAGGTTGTGTTTTGCGTATTCTTTTCTTTTCTTCCTCTTCTTTCAAAAAATAGTTCATCAGTGCCTCTCCTAATTCTCATTTTCCTATCCCCAAACACACATGTGAACACATGGATATATGCACTAATGCAAAGACCATTAATTGTTCTATCTTTTTCTTCCCATGTACTTACTCTCTCAAATATTTCCTCCATACATTTTGTCCAAAATAAAACATGATCACAACACCTAGACACATGGAACTTCCCCTCTTCCTTGGTCACAGCTGAGCATAAACACCATCCCTACCCTCCTTAAAGATCCTTCGGTTTGCATTGTCTCCATGTGTCATTGAGACTGTAGGAGCAGAAGAGCCCTCTTTCCCTCTGAAGGTTTGGAATTCAAGTCTGAGAAGTAAACTGGCAGTCGACAGGTTAGCAGAGAAAAGGCATGCAAATCTATTGTGTGCACCTCCTAACAGAGTCAAGCACCTTATAAACTCTCCTCTACAGGAGAGAGGGAAGCTAGGGATGCAGGTGATTGTAGAAGAAGAATGCATGGATTTTAGGGAAGATGAATGGGCCAGGACAGGGAATAACCTGAGAAAAAGTTTATCTGGGCTGTAGTTGTGTTGTCAGCTCTAGTCTTTCTTCCGGGTGCACCAGTCTCCTGCTAATGATGAGATATCTGTGGAAGGGAGTCACAACATTGAAAATCTTCTCCACGATCAGGCCTTTAGATAGATGGGAACTCTGTTCAGAGAAAAACCTCTCCCTGCATTTGCTGTTCCATGGATGCTCTTGGTTTGAGGGGGAAAATAAGTGGCATATTTTGCGCTATTGTTTTCTAAGCTCCTATAAGACCACTTAAAGAATGTTGCAGATGCAGAATCCATCCTATTATGGTTTGGGTGTGAGGTATCCCCCCAAAACTCATATGTGAGACAATGCAAGAAGATTTAGAAGAGAAACAATTTGGTTATGAGAGCCTTAATCTAATCTGGGAGTTAATCCTTTGAGGAGAATAACTAATTGGTAACTGAGGAGGGTAGGGTGTGTGTGGTTGGAGGAGGTAGGTCATTGGGAACCTGCCTTTGGGGTATGTATTTTGTATCTGGTTAATGGACTCTCTCTTTCTCTTCTTTCTGATCATCATGTGAGCTTCTTCTCCGCCACACTTTTCTGTCATTATGTTTTGCCTTACTCAAGCCGCGAGGAATGGGTTGAGCTGTCTATTCACCGAGACCTCTGATCCATGAGCCCTCAAATAAACTTTCTTCTCCTAAGTTGTTCTGGTCAGGACTTTTAGTCACAGCCATGAAAAAGCTGACTAAAACACTGCCCATCCAGATTTCTCTTCTCTTGCCCGTATCCCACCATCTCTCCTAAGGCCCACAATTCTATAGCCTCTGGAATCTGATTGTAAAGTCACTTTATCAGAGAAACTCCTTACTTGCTACTGGAATTCCTCAAGACCCAAGTATGGTCCCGCAGTAATCCAAATGACTCAGGAGTTGAGGCAAGAGGATTGGGAGTTTGAGCCCAACTCAGCAATTTAGAAGATCCTATCAAAAAAAAAAAAAAAAAAAAAAAAAAGAGCCAAACATGCCTTCCAGCATGAGAGCCTCTCGGTACCTGACGCTTTCTTCTTGTTGAACTGGTGCGCTCTCTGCCCTGGCTGTTTCTGCAGTGTTCTGGTGCCGTGTATGTTCAGGGAAGAAAAAATAATTTTTCCTCTACTTTTTTCTGAGTTCTTAAAAGTAGCAAAAGACAGGTAAGAAGAAGAAAAACAAAACAAAACATACAAATCTTTATTGGGATGTATATTTCATACATAAACAAAAGATACAAAGGAATTTGAGCACCTCATAGAAGTGGCCTAGAAACTATCTTCAGCTGGGACAGGAGCAGGTGTGGGAGGCCAGTTGTGGGGACTTGGAGAAGCATGGCAACAAGAAAAGGATTGGCCTGCAAATGGTCACTGAGAGTCCACCTTGAGGCAGCCCTCCTTTCTTTCCTGGCACAGAGAGGGAGACAGCATCACAAATGGAGACTTCCAGGTTAGATGTGAATTCCCCTTACAAAAGAGCCCTTTGCTCTCAGAACTTCTCCCATGTCTACAGTTTCTCAAAACCATCTGCTTAAAATGATCCTTATGCCAAAGAGGCATATTTTGGGTGACACATTATGGTGTCCTTCTGCACGTAGCCAATGGTGGTCATTAGGCTCCCCTCTAGACTTCCCTCAGTTTTGCTGGTTTTCATGCATTTCAGGCCAATATTTAGCTCTTACTCTCTTCCTCACCTCTTGCTAACATCTCCCAACCGGGATGTCGCGAGAACAGAATCCAAGGTAAAGATGATGTAGCCCTCTGCTACCATGCCGACTCTCCTTTCTGGCTTCAGGCTAGGGACAGGAGTTTTCAAAGACAGGCACTCTCCATGTGGCGTTCTCTAAAAGCCACACAGGTCGGACTCCTTCTGTGGTCATCAGCCTACTTGGGACTAGAGCTAGGCCCAAATCAACTCTGAGTGATGGGACTAGAGCTAGGCCATCCCATTCAGTTCCCAGCACTCCTGTCCCCAGGTGTGAACTGGTGCCTGTAGTAAGGGGGACTTAGTCTTGAGTTCAGCTTTTGCTTTTGCCATTTACTTCTAATCTTACCTTAGACAAAAGAAGGTATTTTTTTAGTATTCCTACACTCTTATTTTACTTATCCCCTTAAATTCTCCCTGCCTTCCTATTATCATGAATATGACTTCCCGGATCTGTAGGCTTCCTTGGGGCACAGGCCTGGCATGGGAGAGATGGCTAGGTGGTTCTCCAACCCATCTTGTACAAAGTCATGGCCAAGGGCCACCTGAGCACATGGGTCTCTCCACTTCCTACCAAGGCACTGTTACATTTGGTGCTTTGGATGGAATGTTCCTGTCGTGCCAAAATTCATATGTTGAAGCCCAATCCCCCAAGTGATGGTGCCGAGAGCCAGGGCCTCAGGAGGAGATCAGTCACAAGCTCAAGGATTTCACAATGGGATCAGGGCTTTAATAGTGGAGGTCCCAGAGCTCTGCCTGCCCCTTCTGCAGTCTTAGGACACAGCTTGAGGTTCACTGTTCAGTGAACAAGGAAATGGATCATACTGGACTGCTTGGCCTAGAACAGAGGGCAGTATCTTGTTCGTAAGCAACAAACAGGTGGCTCTAGAACCTTTTGCTGTAACAGTGCTAGGGGACTCAGACACTAGCTTTCTTATTTTGCCAGTCTGATGGTCATTGATGTTTTCATTTGAATGTCTCTGAATACAAGTGAAGTCCGAAATTTTTTTCTCCATTAAAAATCTGAAGATTTTTCTTCAATTTAAATTAAAACACTCAAAGCATATTTTCTTATATAGAACTATTGCTTGTAACCCCTCTTTCAGGCTACTTATATAAATGAAAATTTTAGTACAGCTTCTCTCATTTTCCATTTCAGAAAGTACAGCATTTTAAATGTATTCAAGATTTTTTATTATTATTATCAGCAGGGATACCTAAATAAATGCAGTTTTTACATTTTACAGCCTCTTTCCTGATGAGAGCCTATAAAGAGACAGAAGCAAGCAAGGTGCAAGGGCGAAGTAAAAAGGGCACTACTCATCTGAGCGGCCAGCTTTATTTATAAAGGAACTTTCTAAGTTCCTTTATTCCCAGAAGCTGAGTGTCTGAGACCTAGATGGAGGCTAAGACCCTAGCACAGAGCCTCCTCACAAAGGGGAGCAGCTAGGCATTGAGCATGTATTAGTTATCTTACTAGTTTCAGGGAGAAACTGTAGAATATTCCAAGTGTGGATAACAGGGTGCCCGTTACCCTCTGGGAGTTTGCTCACCGGAGGAATGCTCCCTTGTAGGTTTCCATGGCCAACATCCTTATAAGAGCCCTGCCAGTGGAGAGTGCATCTGGCAGCAGCTCCCGTTATGAAGTGGAAACCTCCCTGAGCTTGGATTAGAGTGTATGGTTGTAACTCTGCTTGTTCTCCTGTTGAGTGCCTTTCAGGACCTCGGCACTTCTGGGGAGCATCAGCAGCCCCTGTGAGCATTAGTTTTCAACTGATGTTTCCAACGTCGTTTCTGCCTCCTAGATTGATGCTTCATGTATTCCATGTAGTGTCCAGAATTTGAAGAGAAGTGTCGGGGAGTCTGCCTTGTGGAAAACAAAAGCTAACAGATTGCCAAAGAAATAAGATTAGCTATTTGCCTATTAGATTAGCCATAAAATTGACTTGTTTATGTGTTAGTCATTGAATTAGATAGCTTCCTAAGTCTTAACCAGTGACAAGAGTTAAACCCCAGTTTAGTCTCATCAGAGGACTTCGGTTTGTTTCTCCAGCTCTCCTAACCAAAATCCAGAGAGAAACTAAGTGTTCTCTGGGGTACTGATCAAGGCACTGTCTCATATCACCTCATTTAACCTCTAAAACATTTCTTAAAGAAAGGGAAAGACTTGTTTTGTAGAAAAAAGGAGAATAATGATTTGCAATGGCTTATTTAACAAGTAGTAGGACCACTAGAGATGGTACCTCTGACAGGTAGTTCAGGAAAATGGCATTCAAATAATGAAATCAACTGTGAGTGATGGATTCAGAGCATGCTATCCCAGGATTTGGGGTATTTAAAGTTGCAGGAACTTGAGTAATAGCACATGCAAGAAGGATTTCTGACCTTCCCTTGAAGTCTTAAGTCCAGAGGAAAGAAATGCCCTTATGTTCAATGACAGAGAGCCACAGGACTCCCTCTGGTGAGCTGGCCTTGGTAACTACCCCCCCACCCCCAGCATGCAACATTCCAGTTTAATTGCTTTGGAACAAATGCAACAGGTTCATCTCATGCTTTGCTTCGCTGTTCTGCCTCTGAGGCTTATTTTAAAACTGATATAACCTTCCCCCACCTCTTTTCCCTCTTCCCCTCCCTAACCTTGGGGAATCAAGATCACTTTTCTTCCCATCCTCGGCCAGGTTACCTGTCCTTGAGCTTATGTACCACAGGAATGAAGTAATTTAAACTTCAGGGATGGCCCCAGGTCTAAGAAATGCTACATGTGAATTATGACCCATGACAAAAAACAGCTTGGAATGTAGCCTTTGAATTCCCCTCTTTAAAAGTCCTGTTTCCCCTGACAGGCAGAATCACAGCCTCTGGGGTACAAGTCCCCTGTATTTCTCCTTTGCTAGCAAAGCAATAAGACTTCTTTTTTTCTTTTCCTTACAATTGTGTCCTCATTATTGGATTGGCATGAGGACTTATATTTTTTTGGTAGTACTCATTGCCTTAACAAGACTGTTCATACAAAATTTACATTTAATACATTTGCATGCTTTTCTCTCATTAATCTTTTGTTATAGAAGCTCTGGCCTATGGATTTAAGTAGAAGGAAGATATTTCTCCTCCCCTGCATTGGCATAAATTTGTGTGGGATGTAAAAAAAGGAGAACAATGATTTCTAATGGCTTATTTAACAAGTAGTAGGACCACTAGAGATGGTACCTCTGACACACAGAAATTTTCCAAAAACTGGAGGGTGCAGCCACAATGCCTGGGCCCACCTGCACCAAGAACATTTTCTGTGCCAAGTCCCCCCTACCCCTGCCCTACATGAATGAGCTACACCCTAACTGTGTGCCTACCTCACAATGTTCCTTTAATAGTCAGATGTGATAGTAAATGTGGGAAAGCTTGAAAGAGAAGGGCATGAAACAATTGTTAGCACTAACAGGGCAAGATCAGAGAGGCTTCCTGCCCATGCAGTCTCTTAACGGAGTTCATTCTTAGCCAGTTTCCTTGGAAATAGCAAATTAAACAAAATAGAATACTGGTTTATAAGTCAATATGTGTTCACAGGGACATTGATTTCTTGGAGTCTTACTCATTTCTAAGTGAACTGAAAGACATAAAGTAAGATTTCTTTCTCCTTCAAAGCTGTTAGCCAGAGGTGCTTACCTGCACAGCTGCTCTGCCTGAGAGGCCACAGCTTTCCTCCTCCTTCTGAATTCTTAGTGAACTAGGCTGGTTTTCAGCCTCTGGATAGCAACACAAATAAATCTTGCAGATACCTGGGAAGGAAAGGAGAGGTCCGGTGGATCAGACTTCTGGGGCACTCATCCCACCTGGGCTACTTGATTCTTTAGGATGACTCCTGACTCTCCTGTCTCATCAGTTACTCACTGTGAAACAAATTACTAAAAAATGTAGCAGCTTAATACAGCAAGTTTACTCTCTCTCACCTTCTGAAGATGAGGTACACAGTGGTTTAGCTGTGTGGGGTCTAGCATCTCAGGAAGTGCAGGTATCTCAGGAAGTGCAGAGTCCACTTGTTGCAGGGGCTATAGTCATCGGAGGCTTGACAGGGGCCAGAACTGGCTCCCTTCCTGGCTATGATTCTTTGCTGACTGTTGAAGGCCTCACTTTCGTACTAGGCAGGCCTCTCCAAGGGGTTGCTGGAGGGTTCTTCCACATGGCCCCTGGGTTCCAGAGCATCTAGACTTAGCCAGTAGGAAGTACAGTGCTTGTCATGACCTAGTCTTTAAGCGGCGGGACTTTTTTTTTCTTAGAAGCTCATCTCTAAATTCAGGATACATGCAGGGGACTGGAATTAGGCTCCAGTTTTTGAAGGAAGGAGCATCAAATGAAACCATAATTTCTAAGTTCACACTTAAGTGTGCATTCCATTTGAAACAGCAGACCTCAGAAGACTCTAAAATCCCAGCCAGTGTTCTTGAAATAGAGCAGGAAGACCTTTGCATGGGCCTGTGTGTCTGTCTTTTCCATTGAAGGAAATCAGGACTTCTGCCCTGGCTATTGATATCTTTTCCAAAATGGAATCTTCTGTTTTCCTAAAGCCTTTGGAGGGCTGAGTTGGAGCAATCTGTGCCTGAGTGATAGCAAATTAGCAATCCATCCTAGAAATAAAGCATTGAGCAAAAACAACAAACCTTTGGTCTATGACTTGCATCTTCTACAGGGGAAAAAAAACAGCAAAATGTAACTGTTACCACTTAGCTTCACAGATGTTAGGCAGCACTTTGTCTCCTGGTTTAGGACTTCACGCACATCAGTCATGCAAGGGTCCAAGTCTTTAGAACCTTTCAGTTGCCCCAGGTGGGACAGGTCTGTACCAGGTGGTATCCACTCTGGTTTCTGCCTGGTAAATCACTAGTGTAGCATCAGGTGATTGGCCTACAGTTAAGATGGCCTAATGCCCCTGAATTGCCCCTCAGGCAAATGGCTGCACTACTAAGCTCCTGCAAATAAGACCAAAGGCTAAGGCGCTAACTTTACAACATCACAATCTTAGCATGGGAATGCACATTTCAGAGCTTTATCCTATGAGGTTATCAGATGAGTCACTGCCAGACAAAATGTCAGTTCTCATGGGAACCAGAATGTTCATTTGAACACGACCATGTCCTTCTTTCTGGTAACAGTGGTTCAGCTGGCTCAGCTGAATTCAGGTTTGGTTCTTTCAGGTCAGGAGTGACACTTTAACAATCATAGTACTGGGTAAGAGAACATGAGACCCACCTGTTAGGTAGCTAGTTCAGCCCTGAATGGAAGAGCAGGAAAGGAGTGAAAACAACAGGGAGACTTATCTGACAGATAAGCACCTGGAAGATGGGGCCTGATATGTCAAACCTCCCTCTCCCATAGTCACATCTGAGGCAGGAGGATTTCTAGTCCAAGACCAGTCTCAGCAAATTATCAGAGCCCTAAGCAACTTAGTGACACTCTGTCTCAAACTGTAAACTAAAAAAGGGCTGTAGCTCAGTGCTAAAGTGCCCTTGGTTTCAATCCCCAGTACCAAATGAACAAACAAAAAAAGCTAGTTTCAAGATCAAGTTGAAGTGGCACCCCGTTTCTCCACAGAAAAGCCCTCTTCACCATGGCTGATTTGGAGACTGTCAACAAGAGTCTCTGCAAGAGTCCAATGTAGATAAACTTCCTATTTTCATGTCACCCTGTTTACTAGGACAGATATCAGCACTCCAGGTGCTGGACACTCCCTTACTAGTTTTTCACAAACATATCCAGTATAGTACTTTGAAGAAATGTGCAAACAAGGCCTCTGAGCTTCACAGAGATGTTTACATTTTTAAGATAAGTTACAATTGGGCTCCATGGTGACAGTTGGCAGGGGGAGGAAAGAGAGGGGAGAAGAAGCTCTCCCCTTCTCAGGTGTTGTCCTTGAAGGGTTAACTTGCCCAGAACAGTGAAAGAAAAAGCTGCATTTATGTGAACTTCTGCAGACTGTGAACTTCTGAGCCCCTCCCCTTACACGCTGCCTATAAAATTCTAAAACTCCCTGAACTTGGGGTTCAGGGGATTGATTGATTACAGCAAAGGCTGTACCCTCTGAACCTGGCTGCAGCCAAATAAAACTGTTTCCTGCTATCTTCGGTGCCTTGCCTCCTTTGTCCCTACAACAAAGTCACAGCCTCCCAGGTAGCCTGTACCCTCCCTTATCACAGAAACCTGTCACAAACCCCTGTCACCCTGGCAATCAGAACTTCAGGACCCTCACACAGAAAGTTTGATGGTAGCTATGCAAAGGGTAGTAAATCAGTAATAAACTGATTACTCTTTAGTCTCGTGCCTGTTACTAAGGTACGTAAAACTTCCTCACTTCATCTCATGAATCCGGGTGGGATGGGTAGGACATTTGGGGGTGCCTGTTTCCTGAAAGGTGCCATCCCTTAACATACCTAACAATTTCACCCCCTGGGAACCTGTAGGGACAGTTGTCCGCCACCCGACTATGTAGCACTCACACCCCGTAAGATGACCTATTGGCAGGCAAACTCTACCTTGGTGGAGGAAGCAATCATCCTTTGAAAGGACTCCTCAGCGGAGCGCGGTAGTGCACGCCTGTAACGCCACTGACTCCTGAAGCTGTGGCCCCGAGTAGCCTAGTTCAGGGCTAGCCTCAGCGTTTCAGCGAGACCCTAAGCAACTTAGTGATGGCTGGGGGTGTCTCAGCTCAATCTCCAATAGCTCCCCAAACAAAAGAAACCCACTTCCCACAGTTGCCTACGCACTACACGACCTGGCTCAAGAGCCAATTTTAAGTTCCAGTAACCTTACGCCCTTCCGATCAAGGTTCACTGGTTTTCGTGAGGAAAAATACCTTGTGGTGCCGAGGATCTTCTCACGTGAGGTACGAGAAAAAGAAAAAGGACCAAGCCTATGTCAATGTGGGGCAGCACTATCACTGAGAACTTTGGTGGCTCTGAAAAGAGCCTTTGGGGAGGTGGATAGGGAGTCTTGAGCTCATGCTCTTTCCCCGCGGATGCGGCGCGCCAGCTGGATGTCCTTGGGCATGATGGTGACGCGCTTGGCGTGGATGGCGCACAGGTTGGTGTCCTCGAACAGCCCCACCAGGTAGGCCTCGCAGGCCTCCTGCAGCGCCATGACGGCCGAGCTCTGGAAGCGCAGGTCGGTCTTGAAGTCCTGCGCGATCTCGCGCACCAGGCGTTGGAACGGCAGCTTGCGGATCAGCAGCTCGGTGGACTTCTGGTAGCGGCGGATCTCGCGCAGCGCCACGGTGCCCGGCCGGTAGCGGTGAGGCTTCTTGACGCCGCCGGTGGCCGGGGCGCTCTTGCGGGCCGCCTTGGTGGCCAGCTGCTTCCGCGGGGCCTTGCCGCCGGTGGACTTACGGGCTGTCTGCTTGGTACGAGCCATGGGAAATCACCAGAACCCTCGGAAAAAGGAACTGAGATGTTGCTGCAAAGACCTGAATTTATACTGACGATCTCATCCTGATTGGTCAGAGCTGTTGCAGCTGTAACTTGATTGGCTTCTAACTCAATCTTTGTTTCTTACCCCCTCCTCTGAGCCGTTTTCCTCTGAGTCATTTTTCTCTTCTGAGAGAATTTTTGTTATTTTGTTTATGGTTTCAAGCAAATAAGATCTAATGAAAATAGAATCGGAACTGGAATTCGTGGGAGTCAGTCTAAACTGTTCTTAAACCAAAGCATTTTTGAAGCTTTGTTTCCTATTTCTGATAAATTGAAAAAGTTACGAGTAGAATGATTCAATCGTTAGTATATAAAAGTGTTTCATAACTACTTTTAACGATTGTACCAAAGCCCGGAAAAAAAAAAAGGAAAAAAAAAAGTTTGAAAATAGATTGGCACAGTGGCTCCTGGAACATGAAAACTTGTTTGTTTTGCCTGGTGTGGGGAAGTAGTGGTTGGGGCGCGTGGGGCGAAGGGTTAGAAATGTGCTCGACTATGATACCAAGAGTATCTGACATAACTGAGGGTGATGCAGTCAAATGGTTGCTTGCTATCCGCGGAGTGATGTTTGCATTGATGTATACTAAGGTCTTTTACAGTAAATATAAGCAGACCTGAAAAGGCCGTTTGTTAGGAAGGAATTCTAGTTGGCTATGAGACCATCAAGCTCTCCTATAAAAAAAAAAAATCCTGAAAAATAAGTGGTCACCTTAACATTACACTCACTGCGGCAAATCACAAAAATGTTTATATAACGACCCGGAAATATTTAGAGGAAGGGGACGATATAGAATGGGAGGGGGGTTCTATTCAAAGTCAATCTTCAAAGCACCATTCTTGATCTTACTACTTCAATATGCTTAAAACACAACCGGACACCTCTGACACATTCAGAGAATAAAGTGCTGAGTTCTTCCTCAGAAACGGTGGGTGGCTCTGAAAAGAGCCTTTGGTTTTAGGAAGATTAGGTTATAGGAACTTCACTTTCCCTTGGCCTTGTGGTGACTCTCGGTCTTCTTGGGCAGCAGCACGGCCTGGATGTTGGGCAGGACACCGCCCTGCGCGATGGTGACTTTGCCCAGCAGCTTGTTGAGCTCCTCGTCGTTGCGGATGGCCAGCTGCAGGTGGCGCGGGATGATGCGCGTCTTCTTGTTGTCGCGGGCCGCGTTGCCAGCCAGCTCCAGGATCTCGGCCGTCAGGTACTCCAGCACCGCCGCCAGGTAGACGGGCGCGCCGGCCCCGACCCGCTCGGCATAGTTGCCCTTGCGCAGAAGGCGGTGGACTCTGCCCACGGGGAACTGCAGGCCGGCGCGGGAGGAGCGCGTCTTGGCCTTGGCGCGAGCCTTGCCGCCCTGCTTGCCGCGTCCAGACATGACGTGTGCGCTGAAACTACACCAAAAACGTGCGTAAAAAGAACAAAAAACCCCACACACTTTATAGCCACTTTGGGCGCGAAAAAGAAGCTGAGCCATTGGCTGAAGTTGTAAGTCCATTTTAAATATTGTAAATGCGATTTCTAAAACAGGCATTTTGATTGGGCAATACTGAGCCATGAGCTCCATATATCCTCCAATCACAAGTTGAGCTCTAAATAAAGAGGACCGAACCCGTCTTAGTGGTTCTCTTTTGGGTACTTAAGGCTTCCTGTACCCGAGCCAGTGGAGTCCGCCTCGGTCCCCACGAGGGCTCCAAGGAGGTGCGGAGCAAGGCGCCGAAGTAGGATGGAAAGAGTCGCGCACGAGTTCTGGGAGATGCAGACCCGGTGCGCCTGCCGCTGCCCAAGTACACCACCGCCGCGTGGGCTCGCCGACGGCTGCCTGTGCCACAAAGGTCCTCCTCAGAGCCAGCCACGCTTCCACGGAAAGTAGCGGATCCATGTCTATTGCTAGTTCCCTTCAGGGAAGCTGGAAGGGACCCGCAGGGGCGGCAGAACGTGGACAGCGCTGCCACCTTAGGCTCTCTGAGGCAGTGTCAGGTCAGTTTGTGTTCCCTTTCGCGTTCGGGAAAAGTATTGTAGTTCTTTTCTGCCACAATAGCCAAAATTCGCTTTTGGCAACGTAATTAATTCACTGAACTCCCGTAAGTAGCAGTACTTGGAAAACCCCGCCAGGGGTTGCAAGTTGTCCCGGGGTCGTGCTTCTCAAAGAAGTTATTTCGGGGGCTGGGATTGTGGCTCAGAGGTAGAGTGCTCTCCTAGCAAGCAGGAGGCACTGGGTTTGATCCTCAGCACCACGTAAATGTAGAATAAAGATTTTGTGTCCACCTAAAACTTAAGAATGATTTTTTTTTTTTTTTTTTTTTTTTTTTTTAAGGAGTTACTTGGAAGGTAAAATTGAGAATTGTTATTTGCGCCCGTTTCGCATAACCTCTGCAGTGCTGCACACAGGCGAGCTGAGATCTGCATCCAAGCGCCTCAGGCCAGGGAAGCTCCTTCAGGTTAAAATGTTGAGCAAGGAACCCAGCAACGTGGAGAAGCCACTTTCTTAGAATCTTTAATCAGGAGATATGCATTTGCTGGTTCAGAGAGGTAGCTATCAGGCTGGGATTTGAGAGTCCAAGAGAACCTAGTGCATAAAGAACAGGGATCCAGCAAAGCCACAGAGGTAGGCAGAGAGCTAGACGCCATGGCTCGCTAGGAGTATTCTGGAGACTTTCAATGCTTGATGTAAAATTCCTCAATCTCTCCCTCCCCCGTATCCCAATGGTGCTTAAATTCTCCTTTCTGGCATTTCATAGTATTAATACCCTCTGCCACCGGGTTATCCTCTCTGCCATAGAACACTTGTATTGTAAATCCGTGTTCTACCCTCCCAGGATCTCACCAGGGACTCCAAAACCACCATTTGTCTTTTTTCTCTGTGGCTCTGTCTTCGCTTTCCTTGAAGCTATGGGTTGCGTTCTCTGTCTTGTCACAGGCCACAAAGAGCCCCAGAGTCATACTAATAGGCCAGCGGATCTTGAAAAATGCACGGATTTATGGTTTACTTTTCTAAAACAGGGTTTCCTCCCTCAGTTCTGCGCAGTCATTCAGGCTGGACGCACTGGGACTGGGGACAGTCCTCAGAAGAGCTGCCTTCCTGGTGTTCCTGAATATGTAGGCCTCACAATTGTCACCTCCCTTCATTCTTTGCTTCTGTTCCATGTCTTTGAGGAATGAACCTCCGGGAGCCGGCGGGAGAAGACTTACTGCCCTCTTCTGCCGTCGTGTGGTAGAAGACTAGCACACGCCCAAGGCGCTGTTCTAAGGGGACTGAGACCATCTCTCTGTGCCGCAGTCTGCACGTTAGAGGAAGGTTTCCACTGAAGGTTTTAACTGAAGGATTGAAGTTTAAGCGTGGGCTAGGAGAGGCGAATGGGGAGGGCAGGGGAGTGGAGGGAGAGAGGGGACATACTGTGGTATGATCAAACTGTCCAAAACAAAAACAAACAAAATTGTATCCCAAAATAAATGAAAATAATAGGATTATGCTTTCTAGTTCTGGCCCTCAAAATAACAAATACCTAAATATTTCCTATAAACCTAAACACTGACAGAAAACAATGATCTTCCTGAGTTTTGTGAGGCTGCTGTTGGAAGGTTTGTCATGACTTGAAGTTTAGATGTGAAGTGTCACCCAAAAGCTCGTGTGAGAGAATGCAAGGAAGTTTAGAGGTGAAATGAATGGTACATGAGTGTCTTAACTGAATCAGAGGATTAATCCTCTGATTTGGATCAACTGGGTGGTAATTGTAGGCAGGTGGGGTGTGGCTGGAGGGGATAAGTCAACAGGGGCATTTTTTAAAAAAATTTTTTATTTTGGGAGTGTTATGCTCCAATTCGGGACCCCCAAAAGACCACCAGAGACCAAGATTGGTGTAAGCAGCAAAGAGGCGTTTATTGCGAGCTAGCTGGGTTGTCCTCTGCGCACACACACACAGCAACTGGTGACGCTGAGAGGCCAGGGTTTGCAGCAATTTTATACATTCTTTGGGGAAGGCAGGGACTTCACATACATCATAGCATCTCTTAGTATATCATCACACACCGCAGGAAAGATCATGAAACAACTCTAAAACATGATCAGCACATTCACTGGTGGGAACAAGTTGGGTGATTGGTTACTACAAGAGGGAGATTTGTTTGAACTGATTGGTTTAAGCCAAGAGGGGTGTACATGCTGAACTACATGGTATCCCAACACATTATCAACCACCATAAAGTACTGGGAGGGTCATCTGGTATTTCCTGTCTCATGCTGATTGGTGGCTGCTAGGGTGTTGCTATGGGTCCCCACCTAGCCTGACTGAGTCAGGGACACCTGGGGCAGCAGGTCTCTCCTGTTATTTGTAGATAAACCACTTAGCAGGGTGGGAATGTGCCTAGGAGTGCTCTGTGGGTCTTTCCAAGGTCACCTCCCTTCCTTGGACCGCTCTGAGGTAGAGGCTGGTTTTTCAGGGGGGTGTAATATTTTGTCCTTGGTAAGCTGAGCTATATTTCTGCTTCCTGGTGCCATGTCCTGAACTTCTTTCCTTCTCTACACTCCTCTGCCTTGATGACCTGCCTCACCTCTAGGCTCAGTGAGATGGGGTTGGCTGTCTATGAACTGAGACCTCTGAAACCATGAGTCCCAAATAAACTTTTTCTTCTATAAAATCATTCTTTTTGGTCACAGAGGCAAAAACAAAACAAACAAGCAAAAAAACCACCTAGGCTAAAACATCTAGGGGCAGATGATTGTGTGACCAAGCTGAAGTTTTTCCACGGTGACCTGGCCAATGTAAACTTGGAAACCTCATTGATAGGCACATTTTCTTTTCCTTTTTCTCAGTTAAACATGGTTGTTCTTATGTTCTGTCTGCTCTCTTGCCTTCTTTGCAGGTAGACTTTCTTTTTCAAATGTTTGTTAGTCCTCCTTTGACAGCTTCTGCTGCCTCACTGTGTCCAAACATCCTGTTAAAACTCCTGTGTTAATTAGCAAGGTTGACAACACTGTGCCACAAGCTGGGTGGCTTGAATGGCAGTTATTTTCTTGCAGCTCAAGAGGATGGAATTTCAAGATCCGGGTGTGGGTGGATTCAGCTTCCTCTGAGGCCTCTCCCTGGCTTGCACAAGGCTCCCTCTGGTTGTGCTCTCTTGGACTTTTCTCTGCACATTTTCATTTGTGTCACAGAGAAGTGTTTTAAAATTCAAGACAGATGGCAATTGTATTGCCATACCTCCATATTTAGGCCAGACTGAAAATGGACAGATAAACATCAATGATACAGTTGCCCTAAGAAAGTGGATATAGGACTGGGGATGGAATGGAACAGTACTTACATATTATGAATGGTTGTTTTTCTTCATTAAAGTATAAAATAGATTTGTAGTCAATATCATGATATTAAATAATAGATTAATTCTGTGTGGTCCTTTTTGTATTCCATAGTTTTTTAAAAAGTAAAAGACAGTGAAGGATAACGTTGAATACGGGTGTTCAATGAATTAGACATTGTGGTTTTTAACTAATATTAAACAAAACAGAACCTAAGACGTGCCAGGTGGCACCAGACCTTGTTCTAACTACAATGAAAAACTACAGTGTTAAGACACAAAGATCTCTGTCCTGGTGAATTGATTTCCTATGGGGGAGAAAATACTAAGAGAGTAAACAAAATACAGTTTATTAATAAATGCCGAGGAGGAACACGGCAGGGATTGTTGTGAGAGCCATTTTACATAAAGCTATTTCCTTTCAACTGAAGTGGCAGGAATTTACTTCTGGCTCACAGTATGATAGGAGCAGAGATAGAAATATTCCCAGTGATGGGTTAATATTAACTTATCGCCTCGCATTTCTTAACCGAAGTCTTGCTTTCTGAAACGTGTATTAAAATCTTAGGAGAATTTTTGGGTGAAAATATCCTTGAAAAGGCAGGATAAAAAGAAACTAGCAGAGGATGGTTTCGATCCATCGACCTCTGGGTTATGGGCCCAGCACGCTTCCGCTGCGCCACTCTGCTTGCTTGGCCTCAACAAAAGATAATAGCACCTTTATCATTTCCACAGAAGGGCTCCCCGCCCCATCCCACCTTCAGCTTCTTGCAAGCGAATTGTTTGTCCTGGTTCTTTCCTAAATAAAAGAACCCAGAGGACAACTAGCTGGAAACACCCCAGAAGAGAGCAGCTTGATGTTCCCGCAGGAAACTAGCCCATCTGCATGCAGCCTGCTGGCTTCGTTCTCCGTGAAGAAGCGAAGTGCACCAGCACCTAGAGGGGAAGCAATGGCGAGAAGGTTAAAAAGCACAAAAAAACATTAGTTTGCATTGGCCGGGAATCGAACCCGGGCCTCCCGCGTGGCAGGCGAGAATTCTACCACTGAACCACCAATGCTTCACTAGCGTCTTCCTTTCATGGTACTAAGAATGTTTGCTTTACCTGCTTTTTTTTTTTTTTTTTAATCAAACTGTTGATATATTTTCCTTTCAAAAAAGTAAGCTTCAGTAATTTCACTTTTACTAACAGAGCTTCAGCGGCCCTTCTTTCTTTTTTCTCGGGGAAATCCCACTCACTATGAATTGAAAGCCTCAGGCAGCGACATAGGTGGACTCTCGGAGCTGGACCGGGTCGAGGCGGATCAGTGGGGGAACTTGCGGTGCCTTGAGGCTCGCGCAGGGTCACGGGGCCGTGAGGGGCGGGGTCGTTAGGGTCAAGGGGGGGCCGTGCGCGTCGGGGCCCTCAGGGTTGTGGGGGGCCGTGCGCAGCGGGGCCCTGAGGGTCGTGGCGGGCTGCGCGTTGGGGTCCTGAGGGCCGTGGGGGCCGTGCTGCTCCTGACCCGGCTGGCTCGCTGCGTCCCGCGTTCCCGGGCGCTCCTGGACTCGGAGGCGCCCTCCGACGAGCGTCGCTGGCTCCGGAGCCGAGGGCGCCCGGAGACCCCCGCGCGGACTCCGGGGTCTGGAACTAGAAGCGCCGCAGCAGAGGAGCCCTGGACGCTCCTTCAGGCACTGGGAGGGCCAGGGCTCCAAGGGACCCGTTGGCGAAGAGGTGCAATCGCGGTACGCGGAAGTGAGGCGGTGCGCGGGGTGGGTAGACCTGGAATCGCACCGGAGGCGGTCGGAGCGCGCGCGGAGGCCGAGTGCCGGAGTCCCCTAGTGCCCGAGTGCCCGAGTGCCCGAGTGCCCGAATGCCGAGTGCCCGAGTGCCCGAGTGCCCGAGTGCCCGAGTGCCCGAATGCCGAGTGCCCGAATGCCGAGTGCCCGAGTGCCCGAGTGCCCGAATGCCGAGTGCCCGAGTGCCCGAATGCCGAGTGCCCGAGTGCCCGAGTGCCCGAGTGCCCGAATGCCGAGTGCCCGAGTGCCCGAATGCCGAGTGCCCGAATGCCGAGTGCCCGAGTGCCCGAGTGCCCGAATGCCGAGTGCCCGAGTGCCCGAGTGCCCGAATGCCGAGTGCCCGAGTGCCCGAATGCCCGAATGCCGAGTGCCCGAGTGCCCGAATGCCGAGTGCCCGAGTGCCCGAGTGCCCGAGTGCCCGAGTGCCCGAGTGCCCGAGTGCCCGAGTGCGGGCGGCTCTGGAAAAGACGGGAATTCTGAGGTGCGGTCTAGGCTGTGCTTGCCGTTTACAGAGGCGCCGAGACGTCGAGCGGCAGCGGTGTGTGTGCGGCCACCTCCCGCCAGAGTTCCACTGCGGCCGAGCACAACTCCGCTCCCAAAGGAAAAAGGGGCGGGGAAATTCCCCAGAATTTTTAGAGTTTGAAAAACTATTGGGAGACAAAGGGAAATAACATCCCGCTGTCTTTTATGAAAGTTACCATAAAAATCCTAAACTAAATGGTGGGGGGAAAACCCAGCAGTTTCAAAATTAAAAACATGTTTAGTGAAAAGCGCTGTTTAGAGAATGCAGAGACCAGGCACTGACAGGAAGTGTGAATAGCCTACCTGATGTCATCCAAAATATGTTTAAAAAGATTGACTCAGATTAGGAAGAGGTTACTTCAGAGGATCCTTGGGACAGGGAGAGAGACCGTTGCGGTAGGGAGAACACCCTAGTTTTGCAAGCGTCAAATAAAAAACAAGTCTCAGCTTGGAAGCAGATTCAATTCACAATTCCTGGTCCCAGGGAGAAAGGGACTCTGTCCATCGGAAGGGGGACTAGTGCAGCAACGGCATTTTGTGCCAGGCCTTCCTCTGACTTCTGCAACCCTCATCCTTCCGCCTGACCGAAGCCCAGAGGCCCCTGGTTCTGTGGTAAGGCCTGACTGCATTGCTCCCTCTACTGGTCAGTCAGAACAAAGTGCTTGCTACCTACACTTTGGTTAACTGTCTTTCCTTCAGGTACTGAACTCTGGCTTCTCTTGTCCTGAGCCATTACACAGTCCCTCTGAGGCTAGCAAAACAGTCTCTGATCTAGGAGTTGATCATGTCATCCTTTCATTTAAATTCCTCACACGTGGTTCTTTCTAGCAGGGGCAACAAAGGATGACCCCTCTCCTGTCCATCATAAAACACGTAGGCTGACATGTCCATAGGCAGGTTTATAAGAGAAAATGACAAAGTTATCTGATATAGGTTTTAATTGGCATGGGAACTTTCAGAACTATTCTGAAAGTCCCAGGGTGAATTATTTTTGAATAAAGCATGAACAGCCATGTAGAAATGTGATTGTACAAAGAAAAGGTATGAGCTGATAGGAGCAAACTGAAGGGGAAACCCAAGGAGGCCTAACATATAGTCCAGCTAGGTGTTGGGCTGAACTTCAAATAAAACCGATGTAAGACAGCAGTGAAAAAACCAGTGAAGTTACATGTGCATATAGAGAAGTCCTGCACAGAAAGAAGCCTCCCAGGACAAGAGGGCAAGTGTAGAAAAATCCTCTGACTTCTCCTACTCTTTCTTACTTCCCTATAGCTTGAATTTTGGATGTCACACAGCTTAGTAGTGTGCACCAGTAGCTTTGCTGACAACTAACCATGGAGTCACAATAGGAGTGGTCACTTTTTTATTATTTTAAGAAATGTGGAGGCCTCTTCATCCATTGTCCCTCCACCTGGACCTTCACAACTGTCTGATGAAGGCATTCTGACACCAGAGGGCTGAAAGCTCCTCCCTCAGAGCATGCTGAGGCCACCATCATCTGAACTTGTGGCTTATGAAGATCCATGTTCAATTCTGCAGGTGCAACCCCCAGATACTTCACTTTCTCTACCTCCAGTCTGTCCCCATGCCTCAGACCACTGGCTCCTTTGTCCTACAGATGCCCCTGAATCATATCCTCATGGAGGCCAATTTGACTTGGGGCTCCCATCTCCCTACACCTGGTGAATAATCCATTTCTCTTCTGCAGAACCCATTGGTTTAATGGTTGGCATCCTGCTCTGCCTGGGAAGCTGTCCTCTTTGGATAACAAAGACCCATGATTGACACTCATATAGCACCCAGAGCTACAGATAGGAAAGGGGCATCAGGTGGGGGTGGAGACCAACTGGAGGAGGATGAAGGGAGGAAATGCACAGTGACTCAGGGTTGACTTATGCAGAAGACTGTCCCAGGTAACAAAAGTGGCTGGAACAACCTGCCTCCTGACAGGTATGTTTGCTAATGTACGTTTTCTCCGCAAAAGGGCAGCTTTTCAGAGCTCCTCCTGAACCTGCCATCTGTTAAAACATGCCACAGGAGTGTATTTTGGGATAGTACACCAGACTTCTGCAGTCATCTTTTGGGGAAGTGTGTCCTAAGCATCCACATTGGCAGACTGTACAGCTAGAGGAAAGAATGAAATCCTGCCTATTGGAGATCATGTGTCAAGTATGCTAAGCCAGGCACAGAAGGACAAGTACTGCACATCTCTTAGTGGAACTAGAACAAGTCCATCTCATAGGAGTCGAGAGTAGAGTGGGGGAATCAGAATATAGAGAGAATGGAGAAGCTGATCAGTGGGCCCAAGTCAGATGGGGCCAGAGGCTCTGCTGTGATGCTGCACAATAGGATGACTATGGATGACAATCATGCCCTGCACATTTCACAGAGTGGGAAGACAGTTCTTTGAGTGTCTTCCCCATACAGAAATGACAAATGCTTGAAGAGATATGTTTAACCTGATTTAAACACTACCCAATATATGCATGTATCAAAACACCACATGATAGGCCATTAACATGCACATTTTATATTTTATCTAATCAGTTTAAATAAACTTAATTTATAAAAATAAAAGAATGAAGTCTATATCTTATAGACAACGTATACTGGGTTTGTTTTTATACAGTCTGGAACATCCCCTCCCCACAAAATGTTAATTTTATGAGGGGCTGTCGAGTTTCTCACGACTAAAACACTCCAGGTGAACTTGGCTATAGGAAATAATCACACAAGAGACAGAGATACCTTTTTCTTTGGGTCCTGTGATGGCTTTTCTGACCTTAGTGGTCCACAGAAAGAGAGAGCAGAGCGTGTTTCCGAGTGCTCATGCTGAACCCTTTTATTGGGGAGAAGCCATTCAAATGAGGCAAGGGGTCAGGTTTCAGGGGTTGAGTCTAACTTCCTGATGTCTGCTGTCAGCAGACTGACTGACATCTAGGAAGGCCACACCCAAAGGCAGAGCAAGAGAAGAGGACACACAAAGGGAGTTTCCATGGAACATTCTATCCCAAACAGGGCAAAGGGGTAGGATTATAAAAGAACAGGTGAGTGTAGCCCAATCCCAGGGTAGGCCTACTCAGAAGACTGGCCTTGCTATCAGAGCAGGGGAAAAGGCTGAGTCACGAGTCATGGCACTATGTGAGAGACTACAGTGGTCTTTCAGATCCCAGGGTGCATCAGCACTGGAAGACGTGGTAACTCAATGTGGCTCCCCACAATGGGCTACACAGTTCTCAACAATACAGATGGTACAGTGTGTTGAATGATGCCCTCTACCCCCAAAAAACATGTCTACGTGGTAATGCCTGTAATCTGTGAAAGTTATCTGCAAAAAACATTGTAAGGAAGTTCAAGGGGAGGCATTTATTTAAATTATCTGGGTGGATTCTGGATTCCATCATGAATCCTTAGGATACAGGCAGAGATTTGACAGAAGTGCCCAAGGAAGAGAAGAATGTAGCTCCCTTCCCCACAGGTGAGAGTCAGGTGGCTTCAGGGAAGAAGCACCCAAGGAGCACAGAGCACCCTTCAGGGCCCTGCTCTTTCTCCTCCCTACTCCAGCCTGAGTGTGGCCTTGGCTGACCCTGGATTTCAGACTGTGGCCTCTGGAACTTAAAAAAACTAAATTCTGTTGTCTTAAGCCACCATAATGTGGCAGTTTACTTTAGCAGGGAACTAATACCATTGGTTACTTCACTTGATCCAAAATTTTATTTTATAGAAGTTATTTTTATATCTAACTGGATTCCTCTTATATTGTATTGGTAAAGCCATGGGCTTCTTGGTTGGAAGGGATCTTACAAGCTGTGTAGCCCAGTTTCCTCCAGTGTTGAAATTACATCTTCACAGAGCTGTCTGCCCACCAAGTCATTCCGTGTTTTCCAGGGCTGACTTGTATGTGCAAAGTCAGAATAGCTTTCCCAGCCCTTCTCTTACATGCTGCAAGAGACCACCTCAGTCTGACATTTCCCCCAGGTTTGATTATAGCTATGGTTTTCCCTACCTGTATTGGTTCCTTTGATCATTAACAGGTTAAATGATTGTGACAAATTTGATTTCACTGTAGGAAGTTCCTAAAACAGAATTTAAAGAAGAAATGCATTGTGTCGGTTTCTTAACTCAATCTCAGCGTTCCTTTTTCCCATATGCCAGAATGCTCAACTGTTTCATCACAGTGTGAGTCCTTTATTATATCATGCTAAACAATCTGTCAATTTTCACCTATTATTTAGAAATGTGACCTTTATGAAACAAACTGCACTGTGCTCATGACCACCCTTGATGCTTGGTGCTTGGTGCCAGCCACTTGCTCTGCTTGGCCTAAGCATTCCCTGCTCCACATGGACACACCCAAAGCTCCAGAGCTCTTGAGGAAGCATAGTGGTCTCACTCCATGTTTCAGCCACTATTCTGTGCTGGTGTTTTAGTTTTATAGACAGCTCTTAAATGCAAATCTCCAAACCAACAGCTTATCAGCCTCTGATTATCAGCACATATCCCCAGGTGAGACCCTCGGGGATTCACTGCCTGTCCTGTTTCCACTCCCTGCAGAAGGTACAATGAAGTAAAATGTCCATATTGAGTCATGCTAAATTCTACCTCTTTGTTCATTACTTTTGTTTTTAAGTTCTATTTTTAGATTTTATGACAACATTTCTCTCCCTTCAGTGTCATTTTTAGCTTGTTCAGCCTGTCCTCATTCAGTTCATGTCATGTATCACTAAATGCCCATTCTAGTAGGACAGAGATGTATGTCTGTGGCAGTAGGGCTTCTTTCCAAGGCCTAGTATTGTATTTTCACTTTGAGTAGGGTTTCACAGCAGATGGGAACAATTATTGCTCCATATTATGCAAAAGCATGATGAGAAATTTTGCAAACTCTACGCAGAAGTCAACCATGTCACACACACACACAATATTCCCTACTGTAATCAGTCTGTAGCTTCTAAAGCACCGAAATTTAGATTTTTGTTGTCGTTGTTCTAAATGAATCTAGAATGGAGTTCAGTGATCATATATTTATTTACAAATTATTTTATTATATATATTTATAAATATCTTGATAGCAAAATATTTATGGAATTTTGTTGTGAATCTCTTTAAAATTTACTAGTACACAATATATTGAATCAATTGTTCATTTTAGAAAACATAAAAAGAGTTAACTGAATTTTAGAAGCCCTTCAAGGGACTTGGATGTATGTCACAGTGTTAAGATAAATCATGGCATTATAGTGAGGCAAATATCAGTTGTTACTATAAGGTGTTGAGGAAAAAATGACCTAATGGTGTTTCTTAGTTATTGCATTTTCTGTTTTTGATATATTTGGTGGAAGAAAGCATTAGAAAAAGAAGGATAGTGAAAAGCCGTTAATTGCAATGCAACAAATCACACAATTAACCAGGTAGTTAACTAACCCAGCTACTAACCCAGAAGGCAGTTGCCAACATGCAGATAGTTCCTTCACACTTTGATGAGTTCTAAAGTCCTGGTGCAAGAAAAACAAGTCAGTCTGTGCTCCCTGAGGGCTGAGTACTGAGCTAACTGCTTTCCTCCTAGAAGATCATTGAACGTGCAGTGGATGTGGTTATGTGACGAGCTACCAGACTTCACGCAGAAAGAGAGAGAATATACACAGTAGGAGAAATCAGAAAGAAAAGTGTCAGGAGGCAGTGACTTGATTCGGATGTGAGCTGCAGCTGCAGTTTTATTTGGTGGATGGGATGGGATGGGATTTCAATGCAGGAGAAGTGGAAAGTACAGAAACAAGACTGGGAGATCAGAGTGAAACTCTGGGAAAAATTATCATGGATTTTAGTATTGCGAATAATGTTGCAATTTAGGCTAGGGCTGCTAACCTTGTGTTTATAATCAAGAAGGGGCTCTGGGTAGCTTTATAGCCTTCTGTTAGATTTGCAGATGTCTAAAGGTCAGTGTGTGTGTGTGTGTGTGCGCGCGTGCGTGCGCGCACACGCGCGCGTATAAAAGCATTTTATTTTGGGGGGAAGAATTTCTGGGCTTTTTATTTAATCTCAAAGAAGTCCAAGACTCTTCTCCAAATATACTAACCAGGGTTTATAAAGCTTGAGAATGTAAAGATTTAAAACCACAGAATTTGGGGGAGTCATAAAAGACTAGTTCTCAGGACCACCCAATAAACACACTTAAGCAGTAGAAACAAATGCAGTTCTCCATGGAAGCCTTTCATTTGCAGATCACCATGATCCTCTTGAGAGTGAAGCAGCAGAAAGGACTGAATGAAGCCTTGTGAATCCTCTGGCCTTTATCAAGGCCTGCCATCAGGTATCCCTTACTTGTTTATTAAGAAGGCCCTTGAAATCAACCTTTTAAAAGCTCCCTTTACCTCCTTGTTCCTAAGGGTGTAGATGATGGGGTTCAGCATAGGTGTGATGATTCCATAGAAAAGAGACACCATCTTCCCCCGGTCCTTGGAGGAGGGGGATGGCGGCTGCAGGTACATGTAGATGGCAGTGCCATAGAAAAGTGTCACCACAATTAGGTGTGAGCCACATGTCCCAAATGCCTTTCTGCGACCTTCTGCTGACTGTATTCTCAGCACTGCTTGGACGATGAATGTGTAGGATATGAGGATGAGTGTCACGGGTATCAAGAGAAACAGCACGCTGATGAAGAACAGCTCAGCTTCGTTGGCTGTCGTGTCAGCACAGGATAGCTTGAGCAGCGCGGGCACCTCACAGAAGAAATGGTCCACTTCTCTGTGGCCACACAGTGGCATGTGGAGGGTCCAGGTGGACTGCAGAACCGAGTTGCTGAAGCCGCTAACCCAGGAGGCAGTTGCCAACTGCAGGCAGAGCCCATGGTGCATGATAACCGAGTACCGGAGGGGCCGGCAGATAGCCACAAACCTATCAAAGGACATGACAGCCAGCAGAAGGCATTCAGTGGAACCCAGGGCCAGGAAGATGAAGAGCTGGGCCACACAGCCACCATAGCTGATCACCTTCCTGGTGCTGCGGATGTTTACCAGCATCTGTGGAACAGTGCTGGTGGTGTAGCACAGGTCCAGAAGTGAGAGGTTGGTGAGAAAGAAGTACATAGGGGTGTGGAGTTTAGGATCCAGATGAGACACAAGAATTATTGTCATATTGCCCAAGATGGTCAAGACGTAGGAGACCAGGAACACCACAAAGAGCGGAAGCTCTAGCCAGGGTCGATCTGAGAAACCCAGCAGGATGAACTCCTGTGGGGCACTCTCGTTAGCCCTGCTCATGATAAATGTCCCGACCTTTGGTTTCCTGAAATAAAAAAAAAAAAAACATCAGTACATTAATAAACATAGTATTATTGATTATGTCAGTTAGCTACTCATTTGGCTGGTGACTTGCACAAATTTATAGATTGATCATATTAAGAATGTGAAAAAAAATGGTAAAAATATAAATATCTACTTGTTGAGGTATTTCAAAAATTGACAATTTTGTAACAGCTTCTTAGCAAGATGACTTTGAAAGTCAAAGCGTATCAGCGATGCCTACATTCACAGGGCTTTCCCTTGGCATTTCATTGTTACTCGGTTCTCACTGCTTTCTATCAGGCAGATTACAATGCTGTTCCTGCCTTTCCACTGGTTCTGATTTATCCTCAATGCCTATGAGATTCCTTGGTTTGGGGATTAAATTGTTTAACCTCCCCTTCCCACTATTCATGCCCACCTTCCAAATGAATGCAGATAGGCTCTTCCTAGATAGTTATCAGATGTAGTTTAAGGAGACACACTCTTCTACTTTTAGAAAATGTGGAATTTGTACAGGATGATTTAATAACATGGCATTTGAAATTGTCAGGCCTTGGGTCAGACAGTTCCCTTTCAGGTTAGTTATAGTGCTCTGGGAATGTTCTGGTCCTCTGATCTTCAGGCTCCTCGTTTGTTTTCCTGATATGTAGCATGATTGCACACTTCTTAGTCTAGATGCTGCCCTCTAGAACAGGGGTATGGATGAAAGAAAGTGCAGTGATCCAAGGAACGAGGTTCTCATACAGATCATGATGTTTAGACCTTCAGATTTCCTGGGTTGCCAGTGGAAAGGGTGCTGCCTGATGAAACTCACTTTCCATTCCTCATGTAATATCCAATGTTATCCAGAAGGCAGGGACACAGGGACCAGACCTAGCCATCAGCCCCAGGAATGGGGACACAGGGACCATCCCCAGCCCCTCAGCCCCAGCAGCAGGGACCAGACCCAGCTATCAGCCTCAGCAACAGCCTCAGTCACCCTTAACAATAGGGACACTGGGAGCATCCCCAGCCATCAGCCTCAGCAATAGAGACATAGGAACCAACCTCAGGCATCAGCCTCAGCAACAGAGGCACAGGGACCATCTGTTGTGAAGTACAAATGTCCTCCATGCATAATGCCCAGGACAGAGAAGTGCTATGGTCTGCAGAGGAGCAATGCTCATATGAGAACTGTGATGCTCCTAGCAGAGACTGCTCAGAGCCTAAACCTGAAGGTCTAGTATGCCAACTCTCCCAAGGAAGTCTCAATGATAATTATTTTATTAATATCAGAGTATATATTATTCAGCTTTATTCACATTTACCCAAAGGTTAGCAGTGTGTGTTTCAATTTTTCCTACTTATTATAGAATTGTCAGTCTCCTGAAAAATATCCCTTGACCTCGTCTGATATGGAATCTGAGATATACAGACAGATACAGAAGTGAAGTGATGTCCCAATGTATCTCTAAGAGAGAAGGAGCTACTAAACATACAGGAGGAAAACAGTGTCAGCCGCATGTTAGATGTAAACAGAAGGCCCACTGTGAAGAGAGTCTCACCCTGGGAACTGAGGTGGGCGTGTAAAGCTAACTTGACTTTCAAATTTGCCTTTTCTTCCCCCACTCTTTAATAAGTGTGTGTTACTTTAGAAATTTTTAAAAGACTGCCTACTCACCAGTTCGTTCTCTGCTTTCTTCTCTCAGACTAACCTCGCTTTAGGGAACACTTTGGTTTCCATGCAGGTACTAATCTTCATAAGAAATCCAATTTTAAAAAACTCTTGATACTTCCTTAAAATTCAGGCAGAAACTAGGATCTAAAGGGTGGGCTGTGGGAGCATTTCATCTTCCTTTAGTCAAAACATATTTTGCCAGAGAAGCTAGGAATCCTGCAAAGCAGGTTGTAGCTCAATGACAGATGTCCCCCACTTCACAGAGTCCTTGAGTTGCACAGATTCCCTCAAACCCACATTGTCAGCGTGTCGTGTGCCTCGGGTGCACCCCTGCCATCCTGGTACAGCTGCAGATGGAGTCACCTCTGCTCTGGGATTCCTGCGTGGTGTGGATGGTTATGATGTCCCGCCCGGCCTGCAGCACCAAGGAGGGGAGCGAGCTTCCCTTACTACCCGAGCCCTCTGGCCACCAGGGACCAAGGCCTGTTCTCTCTCCAATCTGGGTCTCAGCCCTTCCTGACCCAGTGCTGGATTTGGAGATTCTCCTTAGAACTCAGCAAGGCTGCCTCTTCAGGGATCCTCTGCTGAGAAAATCATGAATTCTCTGTTAGCCTGACCTCCTCACTCTTCCATTTGCTACAAAGTAGCAGCTGCCTTGTCTGGGTGTCCAGGCAGAGGAAGAATATCGGCCACTCGCAGGAAGACCTGGGTCAGAATAAGGAGGATGGAGGCTGGAAGGCAAGGGGTGGCTATTTCAGGGACCACTTGCTCACACCCAGCATTACCCAGTGTTTGCTCATTAACCCGTCTTCCAGGGACCTCAAATGCCATTCACTCTTAGCAGCATATCTTTAGATAAATAGTCGTGGTAAAAATTTGTTTTACAAGTTTTAAGTAATTTGAAATCTATTCAAATCACTGCTTTCAGGAGTGAAGTGTTAATAAATAAAGAGTAAAAGAAAACAATATAAAACTAGGGTGCCTGATCTGCCTCTCTGACATCGTGTCCAGCAGGCTCCGGACCACTTGCTGTGAACACCTGCCCCAGTCATTTGCAACTTGTGCTCATATCTTGGGGCATCGGATAGATTTCTCCAATTTCGGGTAAAGCTGCCTTGCCAGCATACCAAGATGATATTATTCTCTTTTCAAGTGGGAAGTATGCAACTGAGCTCCAAAAGAATTCATTGAATTTCGTGAGCTGCCCAGCAGACCAGAAAGAGCACAGTGGAGGTGGAGCAAAGCAGAGGTTAGCAGAACCCAGTTTCAGAAGCTGCTCACAGGGCTTTCACAGTGTTTGTCTGTGATCACCACAGGATGCGTTAAGCCAGTTTAGAGCACATGCCAGACAAATACTGATGTTCACTGCCTTTTTTAACCTGTGTATTGGTTGGCCTTTTTGGTCATCACCCTTTTGAATTTTCTCATTCCATATCTGAACTTGAGTATTCAAAAAGATGAGGTTCAGCAGAGTTTCGAGATTCTCTTTTTAAACATCATCATGAAAGAACATCAAGACAAGAAAGGCAATAAGAGTTTTAGTCCCCAGTCTGCCTGAAAGCCATTGCTTAATTTAACAGTAGTAAACTGTAATAAACTCAATAGTTTGGATATCAGTTTCACTTTTTATAACATGATGTAATTGATGTTTTCCTTTCATCAAAGAATTGTTTGATGTTTTCTCAAATTACCTCACATCCACATGAGACAGTCTTTCAGAAACCTTCTTTTGGCTAGAATATAAAGATAAATGATACAAGTCATTTTATTCCCCATGCAGCTAACACTCTGTAGATTGGTTTATCAGGACAAGGATGTTTGTCATAAATATTTTCCAGTTCATAAAAGATGAAATTTGTAGGCAGAAACATGAATTTTTATGCTCAGAGAAATTAAATTGCTTTCTCAAGTTCCCAGAGTAAATTAAATAGCAAACTGAAGATTAGAACTGAAGACTCTCCTATATGTAAAAAGTGACATTCAAACTTCAATGTAATTTTATTTAGTAACTTAAAAAGTGTTTTCTGCTTACCTGTGATTGTTAGCATTAGAGAAGATCTTTATTTTTATGTTCAAGAAGTCTTGCTTTCAATAGGATCAATTTAAAGTGCACAGATAAATGACATCCTCCTGTGTTTCTCCGTTGTGCAGCAACTCAGTGAGACACAAGGACTTCCTCAGTGAACAGCGAGCTGTGGGGTCTCCCATTCAGGGCTGGCAGGTGTGGGGGCCGCCCTGCAGGTGCTGGAGTGTGCTCTGATGGTGTCATTGGCTCAGAACTCACATCTGTGCTGACCTTACCGACCTTTCCCAGTCCGTGTTGCCACGGCTCCAGTACTTTCCCTGTCAGGGTCGGCTTCTTGTCTCTGGCAGAACTCTTGGCACTGCACTGGTGAGTCCCTTCCCCACCGATTATAGTGGCTTGGCAACCCTGGGGAGGGACCTTCCCCACCACTGCACGCCTCTGGCATCGTGGATTTGCACGAAGGAAGCCTTTCTCTGGGGACTCTACCCTGAACTTCTAAGACAAAGGAAATGACCATGGGACTAAAATACCTTATCAAACAAAAGTCCCGGTCTGTAGTTGTGCTCTGGATTGGGATTTGTGAACTCTTGGGTGAGTTCTCCGCAGCCGCTTGCTTCCTCCACCAGGAAGGAATTCTTTGTTTCTCAGGTGTCGACTGAAGTTAGACGACTAAGCCTTCGATTTCTACATCAGAAGGAGTCTCCAGTTGTTTATGAAAACTGCTTATTAACTTGGTTTGGGACATATTTCACATAAAACAACTTAAAAAGTAATTAAGACATGCTCAGCATATTTAGTACATCTCCTCATTCATGGATTCTGACTCTCTAGGCTTAGTTTTTTCCTCAGCTCAAGATTGTGCATAGACACTGAAATTGTCTGCCTTAATATTTATTTATAATATAATATTTAATTCAACCAGAATGGAACATATAGTTTATACTCTGTAGTATTCAGGTTCATTTCAATTTCTTTCCTAGATGGATTTGGAAGAAATACAATTCTGGAGAATATTTCTTATCCATGAAGTAGGAAAAATAAGTTTTTTACAAATTTGGAAAAAAGAAAAAAAACAGAAATATTTCAATAGAAAAATGGCAACTTATATAAATTAAGCAAGCTACAGAATGGAAAATCAAAATTACCATTAGAGATGAGAAGATATGATTGGGCTATTAAATAAAAATAAGACATGTTAAAGTAATGATGACAAAGCTCCCAACTCATAATTTTCAAGATGAGAGTTGAAGTCTTTACTGATAAAATTAAAGGTAAAATCCCCTCCTTCCACAAATGGAGGATCTTGAAAGTATTACAGGCTTCCTAGAGAGGCATATGGCAATATTTTCTAAAAATTTATGTACACTTTCAGTCTAGTATATGATTCCTAGAAATCCATCCCATGGAGAAGTACAAAGGGTAAGGACAAAGGGAAAGTGATGTTCTGATAGAAATATCGTAATGGCCAGAGACCGTGTGATGGTAGGGAATTTACTAAATAATTAATATACTCACTGAATGAAATAATATGCATCTGTCTAAAATGAGGGATTATTGCTCTAATAGGCTTGCAGGTATTTTCCTGAGGTGTTGCTTTATGAGCAAAATGGGTTCTAATATAAAGTAATATTTCTTATTTCTGAAGAAGCAGAGAAATATACATAATATAGTCCCAATTTTGTAAAATAATGATTTAAAACACACTAAATAGGATTTTCTGTATTAGCTGTATGAGAATATATGAGAAAATACAAGTGCTTTTCTCTATAATAATAGGAAAAAAACACTATTTAGATAATTAAGAAGAATGACCTGGAGAGAGGAAGAGGCAACGTCTTCTCAGTAAGAAGAGAAGGAAGAGGAGGAGGAGAGAGGAAAATGGAACATGTAACAAAACTGGAAGAGAAAGCAAAAGCTTTGGATACAGGTAAACTTTTAAAAAATGTAATACCAGTGGTTTCTTATGGAGAGAAAAGTAGGAGTAAGAGCAGGAATGGTGAGGAGAAAAATTGTATCACATGTGAAAATTTTTAACAATATTTTTTAACAGGTTGCAATTTCAAGAACAAAACCAAACTGTAAAAAGAAAGTAAACCAATGGTGAAGCAAGAAAATATGAATAAAGATGAATATTTGTACTGCAGAATGACTAAGTATGCACAAGTGGACATTGATTCAGATTCTTAAACTTAGAAATTACCAAGTGGTACCCACTTTCCCAGGTCCTGAAAAGAGAGAAGACCCTTCCTCCAATTGGCCAGGTGCTCGGTGCTGAGTCCTTTGAGAAGATTGTCACTCAGTACTTCCAGGAGACCTGAAGAATGGCAGTTCACTCATTGTCTCCATCCCATGGATGTAGGATGAGGCCCAGGCAGTTTAAAATAGAATGTGTTAGGAAACTGGGCATTATGTGGAAATTCCACTCTGTTTATTGTTATTTTTCCTTTTGCACAGTCACCCAAAGAACCCTGTGCCTCCCTTCCTACTGCTAGAACTTATTTTTCAGAAAGCTACCCATTAGCACAGCTCTCATTTTACTTGGCAAGAATTCTGGAACAGTCTATTTTGAGTGCTATTTTCTGACCATTTTATTTTTTTAGAATAGAAAAATATATTGACTTTTACTACCAAATTCTATGGTAGCAAAGTCAACAGACAATGGTGGTTTTCTGTAAGATAACATTGTCATAGCTTGGGAGGTTGGAGACATGGCTTCTTGGGCCAGGGTAGAGGTGGCTTAGGACACTCCCAACTCTGGCTACCTGTTCCTAGTGAACTCCTAGCAGCCATTACAGGGGACAAGGATTGTCTTAAGTGAGCAAAGGGAGTGTGGGGCTTGCTCCAAACAAGGGCAGTCAAGACCGATTTCCTCACTGAATCCCACTCATGTGGCTGAAAAAAAAAAAAAAAAACCAACAAAGCCTTCAGTACAAAAGCCCCATGCTCCGTGTTGTGCACATCCTGTGTGTGTGCATGCATACCTACACATACATGTTCATGTGTGCATTTTTGAAGCATTTGCAAGTTGTCGACACGATGCCCACTGCCACCAAATTCTTCAAAGTGTATAACCCAAGGACAAGAATGTTTCCAGTTTAACCATTTCTGTTGGAAAGTAATCTTGATACAAATACTACCATCCCAGCAATACCACATACTTGAATTATGTTTTTGCCAGCTTTTTTTGTTGCTGTGACTAAAAGGACCTAACCAGAACAATTTTAGGGGAGGAAAAGTTTATCAGAGGCTCACGGTTTCAGATGTCCCAGTCCATAGAAGGTCAGATCCATTCCTTGGGACTCAAGGTGAAGCAGAACATCATGGCCGATGAGTGTGGCAGAGGGAACCAACTCACATGATGATCAGAAAGCAGAGACGGGGTCTCCATTTGCCAGATACAAATAAATACCCCAAGCCATTCCCCCAATCCCCACTTCAGTTACCACTCAGTTAATCCATATCAGGGGATTAATTCACTGATTGGGTTAAGACTCTCAGCCCAATCATTCTCCTCTGAACCTTCTTGCATTGTCTCACCCTTGAGCTTTGGTTGGGACACCTCACATCCAAATCATTATAAATTGAGTCAGTGTCCCTGAGAAAGCCCTTTCTAATCACCCTTTCCATCAGGTCCAGCCCAGTGCCATGCTGCCTGCACTTGTCAGATGTCCCTATCTCCCTGTGTCTGAGCAGCTCTTCCGTGTTCCTTGTCTTCCATGATGTGGACTTCTTCGAAAACACAGGTCCCTCACTTAACAGGCGGTTTCTCTACTTGGGACTTTGGGACTTCTTTTCTTTTTAATCATTATTCATCTTGGGCTGTGTAATGGTTAATTTGAATTGTCAACTTGATTAGATTAAGAAGTGCCAAAATGGAGAAATGTTGATGTTATAATTGTAAAATTAAGAAAAGCAGGATTCAAACTGCTTGAGATGGTAATTTATAGATAGTTTATATCCTTTGATTTCTGCATTAATGACACTAACCTTATCTCTGGGTGGTGAGAAAAGTAATAATTTTAATTTCCTCTTTTTTATTTTTGGTTTTGATTTTTCTAAACTTCCTTACTGGACATGTGCCATTTTTTTTTCATGTGTCACTCTTATAATAGAAAAATGCAACTGGTTGTAGTGACTTTCTGCTGGGTATGTATAAATGTGTGGTATGAGCATGCATGTGCCTGTGTGTGTATACATGCACATTCATGGATGGCAGTCAATTGGCAACCCTGGTGCACATGAGTATTTTAATATAGATGCTACAACTGGAAAGAGAGAGAGAGAGAGAGAGAGAGAGAGAGAGAGAGAGGAGCCAACTGAAGTGAAGACTCTCCTTAAGTGTGGTCAGCACTGTCCAATAAGATCGTGGTTTGGGTGGAATAAAAGTTGGAAGAACAAGGAAGCAGCAGTAGATGCAAGCTCAATTCTTCTTGAATGGGTTCTTGATTACTGCTGCAATCACCTGAGGATTTCAGACCTTCACTCTTTCAAAGCTGGCTCTGCCAGGGAGTTTCCAGAAACCCATGGTCTCAGACTGGGGTAGCATAGCTGACCCTCATGTTCTGAGGCTTCAGCATCTTGGACTGCACAGCTACTGGCTCCCCCAGCTCTCCATCATGCAGACAGCCACTGTCTATCCAGCTTCTGGTCATGTAAGCCAACCTAATAAATCCCTGTTTATATCCATACCTCTTGCTAGTTCTGTTCCTCTAGAGAACCCTGACACAGCAGGAATGCCACAGAAATGCCGTAATGATCTCATTTGTTATATTTAGAAGTAACTGTTGTCAATGTGTCTCATTTGTGGAGATTTTGTCTTTTATGACCTGCTTTATAAAGAATCTGATAAGTTTGTTCACTCTAAAATTAACTGATAAGTATTTTTCATTTATTAACTAAGAAGTATCTGTAGAGTTACTTTGAAATTATGTAAACATTCTTTATCTTGTTCAAATTTTACCCCTAGTTGCAGCCTTTATTGACTCTTATCTGAGTCAGTTACTACAATGATGGCTTTGAAGTGGTGATTTTTCTAACGTTACCATCCACTGTATTTACTAGTTGGTATTCTACCAAATGCCAAATGCCAACTTACTTATTCACAAATTTAAAGCAGTATGGACTCATTGATAAACCCAGTCTGATTCCCTCTTAAAATTAGAGCCATCTCGCCACAAAGACATAAAAGCTAATTTTGGCTTTACTATAAATTACTGCAAATTCTGAACTTGCTTGGAAGGCCTGCCCGTGCCTTGAACTCACCCATGCCTGGCTTTCCCTGACCAGACAGCAGCCCTCTCTGAAACTTTAGTGGTGCCTCATAAATCTTGGCCTTCCCTGGCCAGATAACGAGTCTCTCTGAGGCTCTAATGACCTTCATAAATTCTGATATCGGGGCCAGCAAAAATATAAACTAGCCTTTGTGTTATGCTTGTCAGAGTTCTGTTATCTGTAACCCCACTTTGTGTAACTTTCTGGACTATAAAACTGGGCTGCAAGAAAGATGGACGGCTGTCTTGTTTCCGTGGTTTTTGTTGGGAGAGGCAGCCCAGCTGGTGGAAATAATAAGCTTGCTTAAATTTTATTTTAATTGGAGTCAGTGGTCTTTTCTTTGTGTCCTGGTCTAACACTCATGGATTCCTTCAGTTGCTTGTAACTGATTACTATCTTTGTTTAGATACTCCAGTTTTCCTAGGTTGCCAACAGAAGTCCCTTCAAGCTGGTTCCTATAAACTTTTGTCTCCTCTTGGTTCTATAAATGTTTCCTCAATCTCAGCACAGTTAGGTAGGCCTGAAATAGCTATTACTCTGAAGAGCCCTGGCTTCTTTCAATAGAGAACGGAAATTAGAAACTGAAATATAGGAATAGTGTGTGCTTGTCCCCTTTCCACATGCATGCAGCCAGGGATGATGTGTGCTGGTCTCCATCCCCTACCCACATGCACATATCTAGGGACACTGTGTTCTTGTCCCCACACCCACATGTACACACAGATATACTCCCTCACTCTGCCTATCCACCTATAGTCATAGTTGGATCTAGGAAGCTTCCCAGAGCTCAGGTGCTGCAGTCTGATGTCCTGCGCAGCCATAGATAGAGGTGGGACTTTAGGAAGGGCCTGGACCATGAGGTTCTGATCATCTGGCCACATCAGTGGCTTAATTCCTTGACGGGGTTGTACCTGAAGGGACTACTAGGTGGTGGCTGAATCTGTAGAAGGTGGGCTTAGTTGGAGGAAGTGGGTCTCTGGGCGGTGCCCTGCACAGAGCATCTTGTTCCTGGCCCTTTCCCTTCTCTCTCTCTTTGCTTCTGCCTCCTCATGAGGTGAGCAGCTGGCTCCACCCTGCTCTCCCACCAAACTCCACCCTTGCCTCACCACAGGGCCAGGACAAGAGGGTTAAATGGCTGTGACTAAAACCCTAGAGACTGAGCCAATATATATAAGTGCTTCCCCCTTGAAGTTGTTTTCCTGAGGTATTTTTTCACAGCAACAGAAAGCTAATTAACACATCTATACAGTAAATACAGGAGTTAGAATTTTACTTTTTGTTCTAGCTCAATCAATAGGGTTTATGCAAGTCTTCTGCCTTTGTTTATTTATACTTTTCTTCCCATGTGGAAGAAACCTGGTTCATCAACACTCATTTCTGCAATCTTCTTGTAGTCAGTCTCTCTGCCATGCAGGTCACCTCACTTGAGCCCTGATATCCTCACATACTCTTGGTACTTGGTGCAAGCCATGCACACTCTTCCATTGACCTGAAACTGCTTACGTGTGAAATCAGATAGCATGTAACTTTTCACCTGCACTTTCTACTGAGAATAATGCTTTTGAAATTCTTACACATTATTGTGAGATCTGCTATCTTTTCCCTTTTTTACTAAGTGGTATTACACTCTATCAATACTGTATCAATGCTCTGACTTTGGCTTTCCAGTGTCTCACTGATGTGTATTATGGTTGCTTCCTGCATAGGTGGTTCTTATCAGGGATGCTATGGGCATCTTGCCTGATCCCTATTGAAGACATGTGCTTTTCTTCAACTTGGATGTTGAGCTGCAGTTGCTTTTTCCTTATTCCTGATTCTGCATGCAAGAAGGAAGTTGATCGTTCTGTCAGCACTTGGAAAAAAAAAAAAAAACATGATTAGGGAATAAAGAAAAACAACAAAGAGAAATGTTATTTTGAATAAAAGTGACAAAAATGATTTGAGGGCAAGACACAAGGCACCTTTCCCACTTGGTATTTGACAAGTCTTTAAATAAAGTAGGGAAAGAAATTTAGACACTATGCCCAAAGCCTCTGAAAAATACAGCTGGATTTTCAACATTCTTACGGCATGAGGAGTAAAAGTTAACAGTTCATGGCTACCCCAGAGGATGGACCCCAGTAAATACACCAGTGTCTCAGTGGAAAGACCTCAAGGACACACAAGTGCTATGAGAGAGGACATCGGGGTGGCCTGAATGTCCAATCAGCTTAGGCTTCACTTTCAGGGAGATGCTCACCAAAGGGAAGGGAGAGAGTCAGGAGTCAGGAAAGTACCACAGACTAGAATGATGGTCACCCTGGGGCCACATAGAATGAACACAAATAAAAACTCCTTGTGTCGTCAGACTGCCACAAATCTGCACTCAGTGGTTCTTCACTCAGGGAGACTTCAGAGAGTAATGCTTCGTGAAAGACTTGACAGAGGCATTAGTCCCCAGTGGTATTATCTCTTTGGCCTGTGCATAAGACAAGTGAATCTGCTGGATGAAATGGATGCTTATGCACCTTGTCAGAAGGCCATTTGAATTGCAACTGACCTCAGAGTTATAGTCCTCTTACATCTTAAGGGTTAATCTAACCTCTGGTTCCTGGAATGTATATATTAAAGTGGCGATTTCTTTGAAAATGTGTTTCAATAAGCAATACACCAAAAGGAGCTAAATATTATACATAGATTCCTCAGGGCTGTGTCAGCTCCCAAGCTCCATGCCCTAACTTAGACTGCAGTGCCCTGCACCATCTTGTCATGTAACAGGATCTCAGCCTGACTCAGTATACTAGTGACACTATGCTAAATGGACCAATTGAGCTGGAAATGCAGACCACTTAGATAACCGGGTTAGAACATATGGCCTTACCAATGGAGGAAGGTTATATGTACAAAAATCAGGACACTTCTGGAAGTATTGTGCTCCAGTACCTCCTGCTGATGTCTACTTTACAGTATTTTTGGTGTCTACTTTAAAGCTAAAGTCAAGGTGCTTCATCTTGCACCTCCCTCTCCCTTTCAGGAATGTGGGAGGCAGAACCGTGTCCCAGAGACATCCACACCCCAATTTCCAGAGCCTGTGACTATGTCATTGTCCATGAGAGGACTTTGTAATTAGGATTAAGTAGGCCACAAGATGGAGAAGTTATGGTGGTTGTAAGGAGGCCCATTGTAATCCCATGGCTTTTCTGAGGGGAGTAGAGAGCTGCAGGGACTGCACACCAGGGAACGCAGAACCGTAAAGGTAGACCCAGCACAGAGATAGGCTCTCCCCAGAGCCTCCAGGAAGAGTCCTGATGACTGGCAGGAGTTCTTGGCCACAGTCCTATGTAACCTTCCTGACCACAGGCCTTTGCTGTCCTCTCCACACCAAATTCACTGCAGCTAGTACAGTGTGTCCCTGGAGAAACTGGAGTCAGGAACTCAGTCCTGCCTATCATGTCCCCTGGGACCCCAGCAGCCATTTTCATACATAGTCCTGGGTCCCTTAAGGAAAGGAGATATTTTGAGGAATGCAACACTTATTGTGAAGATTCCTATTGTGAAGATCATAAAAGGTGCAGGCCCAACCTGATCTTTTATGATCAACCAAGAGATGCAGTAAACTCAAGATACAGGAGGTTGCTGCCTGCACAAGATGGCCTGCTCTTCTATAGTAAACTCTGTTTGATAAGCAGATGGACTGCACTCAAGATACCAGTCAGAGTGAATTGCAGTAAGGACGTTCACTAGCAGCATCAGCAGGAATCGGGTGCACCCACCGCACAGCTGACTGCTGCACTTTTACACAACAGCCATAGTTTTGCCTACCCCAGCATCACCTCAAACATGGGAGCTGTTACGCTATGACAGCTGCAATGTCGCTGAACAACTGGAACTTTCCAGCCCTGTTACAATTCTACAGGGCCACCTTCAGGTGCAGTGTCACTGACCAACTCTCCTTGCCCAGTGCCTGATGCCACTTGCTATCTTGATGCCTGCCCTTGGGGTGAGGGCAGCCTTGATGAAGGCATTGTGCTCTGAGTCACTGATTGTCCTGGTCCTTCCTTCCTGTCTCCCCTAGGGGCTCTCTGGGCCCATGAAAGGGCAGGATTCTTGCAATCAGAACTACCTCCCTCCAAACCTTCCCACAGGACCTTTGCCCCACACTGCTCCCCAGAGACAATGGAATGTTGGGAAACAGTGAAGAAAAGTTGTCCCTTTCAGCTTGGCTTGTTTTCCAGATTGACCACCTTGACACCTGGCAGCTCATCACTGACATCTTAATTCTAACCCACTGAAATGGATTTTGGATCTCTGACCTTCAGAACTGTAAACGTTGTACATTGTTTTAAGTCACCAAGTTAATGGCAATCTGTTAAAGCGGCCACAGGGACTGATGGACTAACTGAGCTAACTTCGATTTTGAAGGAGAAGCAAACTCCATTTGAGCATATTGCTCTTGCCTATTACAGGTCAGCTCACAGGAAACATGGGCTCTTTGTGTGGCCTGAACAAGAGAAGACTCTGGGACCCATCCTTCTCTAGGCAAGTGTCTCCGGCTCCTGGCCATCACAGCCTAGAAAACCCGAGATGTCCATCTGTCTGAGGCAAGTGGGGGTGGCACCCAGAGGCAGCATACACCCTTGAGGGATTTCAGCAAAGGCTGTTAGAGCTTTGTAGCGAGGTTACCTTTTATTTATTTATTTTTAAATTTTGTTCTAATTTGTTGTACATGAGAGTGGAATGCATTTTAACCTGTTGTACATAAATGGAGTATAAGCAGCCAGGTCATCTTTTTTGGCAAGGAGCCAGCAACTGAGGTCAAGCATGTTGGTAATGCTTTAAAAAGACAGCTTACAGGGGCTGGGGATGTGGCTCAAGTGGTAGCACGCTCACCTGGCATGCGTGGGGTGCTGGGTTTGATCCTCAGCACCACATAAAAATAAAATAGAGATGTTGTGTCCACTGAAAACTAAAACATAAATATTGAAAAATTTTAAAAAAGACACCTTACATTCTTAATTTTCCTGAGAGATAGGGTTTATAGATATATATATGGGCATATGCATGTATATTTGATTTACATTTAAATTAAATGTTCTTTAAAGGAGTTGTTCTGAAAGAATTTTGATGTCTTTGCTTTCATTTTGAAATAATTTTAGACTTACAAGGAAGTTGCAAAAGTAGTTCATGGAGGTCCCATAGACCCCTCACCTAAAGCTGGTTTCCCTAAAGCTGGCACCTTACATAGTCAGCAAAATTGTCAAGGCACAGGAGAACACCATCTCCTGGTGTCCTTTTGGGCTTCACATTGCGTTTAATCTCCTGGTCTTCTCATCTCCTGCAACTGGAACAGTTCCCAGATGCCTTGTTTTCAGGACCTTGATGTTTTAAAGCCTGATGTTTTGTAGAGATACCCTCTCCTTCAGTCTGTCTGATGATTCCTTCCAGGGCAGATCCAGGATGCTCATCTGTCAGGAATGTTGCATTGGTGATGAGCGCCCTCTTCCTGTGTCTGTGGAGGGTGCACAATATTATTGTAATTCTCTGTAAGGACAGCTGTGCTGGGCATGAGGAGGATCAAAAGTTCAAAGCCAACCTCAGTAACTTAGTGAGTCCCTAAGTAATTAAGCAAGACTCTCTACCATGCAGCCAGCGCAATGGTTTCATTAATGAGTTTCTTGGCATAAAAGTTAGCTAGTGAGATCGAAATAAACACACAGACTCAGTTACCTTTTTCTATGACCAGGTCTGAGACGGCTCCCCTTTCTGGTTCCCTTCTCTAACCGCCCAGCAGGGCAGCAAGGATTACTCAGGGCTAGCAGGAGAGAGAGAGCGAGCACGCCAGGGAGTAGCCTTTTATTGGGGAACAAGAAATTCAGGGGAGAATTCCATCCAATGAAGGTTGAAGGGGGGGCCGCACTCCAAGGTCAGGGTCAATGATTGGGCCTCTGGGGTCAGTGGTCAGTTACACCCCCACACGGACAGGTTCTCTCAACAGGAGAGGGCCGGGAAAGCTCCGACACAGCCAGAGTGCCTCAGACCCTAACTGGGAGTCACCCAGTCACGTGTGAGAATGGCTCCCGACAAGACTCTGTAAAACAAACAAACAAAAAGGGCAAGGAAGAGTCCCTGGGTTCAATCTCTGCTACCGAACAAACATCTGATCCTTCTCCCTCGTTCACACTTTGTTTAATCATTTATTTAAGTCAGTATGGGCTCATGGATGTGTGTCTTATCATATTGGTTATAGTCCAGTACTACTGTTACTTAGCTTGCTGCTAGAATTGTCCTTGATTTGTCCCTTGGCAGTCCCTTTGAGTTGGCCCTTCTGTCTTCACCACGTCCTTTATGATTCCTTGATGTACTTTATGATCACTTGCTTAGGACGAGCAGGCACCCTGTGTCTGTGTGGTGCTTTGTCCTATGGGTTATAATTAATTTGTGTCATTATTTATGTGGCTACTTAGGTTGTTCCAACTTTGGCCTTTGGGAGCATCTTCAAATTGGCACCTGTGTCCTTTTAACATGCCCCCATTAATGTTGAGTTCCTTTATACTCTGTGCCACTCCCGACTGCTCAGGGCCATCTTGTACTTTTGCCACCCCGGTCCTGGAAGCAGCCATTTTTCTGAGGGTTTCTGGTTCTTTTTACTGGAGAATAGACTTAGATCCAGACACCAGTGGTGTTCATTGCCTGACTTCTTGTTGCCTCTAGGCTCTGTGGGCTAATGGAGCTTGGAGATGTTTATGTGTATAACTAACACTGGAGTTCACTCTGTTGTCCTTCAGAGGTCCATGATTGGAGGCTGGTCCCCCGTGTGGCAGATCCAAGCCCTCCACAGCACAGTGCATCCTGGAACTCTGCCTTGGAATGCGGTTCCTGTTGGCCCCAGTTGGTTCTGCAGAAGGGATCTGTGGCAGGGCTTTTCCACGGTCTTTCTGGCTTCCCGTCTCACATCTTCATCTTTCTCTGTCACATGTGCTTCCAACATGATCTCATGAGATGTCACCCAGGGCCTCACTAGTCCCAGTACTATGCCCTTGGGATTTTCAGATGTCCAAACTTGAGCTAAATGCTTTTTCTTTATCCCCATCTTAAGGCATTTTGTTATAGCAATAATGATGAATACACTCGTGCACATACACACACACATTTTATTTTTACATCATTGTGTGGGTGCATATAAGTGTGTATCCATAGTTCATTACTAGGCTTCCAAATCCATCTCCAGTGTCAGAGAGTTGGCTCTCGCCTCCTTCTGTTCTTTCTGTTCTTTTCTCCCATAAGGTGCATGTGTGTGTACATGTGAGTGCATGTGTGTGTGTAGTTCTATGCAGTTTTGTGCAGTGTAGATTTGTTAGCTGTTGCCACCATCCAGGTGCTTGATTGCTCCATCCCCACAGGCACCCTGGGGTTTCCCTCTGCAGAGTATCTGCTTCCCTCTCAGTGCCCATCCCTAACCTGGCAGCTGCGGATGTGCTCCTCACTCTGGTCTGTCATTGTGGGGATAGTCACAGGACACTATGCAGTGTAAGCTCTTGAGGTTGATCCTTCCTCCCACCCACCCAAGCTGTTGCACACGTGGACAGTTTGTTCCTCTGTGTAATACAGTCGTGTTTTGAGACACGGGTGCAGCTTCCTCACAGAAGGGCTTTGGGCAGTGGCTGTGTCTAAGTGTGGAAAACCGTGCTGTCTAAACTGGTATGTGAACATGCTTTCTCACTTTTCTGGGTAAAGGGATGTGGTCATTTGGCAGGTGTATGCTTACGTTTCCACCAACAGATGTGAGAGATCACTTCTCATTCTTTTCAGTAATTGGTATTATCAGTATTCTTAATTTTAGCCTCCTATTAATTGCATAGTGCTATTTCATTGTGATTTTTTGGTGTGTGTGTGTGTGTGTGTGTGTGTGTGTGTGTGTTGCTGAGATGAAACCCATAGCCTCCCACATGCTGGGCACGTGCTCTACCCTCTCACTGCACCCTGGCCTTCTCACTATGATTTTAATTTGTACTTCCCTAATGGGTAATGATGGTGAATATACTTTCATGAACTTATTGCTGTCAATATATTCTCCATAATAATCATCAGTTCATGTTTTTGCCCATTTTCCAACTGAATTATTTGTGTTTTTTTCTGTTGAAATTTGAGAGTTATAAATCTAGTTATAAATCCTAGTTATAAATCTTTCACCAGATATATGGATCACAAATATCTTCTTCCAGTCTGGATTAACAATGACTTTTCTTACCCCATTCCAGTGAGGTATTAAGAAGGCTCAAGAATCGGGGGAGGAACTAGCGGTTTTCAACTTTTTCCAGTTTTTGAGCAAGTAAATGAACAAGGTCAGAGAGTTAGAGTTCATACTGTAATCCCATTTAAAACCATTAAGGAACTAAAAAGTGCCAACTATCTCCGTTGGGAAGATTCTGATGGGAACAGTGGAGTATTTAAGCCTTATGTGTTAGAGTCTTTACCAGCTAACCTATGGGGGAGAGATATTTTAGCTAAAATGGGATTGTTATTAGTTACTCCTAACTCTATAAGGTCAGTTGAGGAAGTTAGTCAGAGGTACTTTCCTGAAGATGATAAGGAGACCCTTCAGGAAGAGTATCTGTTTACAAACCAGTCTCCACGACAAAGATTAGTAAATGCTCCAAGCCAAAATTTTTACTAGGAGCCCTGAGTACTTCCCCGATCCCCAAGACAGCTGAAAAAATCACCTGGCTCACAGAGGAGCCTATATGGATTTCTCAGTGGCCCTTCTCAGGGGAAAAGCTTAAAATAATTCAGAGATTAGTTGAGGAACAACTTCAGGCTGGTCATATTGAACCAATGCTTAGTCCTTGGAATACACCTATTTTTGTTATTAAGAAAAAGTTAGGAAATTGGAGATTGCTACAGGATTTAAGGGCGATAAATCATGCAATTCAGCCTATGGGAGCATTACAGCTAGGACTTCCCTCCCCCACAGCCATCCTTTTAGATTATAGCTTGATGGTAATAGATTTAAAAGACTTCTTTTTCTTTATAAGGTTACATCCTGGAGATTGTGAGAGATTTGCTTTCACTGTCCCAGCAATTAATTTTAAGGAACCTGTTAAAAGATATTGCTGGAAAGTACTCCCACAGGGAATGCGTAATAGTCCTACACTTTGCCAAAAATACGTTGACGAGGCGATAGATCCCATAAGAAGTAGCTTTCCTGATGCATATATTATTCATTTTATGGATGATATATTATTGGCTCATGCTAATCCCGAGGTACTTTCAGAAATTTTTACTCAGTTAGAGACTTCGCTTACAGCAATGGGTTTATGCATAGCTCCTCAAAAAATTCAAAAAGTGTCTCCTTTTCAATATCTAGGTCAGATAATTCAAGGACGTACAATCCGTCCTCAGAATCTTCAGATAAGAATTAAGGAGTTACATACCCTTAATGATTTCCAAAAGCTATTAGGAGATATTAATTGGCTGAGGCCATCCTTAAAACTACTTCTGAGTTAAGTCCTTTATTTCAGATATTACAAGTAAATCCCTCTCCAACCTCTCCACGTCAGCTAACTTTAGAAGCTAAAACGGCTTTAAAGAAAGTTGAAAATGCAATTAAAAATGCACAGCTTACTGTTAAGGTCTATAAACAAGTCAGATTGGCACCTGTTATTTTGCCAGAGAAATGTTAAAGTCTGTAAACAAGTCTGCATGGCACCTGGCAAAATGCCAGAGGGAATGGTTTGTGAAGTAACAAAAGCGAGCCATTAAGTGTGGAGATTCCTTATTGGTTGACTGCTGTATCTATTTTATGCTGATTAGATAAGCTGTGTAAAATGTATAAATATCGCTCAGATCCTACAATAAAAGTCTTCCACTCCTGCTGCATCACCGTACACAAGTTATTCGTCCACCCCCCAGATATTTTGCTGTAGCCAGCCTGCGGCAGCTTACTAGAGTTGATCCTAAAGAAATAGTGTATTTATTAATATTTCCAACTGAGCATACCCCAACAGGAGCCATGTGACAAAGATCAGGAGTTATTGAGTGGATTTATTTATCCTACTCCCCTCAAAAAACATTAATTCCTTTTCATGATCCCATAACTCAATTAGAATTAAGGGCAGAACTAGGATATTACAATTAATTGGATCTGATCCTGATATCATAATTATTCCATTTTCTGTTCAACCGACTAATTGGCTTTTTCAAACTTCTAGCTCACGGCAGACAGCTTTTGCTGATTTTCCTGGCCAGATAGATAGCCATTATCCTCGTGATAAGGTTATACAATTTACATCATTAGCGTCACTTATTTTTCCAAAAATTGTATGTGCACACCCTATAGATGAAGCTTTATCGGTGTTTACTGATGGTTCAAGCTCAGGTAAAGCAGGTTTTTATAGTCATGTTCACACAGAGGTAATACAAACTTCTTATACTTCTGCCCAAAGAGCAGAGCTTCAAGCTCGGATTTGTGCCTTAAATTACTTTTCTAATGAGCCTATTAATATTTATTCTGACAGCTTATATGCAGTTGGAGTTACTAAAAATATTGAAACTTCAGTTATTGGGTATACTTCATCACAAGAGTTATTTGAATTATTTCATAATTTACAAAAGGCAGTGCTAATGCGAAAGTACCCATGTTTCATAGGACATGTACGAGCTCATACTAATCTTCCAGGACCCTTAGTTTCAGGTAATGACAAAATTGATAAATTAGTAGCTTTTTGTCAACAGATGTCTTCATATGACTGTGCACTAGCTTCCCATTCCTTGCATCATCAAAATGCTTCTAGCTTACATAAAAAATTTACTAGAGAACAAGCTCATCAGATTGTAAGCCAATGCCCTAAGTGTGTTATTCACACTCCATCTTTACCATCAGAGGTAAATCACTGTAGATTAAAACCAAATCAAATATGGCAAATGGATGTAACTCATATTCCTCAATTTGGTAAGCAATGTTATGTGCATGTCATAGTGGATACTTATTCTATATTTATTTTTGCCACAGCACGTACTAAGGAAAATACTCAAAATGTAATTTCTCATTGCCTATCAGCTTTTTCTGTGTTAGGGTGCCCTATGCAAATTAAATCAGATAATGCTCCAGCTTACATAAGCTCTTCTTTTCAACAATTTTGTCAGGAGTTTAAAATTAATTATAAAACAGGAATTCCTTATAACCCCCAAGGTCAAGCCATTGTAGAATGAGCTCATTTATCTATTAAGCTTCAATTACAAAAATTAAAAGGGGGGAATAGGGTTGTGACTCCCCAAAATAGCCTTAATCATGCCTTGTTCATTTTAAATTTTTTAAACTGTGATGCTGAAGGTCACACTGCTGCTGAGAGGCAAATGTCTCCCTCAGTAACAGGCCCTTTAGGCAGAGTTTTGTGGAAAGATTTACAGACCAGTCAGTGGAAAGGCCCGGACCCGGTGCTTATATGGGGTAGGGGTCATGCTTGTATTTTCCCAGAAAATTCTTTTTGTCCTATTTGGGTGCCTGAACGTGCTATCAGATATGGAAGAGATAGAACCCAGATTCAAGCGACTGAGGATCGACCTGGAGGAGCCCCTACCCAGAAGGAGGAGATATTAGAAAAGGATGAAGAAAGACCAGAGTGACCCAGCCGAAAAGCTGATTTCATGGAAAGACATGAAGAAGCTAACAACCCAGGCTTCCCAAATACTTCGACTCCTAGGAAAGAACAGGACCCCAGTGATGATGGTAGCAACAGTAATTGCCCTGCTGGGCTGTCAGGTAAAGGGGAATCAAGTAGACACTTACTGGACATATTTTCCAGATCCACCCCTGGTACACCCATCTGTGTGGACTGGAGAATCTATTCCAGTATTTACTAATGACTCATTCATGATGGGAGGATTTACAGATACTCATATTACTCCCAATCATGTGACTAGATTTAATTATTATGGCTACAGTGCCCAATTACCCTTGTGTTGGTCACACGATAAACATGCTGGCTGTCTGAAAGTATCATTCGAAGAAAAGACAGTGATTGGTAGACCTAGACTGACAAATAATTCTATTTATGGGGACTTAAAACCTTATACTAGATCAGGAATTAAGATGGGACTTTCCCATAATAAGCCAGTCATTTCTGCAAAACCTCCACGGATACACCACTGTCCAAATAGTTCTACAATTGAGATCGGCACCTTTCCTAGATGGATGGATTGTGTAAATACCTTTCCTGTACAACATAAGGTGTCTAAAGATAGTGGGTATATTTTAGACTGGTCTCCAAAAATTGATGAGACAATTACGAAAAAATTCTGCTATGACACCTGCAGGATTTGTTAGTAATATTTTGACTTATAGTGAAGGTGGTGTTCAAAGGGATATTTGGCGTTTGATTGCTGCCTCAGAATTCTTACATTTTACAGACAAACCTTTACCAAAAGTTGTTGGCAAGAACTGTAAAGAAGGATCTTGCTATGGCTTACGAGCCTGTATCCAATCTCCTTATGTTTTAATTATTGGAAATGTAAAAGTTAAATGGATAGATGACAGATATATTGTTACTTGTAATAAATGTAACCTAACCAATTGTATTACTAGGTATAATGGAGGAAAAGGAGTGCTGATACTTCATCAGCCCTCTTTCATTTTATTACCTGCTAATATTTCAGAGCCATGGTATGCTGATGCTGGTTTGCAAGTCTTGCAGCAAATTCGTGCCCAGCTAGCAAGACCTAAATGTGCTATTGGAGATATAATCGTTGGTGTTTTGGCGCTAGTCTCTTTTATTGCCTCAACTGTCTCTGAGTCTCTGACATTGTCTCAGAATATTCAACATGCAAAATTTCTTAATAATTTAGCTCAAAATACTTCCAAGGCTCTGCGTAATCAAGTAAATATTGATGAAAAGATTGAAACTAAATTAAACGCCTTAGAGGCGACTGTTAGAGTCATAGGTAATGAACTTTCAGCCTTAAAATTTAAAGAAAGGCTTAAATGCCATGCTAATTATAAGTATGTGTGTGTTACAGCTGCCAAGTACAATGCTTCTCTCTGGGATTGGGAGAAGGTTAAAAACTATTTGTTAGGTATTTGGCAAAATAGTAATAATAGCTTGGATATTCTGGAACTTCATCACCATATCCAAGACATTCAAAATAATAGAGCTGATTTTTCGGATCCTTCTTTCTTGGCTAACCAAATATTAAAGGAGTTGAATTGATTCAACCCTGGTAATATTCTTAAACACTCAGCCTGGTACATTATTGGATTATTCTCTGCTGTTAATTCTCTTTTGTGTTGTAATCATAGGATGGCGAGTCTTCGGAAAAAGAATACAGAAACTCCAGAGAGTGAACCACCACCTCATTTTTAAGAAAAGAAAGCGGGGATATGTGGGGAGCCATTCTCACACGTGACTGGGCAACTCCCAGTTTGGGTCTGAGGTGCTCTGGCTGTGTCGGAGCTTTCCCAGCCCTCTCCTGATGAGAGAACCCGTCCGTGTGGGGGTGTGACTGACCACTGACCCCGGAGGCCCAATCACTGACCCTGACCTTGGAGTGCGGCCCCCCTTCAACCTTCATTGGATGGAATTTTCCCCTGAATTTCTTGTTCCCCAATAAAAGGCTACTCCCTGGCGTGCTCGCTCTCTCTCTCTCCTGCTAGCCCTGAGTAATCCTTGCTGCCCTGCCGGGCGGTTAGAGGTAGAAACCAGAGAGGGGAGCCATCTCAGACCTGGTCATAGAAAAAGGTAACTGAGTCTGTGTGTTTTATTTTGATCTCTGCTAGCTAACTTTTATGCCAAGAACCTCATTAATAAAACCATTGCACTGGCCGCATGGTGGACTAACAGGTAGTAACGTGAACTGAATACTGGTATTCTTTTTTAACCAAACCAGTTAATATTTTCTAATGCTTAGATAAGGTCATTATCAGTGACATAGACATATTTGAGATGTTAATAATTTTATACCAAATTAGGCAAATTGAGATAAAATTATTTTAATATTTTGACCAAGTGTTTGTATTGATTTAAAACATCAAAATCAATTTTTTTTCTTTTTTAATCCATCCTCCTTCTCCCCATATCTGTTTTAAATAGAAAGCATCCCATCTAAGGTTTATTGTTGTAGATCTGCACAGGAAATAACCTCAAGTATACACAGTGATAAAAGCCAATGGACGTCCACCCTGCTTTGCCACAGGAGGTGAAAAGATCTACAAAGCCACTCAACAAGGCCAAGTGTGGCTCTTTTCTGTGACTGCAGGATGCATTCTGAAGGGAGTATGAAAGCCACTCTGTGCCTTGGAGCTTGCTGTTCCCAGCAGTGGGTGAAGTTGCTGGTGAGGAAACCTGGCTCTCTCCTCTCTGGGGTGGACCTGTGGAGGCTTGCTAGGAATAGACATCTCCTCAGAGACTACACCCTCTCCCAGTCCTTGTTATGGATAATTAGCTAAGGGGATTTTTTAAATGAAAAAAAACAGAAAGAAAAAAAAAGTTCCACTCCCTAGAGTGAGGCAGGAAAGGAAGCAGCCAGCCTAATCAGCTCTGGTGCCAGAGCTAGTTCTGTCTGTCAGTCTGAGTCCTTTGATCTGCAGTGCCCCTGTGCTGCACAGACACTGCTTCCCTCAGGCTACTCCTCCTCTGGCTGCTGCACTGGGGCAGGAGCTGGTGCACCTGCAGGCGCCCCATGGCAGATCAGGCGGCTTAAGTGCCCTGTGCTCTTCCTGCACAGCCTAGTCTTTCCCCTCCTCCTCGATCTGCTAAATGCCATCTTTCTCCTGTCCTTTCCTGCTCTCTAGTCTTTCCACTTGGACTCTCGAGTGACTTCCTGAGAAAGAGAAAGAGCTGTGGATATGGCATTTCTAAAGGCTCAGTCAAATGTGGTGAGTTAACCATCCTGTGTGGGAAGCAAAGTGACCCAGGTCTCTACACTTTCAGCTGATCTAACCCGAAGAACCTTGGCCTACAGTCCAGTCAAGGGCAATGAAGTTTATTATGTCAATACTTTACACTCGAGATGTCTGAGCACTTTATTTTCATAGGTTTGATGGCATCTTAGAGATCCTGGTATAAGTTCTGTGAGGAAGCTGGAGATTTTTGAGCTCATTAATGGAGTTCTTCCCCCCAGCCCCCAAAAAATGAATTTAGAAAGTCATAGAATCTACTGAACTTGGAAATCTTAAGAATAAAAAATACTAATTATTATCCTTTCTGAGCATATTGAATAACGAACTCTTAGTAATTGTGCATGCTGAGCATCTCTGGGATGCTTAACTTCATTACGGAGCATCTGGGGCACCTGGCACTTTTCATGGCCTCATGTTCCCTGGGCACAGTATGAGCAGGTCTTTGGCACTCATGCCTGTCTTAACCTTAGGACTTGATGCAGCAAACTTTTTGTATAGCTCCTTGCAAGCTAAATAGATAATAGTCAATATTGGAGAGTTATTTGATTTATTTAAAAAAAAATTCTTGTGAGACTTAAATTATGTGCTCAAGGATCCAGAAGTCAGAGCATGAACCAGTTTATCTTGTTTTCATAACAATGGAGATCACTGAAATTCCACAAGTGGTAAACTACCTCACTATCATTAAATAGGTCCTATGGTGGCCCTTGTGAAGAACTGTCGAGCCATTGTATATAGAAATCACTTCTTTAGGCTCAAACAAGAATAAACACATTCACATACCATTTAAAATAATAATATTATTGGCCCACAAAGGAATTGGCCATGGGTTTCTTAAAGCCCAGGAAGGCAGGATGCAGGTCTCACAGAAGGACTCTTGGTAAAGGTCCACAGTGATGGATTCAAGGAGCAAGGCCGACAGACTGGCTGGTCTAGCCACCAGAAAACTGAGTCAGAATGAAAAACTCATAAGGACCATCCTCCTTGGATAATCTTGGTTGATTTGAGAATCAAGAAAGAAAAGAACTTACTTTCATTCTGTAGTGTGCCTGATGGTCATTCCTATACATGTCATAGGAACATTCCAGAACAAGATGGTCACTCTCAATTAGTCCTCCTGCACCTCCTCCTGTGAGTGATGATCCGACAGACAGCACCCCATGCACTCATATTCACACCACTGGGCAAGCAAGTTTTGATCACATTCCTCATTTTCTGAGTAAAAATGTGGTTTCTGTCTGCCTCTTTGCCATGCCAGCTACCTACCTGCCTCATCCAACTTATAAGCAGGAAAACACTTATTATATCTTGGGCAACAAATCAAAAGACCTGAGTTGCAGTCTTCAACTTGCTAGTTTTCTTACATGCAGGTCTGGTATAATTGCTCTGCTGCCCACCTTGACATGGGGTGAAACTGCAGGACTGAAGCTTAATCCATCACCCTCCTGGCTTAGCAGCATGACCAGCACAGCTGAAGGGTGAAAGTGCCCACCTCCTGGGCCAGCTGAGGACAAAGTGGGGTGGATGACTGTACCTATACATAGCTCATAAGAGGGACACAATATTAGCCCTGCTAATATTTAAGTGGCTTAAAATTCATAATTTTATTTTTCTTTCATATTTTGAAATTTCAAAACACATTGAAACTTACTAAGACTAATAGAAACAATGCATATACTCTGCCACTCAGAATGAACAGCTATTCCTCCATGGTCATGCTTCCTAACAGTGATTTTTAAAGAAACAAAAGAGTATAAGTCCCAGGCTTTAATGGGTTTCCTCTGCAGAGGCACTGGCTTCTTTCCCTTTGGCACCTGCCCTCCTGGCTCCTTGGCACATACCTGTATGTTCCCTCTAAACTATCACGTAATGCCATTCTTGTGGATTTTCAATTTACAGGAGATGAAGGGAAAGCCCTTACTGACACGCTGAACAGACAACATGGATGGGCCCTCAGTTAGCAAATCAAAGCATTCTCTACCCAATTAGATATTGTTAATGCTGTCAATCCACTCATCACCCCTGTAGAAGCTTGTTTCAGCCTCTGCAAGGATGACCTTGGAAATCCTTCAATTCTGGCAAATGTCAGTTCTAATGCACAATATCTTATAACCATTGCGGGACACATGCCAATGTGATTTAGTCCTGGCAAAGCATTCCTGGAGCAGTGGATCTGAACCCCACTCTGTGCCCCAGTGTACCCAGGAGATAAAAAATATTTCTTCTTAATAAAAGTCAGATCCAATTACTTTTTACTAACTGTTTTGGAAAAATTTTAAAAATATTAGTAATTGGGGCTCTTCCTATGGTTGACCTACATTATACTGCACACTCACCTTAAGACATGAAACCACTGCCAGCTAACTGAGAATATAAAGTGTCACAGAAGATAGAAAACCTCTAGTTCTCTAAAGGTATCAGGAAAGATAAACGAATGATCAAGGCAGGACTCCTGGGAGTAGAGAATAAAGCATGTTAAAGGAGGGCTAGCAGAAGAGTCGAAGCATCATCCCACTGGGTTGGCCCTGGGAATTGCTTTTTTCCTCTCCTCGGGGAAGCAGTCCGGGCATTAGCAAACACCTCCATGATATGAAGCACAATGGACCACAGAGCTCTGGGGTAGGCTGGGGAGAGGACTGTGGGGCCTGAGGTGAGCTGTCTGTTACCAGCTTCTCTGATGTGGGCATCGGGGTCCTGCCGCAGCAAGCAGGATGGGAATCCATTACAGATAAAATAACAATGAGGTAAGACTCTTCTTCCTGAAATTGGATTTGGATCTGATGCCAATCTTCTCAGGATGGCACACTATTTAGAATGAGATTCCACCTGATGGCAAATCTGATTTTCTGATCCAGTGACACAAGCCAGTTCTCCTACCCAGGGTTACAGATGACTAGGAGAATTTGATACTTTCCCTTTAAAAAGAAAACAAGTAGAAAAAAACTGGGTGCTTAATCCTTATAAAATCATCACCTTTTGAAAGTGACTCTTTGCATCCTGCCATATTGAACAGAATGATGCAACATGTTGGTATCTAATCATAGACAGGAGGCCCCCCAAACTCCATATACTGTGCTCTTCTGACCAGACTGTGAGTGGTCCTACTGTGGAACTACTGGGCCAAGCATCCTGCAGATCGGAGGGCGGCCCCAGTCCTCCCGCGCCTTCCGTCCTGAAGACCTGTGCCTGCAGCTCACAGAGGCTTTCTCCCAACAGGTAACGTGTGGGGGCAGGTGATGGGCAGGCAGAACGCAAGTTCTTCTGAGGGCTTCATCCTGGTGGGCTTCTCTGACCGCCCCCGCCTGGAGCTGGGCCTCTTTGTGGTGGTACTCACCTTCTATCTGCTCACGCTTCTGGGCAACATGGCCATCATCCTGCTGTCCGCCCTGGACACCCGGCTGCGCACGCCCATGTACTTCTTCTTGGCCAACCTCTCCTTCCTGGACGTGTGCTTCACCACGGGCTCCATCCCCCAGATGCTCTACAACCTGTGGGGCCCCGACAAGACCATCAGCTACGTGGGCTGTGCCGTCCAGCTCTACTTCGTCCTGGCCCTGGGAGGCGTGGAGTGCGTGCTCCTGGCCGTCATGGCCTATGACCGCTACGTGGCAGTCTGCAAGCCTCTTCACTACTCGGTCATCATGCACCCGCGCCTCTGTGGGCAGCTGGCCTCTGTAGCCTGGCTGAGTGGCTTCAGCAACTCTCTCATCATGGCCCCCCAGACGTTGCTGCTGCCCCGCTGTGGGCACAGGAGGGTGGACCACTTTCTCTGTGAGATGCCAGCTCTCATAGGCATGGCCTGTGTAGACACCACGACCCTCGAGGCGCTGGCCTTCGCCTTGGCCATCTTCGTCATCCTGACACCCCTGCTGCTCATCCTCACCTCCTATGGCTACATCGCCAGAGCCGTGCTTCACATCAGGTCAGCAGTGGGGCGCAGGAAGGCTCTCAACACCTGCAGCTCACACCTGGCTGTCGTCTCGCTCTTCTACGGCACCATCATTTACATGTACCTCCAGCCAGCAAACGCCTATTCCCAGGACCAGGGCAAGTTCCTCACTCTTTTCTATACAATCGTCACGCCCAGTGTGAACCCCCTGATCTACACCCTGAGAAACAAAGACGTGAAAGAGGCAGTGAAGAAGGTGCTGGGGAAGGGGCAAGCACAAGGGCAGTAGCAATGGTGGGAGGTGGGGATCGCCTTGGACTCCTCCGTGGATGTTGCTGGACCTGGCCAGCAAATGGGTGTCTGGCAGTGTAGACCCAGGAGGCCCTTGATGTGACTGAAAATGGCATGGTGAGGTTGAGGGAAGGCAGCCCCTCCAGTGGACCAACGTCAGTGCCCCTCATGTCCCTCTAAGCCAAGTGTTCTTTCCTCGGGCTTGACTCAGGGTGAGACAGGTGTGGGAAACACCAGCTGTGAATGTGGTGGCCAGCCAGGTTGGCACAGTGACTTATACCCAGGAGGTCCTCAACAAAGATGAGACTGCTTCAAATGGTCCAAAAGAAGCACCTGTGCTTCATCTAGAAAATTAAATGTGCCCTACAGTGCCTTTGTAGTGCCAAACGCCTGAACGAGAGCCCAAATAAGTTGGTCAACCATTTAACCTTAGCACCTCCAATACCAAGGAGTCATAGGTTCTGTGTATTTTAACTCTTTTCTGTGTATTTTAACTGAGCTCAATGACATGTATGTTCAACTTTGTGAAGCAATAGCTCATGAAGAAGAAGAGACAAAACAAGATTGTGAGTTTTTGCTGCATGCAGCGGGGATAATTTCTCATTACTACTTGTTAGTAATAAGGGAAGATGATGAGTCTCTTGCTTAAAATTCTTGAAGATTATTTAGCCTCTACCTTCCCCATATGCTATCAGAATAACCTTAATCAAGGCAGGAGGAATGAGAAGAGTTTGGGAAACCATAGGAATCCCTTCACCCCAACAAAGCTAACAGCAGAATTCCAGTGACAATGGAAACCGACTTAAATGATTTATGTTAAATGAATAAATGTCCATTCAAAGGACATTCAGACCTGACCTATCATTGGGAGGAATCCCTTCCCACAATGTGGAAAAACATGCTAAAATTTCTGCAAGTGAATAAGGATGACAGGGTTGGACGTGTTGACAGTGGCACCCTTAGGAGTTAGAGGAATTAACAATTAACAATTTCTCATTCACACTTCCTCAAAATTTAAAGAAAGTCAGCTTAGAGGTCCCAGAAAATATACCACAGGCCTAATAAATATTCTTCAAAGCACCATTGCCAGACATAATGTGCATATTTTCTTGTTTTTGAACATGAACTCTTGTATTTTTTCTAGATGGGTTAGATTTTTTTGTGGCTCTGTTCGGATTTGTGAGAATGGGCTTTGATTTGTCTTGATTATGGAGGATATTCTACTATTTTCAAGGAGTGGGAACATTAGTACATATTTGACTCTCCCCACATTATTATCTAATTAGAATAGGATGATAGACCATGAGGCTTATTAAGGGGTCCTATGTGCAGCCAGCCTTCAGAATTTGTAGATCCCTGGCTTAGTATTTCCATCACTTCTGCAAAAATAAGTTCGTGGTGTGTATCCTACTGGCACCACAAATAAAATGTACTCTTCCTTTGTAAATAAACTCTTTCAGAATCATCTCCAGAGAATAACAATGTCAGTAATTTTCACCACATCTGGATATTGCTTAGACATGCATCACTTTCAAATTGACATCTGGAGCCAGGCAGGTAATCAGGAGGCAGGGTGTAATGTCTGTGGCTACACCATGTTGGAAGCCACTTAGGGGATTCTGAATTCTCTTAAAAGTTTCACTTTTCCTTGACAAAGCCCATGTTTCACCGCTTTCTTTTCTACCCTCTTCAGAACTATTATCAGAGGCTGTAGGGTGTCAGAGTGCATGAGGAGAAGGTCACTAGGTTCTCAAGGACATTTTCACACCCAGCGCCACCTTTTTACTTGGTGCATAGTTTACAAAGTTTATCAAAAATGAATTAAATATGTTCTAATTGTATATTTTCTCTTGGGAATTGCATAGAAGGAATATTTTGTTTTTATTTTTTATAGATGTATTCTTTCAATAATCCACACTCATCCTTACAGATTATCTTTTACCTAAAGTGATGAAGGTTTAGCAATGATTTTCAGGATTCTGACCACTGTGCATAGTTGTGTAACTCTTAGCCATGGTGCTTAAAGTTCCTCCCAGAAAATAAATATCACTCATGCCTCTGTGCATTGGAGTTTGTACTCACTATGATTTTCAATGAGGGGCTGTGGGAGGGGAGCATCATAACTGCTGCTTGTCAGAGCATCAGATCATTTTCCATCTTGTCTCCACAGGTGGTCCAAGGGCCCTGGAGACAACTTTCACCTATTTCATATTTTATGTTCAAGTCCTTCCTCCTCAGGCAGCCATTCACAAATGTGCATTTGCTGGCAACTTCTGGGTGCAAGCCAGTATTCTAGGTTCTGGAGCAGAATATATAGCTATATTTACACAAAATAGATCATTGCTGCCCTGAGCCTGCATTCCCATGAAGAGGAGGAAAATTGACTTCTACAGCTATATCCATGTAGGTGTTATGAGCACGACAGAGGTCCATGGGGTTGGGAGCCATTGGGGAAGGTGCAGGAAAGTGAGTCCACAAATACCCGAGGGAGACAGGGACACCAACACTGCAGACAGCTGGGAAGTGTTCCCAGCCAAGGGAGGAGTTACCACAAAGTTCAGGTCAGGGAAATGGGGAGAAACTGGAGGAATGGAAGGAGGGACTGAGGGGGATCAGGAGCAGGGGTGATCCTGAGGGAAAGAGCAGACAGTGTTTCTGAGCCAGATTTAAAGACAGGTAGTTAGTGTAGTTAGGTAAATCGGGTCTAACATTGAGTAAGATAAATAAAATGGAGGCCATTATAGAGAATGGAGCCCCGGGAAAGCAGAGCAGCACTGGGGGAGATTGAAATGTCTATGTCCCCAAGGCCCAGAGCCTGTCCTAAGGAACTGTTAATGAAGCAGCTCTCAGCAAACAGAGAGGTGCTAAACCGCCCCAGGCCCTTCCTGCCCAGATTACTCCTCTGGCCCATTTGCCCCTCCTTTTGGGCCTCCCCACCTACTTTCTATCACTGCAAGAAAACAGAACTAAGGACAGAAATGTGGAAAAACTGAAAGAAGACCTTAGCTAGAAAAGAGGGAAGACCTCCCCCTTTCATGGATTCCACCTCTTGGGTCCCCTTTTTCCTCTGGGGGGAAGTCTTTTCTACTGTCCTTAATAAAGCTTCTACTTTCCACTCTAAACTTGCCTCGGCGTGCTTATCTGGTGTTATACTTCAGCATTGGGGAAGGAAGGACTCGGTAAACAGCGGTAAAGTTTCCGGGAAGGGAAGAGTGATCACCTGTACAAAGTATGGCTAACAGGCCAAGTAGCCATAGAGTCAGCAGTGTGGGGCTGCACTCACCCTGTAGGGAAAGGCACTGGGTGAGTTCTGCCTGAAGTGAGCCTGAGAGGATCTTCTGCAGTGGGGACAGGATTGTAAGGAACTGCATAGGCGAGAGGAAAGGAAGGGTCCTAGGAGATGAATGGAAGTGCAGAGAATTGCTTTTTAGATGAGAAAGATGATAACATGTTTGTAAGTTGAAAGGGAGAGAACAGCCCAGTTGTGGGCTGAAAATGCCAGAAGAACAAGCAAACTCAGGAATGATGATTGGAACTGGCAAAAGGAGGAAGGTCTAGGCTCAAGGGACTTGTGAGGCTTTAAGCTGGTTCTAGAGTTCTGGCAGGAAGAGGGAAGCCAAGGGTGCTCTGCAGATGCTGGTGGGAAAGAGCTGCCTGGAGGGAATCTATGTAAGCTCTTTTCAGTGTGCAATGGTAAGAAGGACTTGCTGTTTTATTACTCACTCTTCAACATGTGAGAGCAATGGAATAGACAAACTGTTGCCTTAATTCTTGAAGGGAGTGTAGTAAGACAGATTTAAATGGTTCCTGTTGTACAAGTCAATCTTTTTCTCTTTGACTTAAAAGTATGCAACACCTCTTTCTCTTCCCTTAGTATTTATTTTTTCAGCTTAAATGTTCCCTGTGTTCTTGCTCTTTCTTCCTCTCTCTTACTTTTATTTTTCTCCTTATTAAATAATACACAATATGTGAAAGTACATTGCAGTCTATCAAGTAGATAGCATTATTCCCTAAGTGTTTTCTAAAATAAATGTCAGCTTTTAAATATTCAGTGGAAAATTCACTTCTCTAAGAAGCGTTCCCTTGTAAGCTCATTCTAAAAGTTCCTCTACTTTCCATTTTAAAGCCAACATTATGTACACTGACAGTTTACTGTTGTTAAAGATGATTCATCAGATGCAAAATTACAATGCTTCAAGTTCTAAACTTTATTTCTGATAAGAGTACAAAATAATGGTGTTATGCTCGAATTCGGGACCCCCAAAAGACCACCAGAGACCAAGATCGATGTAAGCAGCTGTAAAGGTATAATTTTTAAGCTGACTCTAAGCCGCAGAAACCGAGTTACAGTGTGAAAGACCGGACATTGTAAAGTTTCTAGGCTACAAGGCTTGGGTTAAAGAGTAAAAGACTAAGTATTGTTACAATTCCTCTGCTACCCCCGGAACCTGTAATCTCTGTAGCTGTTAAAACAATACCCGAACTGCCCAGTAAACATTCTCACTGGCTCCTCTGGTTGTCTAATAATTTGGGACTCTGTGTAAAATGGCACGTAGGCATTACAAGTCCCAAAACCAATCAGTTTAAATGTGCACCCCACTTAGAAGTAACCAATCACCCCTGTCCAATCTGTTCCAGCCAATGAATGTGCTAATCATGACTCAGAGTTGTTGTTTAATTTTCCCGCAAAGCCCCCCCCCCCCCCCCCCGCCCTCTCCAAAAAGTGTACTTAAGCTCTGCTTAACTTCTGCTCGGGGCTCTGGGCTGCTCTATCTTCCTGAGTGAGCCTGGAGCCTCAGCATGCTGAATCAATAAAACCCCTTCTGCCAATTGCATGGAGCCGGTCTCTCGTGGTCTCTCCCTCCGACGCTTCGCCGGACCCTTACACAGCAAAGAGGTGTTTATTGCGAGCTAGCTTGGTCCTCCGCGTGCACACACACAGCAACTGGTGATGCTGAGAGGCCCCAAGCCCAGGGTTTGCAGCAGTTTTATACACTCTTTGGGGAAGGCAGGGACTTCACATTCATCATAGCATCTCTTAGCAAATCATCACACACCAACAACTCTAAAGCATAATTAGCACATTCACTGGCTGGAACAAGTTGGGCAGGGGAGAGGGGGATTCGTTTGAACTGATTGGTTTAAGCCAAGAGGGGAGTTCATGCTGAACTACGTGGTTTCCCAACATGTTATCAACCACCATAAACTACTGGGAGGGTCATCTGGCATCCCAGGTATTTCCCTGTCTCATGCTGATTGGTGGCTGCTAGAGGGTTGCTATGGGTCGCCACCTAGCCTGACTGAGTCAGGGACACCTGGTGCCACAGACCTCTCCTATTATTTGTAGATAAACCACTTATCAGGGTGGGAATGTGTCTAGGAGTGCTCTGTGGGTTTTTCCAAGGACAAAGGTGATGTTCCTTCCTTGGACAGGCTTTGCTCTGAGATAGAGGCTGGTTTTTCAACAGCAGCATTCAAATATGAACACACAACCAGTTAAAGGTTGATTTGTGATGACCGGGAGGTCAGAGGATCCAGGCATGTGCTCCAGGAACCCTTTCCCTGTGATTCTGGTTTGAAGGCACTTTCTCTGTCAGATAGGAAACCACTAGCAGATGCATGGGTCTTCCTAAAAGCATGGTGCCCCAAATGGAGTCAAATGGGACTTTCGTGCCTTGCTAGCTCTGTGGACACACTCTCACTACACACTAAAACCCACCAGCAGAATCCCCCAGGGGCTGCACTGAGGCCTTTGCAACTCATCAACCTTGTTCTCATCATAGACAGTTCCCACATGCTGAAATGCCTCACCAACAGTTCCAAAGCAGCACTCTTGCTCAGTATGGTTCACAGTGGCAGGCATAGATCTTCATCTGAATGTGCTAAATTAACCCCGGCAGCACTCCATGGATCCCTTCTGGTTCAGCTGTATCTTTTGTAGCTGTGGAGCAGAGTAGCTTAAGACTGAGAATAGGTAGAAGCTTCACACTATAATGAGTCACAGATACACAATTCTAGGGGGAGGATCACAAATTCCCCCTACATGGTGCTTGCTTGCATAAGCTCCACATAGTTCATTTGGCTCCCATGACCCTAATTTCCCATATCTGAAAATAGGCAGTCCAGCTCTGCAAAGGAAAGGTCAAGTTCTGAAGTTTGTCCTTGGTGACTTTTCCTAGAGACTGCAAGGTTCTGCCTTGGCCCTGTGGAACCATGTGCAGTTGAAGAGCATTCCAGGGATATTCCTCTGCTGCTCCAAGCCACTGTCTCACCCAGAGCTGATAACTCTGTGTCAAAGTGAAGTTAGCCTCAAGGTTATGGGGAAAAACAGAGAGAAGGTGAAAGATTATGAAAAATAATATTCCTACAATATAGCTCCCCAAGAAAAACAGATGGACTGTGTGACTCGGGAGGAGGGAGGGGGAATTAGCCAAACATTAACAATGAGCTCTGATGGAAAAAGCAAACTTTCATCCCCTCCTGGGTTCATCCCCAGCATCTCCACCAAAAGCAAACATTCACCCCTTCCCAAACCCAGTGGGTCCTGATGGAGGCAAATACTAAAACGCTGGGCCATATGAGTCTTGGAAGGAGAAAAGCATATAGTGAAGTTCTAGGTAACATTGGTCCAGAAGAAGGAAGATAAACAGTTAACACTGCTCTGTGAGATTTTCTCAGTTACAAGGAGTTTCAAATTTTTTTACAACTACCTTCCTGAGTTAAAAAATTTAACCTGCTTAGCTAGGTAACCTGACTGTCCAAACTGCAAGTCTGCAGTCTCCAGTGAATAATTTTCCCTCATTGTAACCCAAGGGCCATTTCCCTTTCTCAGTAAATGAGCCATCCCTGGTCTGATGGAATGACATAACCATAGAATAAAGAAAAGCTTGCTTATCTGAGATTTGCGTCCCATTTCCTGCCTCCATCATTTGTGGGCCATGCACTTACAGAAGGGACAAGTGTCTAAGAACTGGACTTCCTGAATGAATGGAAGTGTAAGGTCAGGCAGCAAAGGAGGCAGATTTAAAAAGGCTGCTGAAGAAAGCTTTATTGAGATTTTACTCCCAGGTGAGACCCTCAGCTCAGCAGGGTGGGTCTGAGGAAAAGCATGCGGGGGCTGGACTGGACTGGAATTTTTATTGGGCTTTGAGCAGAAAGGGAGGGCTTGGGACAAGAAAAGGGATCTTTAGAGTTCCTTGACCTACTGGGGCTGGTGGGGGAGCGGGGAGCTGGCTAAGATACAGGATTGGCTTGGAGACCTGCTGATTGACAGGTGGTTCCATCAGTGCCTGATTGGCATTTCTTTTGCTGGCACGGGTTGCTTGGTGCTTTGTTCTTCAGACACCTCCATTGACCTAATAGGAAGCCCACCTCAACACCAGATTTAACATCTCTGAACTCCAATTTCCTTGCTTAAAAATGTGGATGATCATATTGCCAGTATCAAAGGACTCTTCTGATGCTTAAATGAATTAATGCATGAATGCACTTTGAATAGTTTCTGTTCTGTAAAAGCCAGTTTGTAAATGTAGTGTTTTTGCAATACAAAAATATGGTAAAGATAAAAACCATTACAGGAAGTGCTGGCCAGAAACTAGTGCATACTGAATTCATTAGCACAAAGAGACTGGGCCAAATGTAAACTTCACGAATCAGCCAAAAGCCTTTATTCATAAATGGAGTCATGGTTCTGATGGACCCACTCTCCTGGTAGAAAATGAGCCACTGAACAAAGGAGAGACTGGGCTTATGTAGGTTATACTGAGAGGACTTAATTATTACCAGTGTATCTAATGTAGGGTCCTAGGTCAGCAGTCAGTGGGCCAGATAGAGGGTCTGAGGTCAGCAGTCAGTGGACCAGATGGTGAGTCTGGGGTCAATGGTCAGTATTTATCTCTTTCCATCCAGGGTCTCACTGTACTGCTACTGAGAAAGTACTTATTTTGGGAGGGGTTAATACTTGACTTCTTCCTAGAGATTGCCAGTCTAGGCTTGGATGGATATTTCCTCCCCAGGGCTTGTCTTGTTGCTGCGAAAGAATGTATTGGGAAAGGATCAATGCTGTCAATGTATGGCTTCCTTTTTCACTCCTTATTCCCAGGCCTCACTATTTTGGGGTTTGTCATTTTTCATATCTAATAGAATTCCCTCCAAAAAACAAAAATGCAGTAATACTACAGCTCTGAAGTCTAAAGAATACTGAAGCAAAAACAAAGAGCAGGCAGTTAATAGATGAGGGGATCAGGTTAGGAAAAGGAAGCTGATTCAAAGGGACTGGAATGTTAATACCTTCAGGACATATACCTCTCCTTCTCACAGGTGGCCAAGGTCATCTACCTCCATAGAATTGTACTTCCAGAGTATTCCCTGGACAGCTTCCCCTTCTGCCTTTCTAGGCAGATAATGGAAAATGGGGAGAGTCTTGCCCCCTTTCCATCTTTTGGCCACAAGAGTAAGATAGAAGTAGAGGGCATGAGAAGTAAGATACCTTGCCGCAGTCTGGCTGGGCAAACTTGTGAAGATTGACACAGCAGGAGTGGAAGCCCTTTATTGTAGGACTACAGGGGTATATATACATAACTGAATACACAGCTTGTTTCAATTTAGCATCATCCAGTTACAGCAATCAGTCATTAAGGAATCCTCATCATCTTAACAATTATACACAGCTTAACTTAACTGACATAATCTAGACACAGCAGTCAGTCATTAAGGAATCTCCATTATTTTAATGGCTTGCTGGCATTACTTCATAAACCACTCCCTCTGGAAAAATGCCAGGCACCATCTTGACTTGTTTGTGACCCCCATCAAAGCCTGGAAAATATAAGAAGACAAGATTCACCCCCTCCCAGACACCAGCTCTGGATCTCCTTCTTCCTCAGAAGTCTGTCTCTGTTCTAACCTTTAAATAAAACCTCTTTTCTATGCTTGCCTTATTGTTTCTTGGGTGTTCATTCTTTTACACTAGGGAAACTGGACTTGGATTTCCAAGAACAGTATGTCTGTCATGAGTGGCTTATCAAATGATAACTTGGAGGCAGATTGTCTTTCAATGCAATGCATATATTAAGATCACACTAACTTCACACAGCAATAATCATAATCACACTTCAACCAATACTTAGGATTAATCCTCCCACAAGTCCCAGAGTACCTCTAAGGTCACATGACTTCTCTTAGCTGAAAGTTGAACGTCATGTGGTCATTACTACCAGCCAATTCGGATGAGCAAATGGTGGGGTGATCAGTCTTATCAGGGCATCCTTAAATGCTGCCATGGGTGGTCTCTTGTTTTTGGTTTATATTGGTGCTGAGCTCAACATTCATTGGTTTTGCCCATAGGTGTGTTGGGTTACTCCCATGGGTATTTCTGGTTACCCCCAGGCTGTGTATTCCAATGTTTAACATACTGCAGGAACTACTCAACATCCAGATATGTTCCTTATATGGTATCACTATGAGGAGGCGCTGGCCCTATCAGCCATCAATATCTTAAAGCTCTATCATTATAACAGCATGGAACTGATGCATGATTAAAACAGAAAGCCAAGAACTAGACCCAGGAGTAGAAGACAATTAATTGTATGATCAAGATGGCAGCCAAAGTTGCTGGATAAATGGATTGATTTAAGAGAGTGGTGATAACTAGGTCATGTTGAACCCAGCCTAATTCTGTCTTAAGATTGGGAGCCATCTCATAACAAAGTCATGGAAAGTTAAATCCTATTTTGCTATAAATTACTGAGATTTCTAAAATTATTTGGAATTTCTGCCTGTGCCTTGAACTCATCCATGCCTGGATTTCCCTGACCAGATAACAAACTTCTCTAAAACCTTAGTGGTGCCTCATAAATCCTGGCTCCTCCTGACCAGATAAAAACCCTCTCTGAAACCTCAGTGGTGCTGTGGTAGGGACAAATGAGGCAAGGCACCAAAGATAGCAGGAAACAGTTTTATTTGGCTGCAGCCAAGTTCAGAGAGTACAGCCTTTGCTGTAATCAATTGCCGCAGTCTGGCTGCAGAATAATCGGGGGGTGACGAATGACTTGTGTACCTTGATACAGCAGGAGTGGAAGCCGTTTATTGTAGGATCTGAGCGATATTTATACATTTTACATAGCTTATCTAATTAGCATAAAATAGATACAGCAGTCAACCAATAAGGAATCTCCACACTTAATGGCTTGCTTTTGTTACTTCACAAACCACTCCCTCTGGCATTTGGCCAGGCGCCATCCAGACTTGTTTACAGACCTTAACATTTCCCCCTTTTGTTTAATTTAAATAACGACCATAGTGTTTTTTACAGAAACACCATAAATAACCTGTTAGAAACAGAAAGGGAGGATACAAAATGTTACAATACCAAGCCAATTGATGGCTCCATGCAAGAAGCCCTTGGAAAAATTATACCAGCAATGAAACCATTAGCAAAGATATTGAGTTACAATTTGTTGTAGATTACAGTTTGTTGTCTCAGTCCAGGTAAAACAGTGTCTCAATAGATTAACTCACAGTCCAGGTAAATCACAGTCCAGGTAAGTTCTGCAGGCAGCTAGCTTAAGTTGTAGCAGCAGAAACAGCAACAGCTCCGAAGTCTCCTTGGGTTCTCAGCTGAAGTTTCCTCAGGTTCTCAGCAACATTGTAAATTCTTTCACCTTTGTTTTCACTGGCACTAGAACGCAGGCAGGAACTCCAGATAGCTGAAGAAAATCCTGTAGCATTTCACTAAGAAAACAACCTTCTGAACAATTTAGTACATTATTTCAAGGTTTTTTTACATTTGAAATAAGCCTTAATAGTACTCATTACTCATCAGCCTCCAGGTGTGGGAGACCCATTGTAGTTACTGGCCTTGGAAATGATCAAACTTCAGGGACTCCAGTAGCGTCTTCTGCCAGCTGTAGCATCCCAGGCAGCCCCAGATGGCCCTGGGGAGAGTCCCAGACTCAAACTGCTTCCAGGCACAGGGAGCAAAAGCCTGCGAGACTGTGCCTCCAGGTCAGGTTTAGATTTGGGCTCACAGTGGCGATCCCTCCCCCAGCAGGGGGGTGGGGACGAGCCCGCAACTGCCACTTGGAAAATTCTTGCTGCGCCATGATCGGCTTGGGCAGGTGGCAGCCGTCTTGTCGATTCACACACCCTCTGGTAACGAAAAGTATTCAGTAATAGCCTTTTGCTGCAACTTTTTTCCTGATAATCTTTCTTCTTCTGAACTTTCTTTTTCTTTCTGACTAGAGTTTCTGGGCTTTTATCAACACATGCCCTAACTATTCTTGGTTCCACTGGGGTGCCTTTTTCTTTTATTAATTTACTTCTCACCCCTTCCATATTTTCATCACAAAGACAATACAACATTTCAAGACAAAACAAGACACAAACATATTGCATCAATCTTCTCCATTTTCTTGAAATGGCCATTTTTCCTCTCGCCCTATCTGCCTAGGGACGAGCAGATTGCTCCCGTCCTATCTACGGACGGGCAGCTTTTTTTGTCACTTACCCCCGAGTGTCCCGGGGCTCCCCTTAACGGGCCACCATCTGCGGGGGGGGGGCGGGGTGACGAACTACTTGTGTAGATTGATGCAGCAGGAGTAGGAGCCATTTATTGTAGGACAACCGATGTATTTATACATTTTACACAGCTTATCTAATTAGCATAAAATAGATAACAGCAGTCAACCAATAAGGAATCTCCACACTTAATGGCTCGCTTTTGTTACTTCACAAACCACTCCCTCTGACATTTTGCCAGGCGCCATCCAGACTTGTTTACAGACTCTAACATTTCTCTGGCAAAATAACAGGTGCCAATATGACTTGTTTACAGACCTTAACAATCAATCAATCCCCCTGAATCCCGAGTTCAGGGAGTTTCAGAGTTTTATACCCAGCGTGTAAGGGGAGGGGCTCAGAAGTTCACATAAAAGCAGCTTTTTCTCTCACTGTTCTGGGCAAGTTAACCCTTCAAGGACAACACCTGAGAAGGGGGGGAAGGCTTCTTCTCCCCTTTCTTTCCTCCCCCTGCCAGCTGTCACCATGGAGCCCATTTGTAACTTATCTTAAAAATGTAAACATCCCTGTGAAGCCCAGCTCAAGGCCAGAGGCCTTGTTTGCACATTTCTACAAAGTACTATACTGGATACATTTGTGAAAAGCTAGTAAGGGTGTGTCCAGCACCTGGAGTGCTGGTATCTTCTCGGCCAGTGGCCAAGTAAGCAGGGTGACATGAAAATAGGAAGTTTATCTACATTGGACTCTTTTGCTGACAGTCCTAAAATCAGCCATGATGAAGAGGGATTTTCTGTGGAGAAAGGGGGTGCCACTTCAGTGCCTCATAAATTCTGTTGTTGGGATCTGTATTCATTCCCTACCTTGAAATGTTAAGCCATGTAGATCATTAACCTATCTGCCTTTGTATTATGCTTGTCAAAATCCTGTTAGTTTTAAGTTCTCAAGACACTCACCTTTGCAACTTTTTGTGCTATAAAACCTTGTTCCTGGAGAGCTGGGGGTGCTGGTCTCTAGCCTGTGTTAGGAGAGACAGCCACTGACCAGCTCTCTTTGTGTACACAAATACAAGCTTGCTTTAATTTGATTTAAAATTGGAATTGGTGATCTTTCCTTGCATCAGGGTTCAACAACCACTAAAAAGTTAAAACTAGATCTCATCGATACCCAATTTAGCAATAAATTTCAAGTGGACTAGAGCTCTAAAGAAAGGTGAAGCTGTGAAGCTTGAAGGAGGAAGGCCAATGGCCACATAGAAACATGGAGACACAGACAACTCACAAGCCACATAATCATGGTTTTCCAACATGTGAACATCTAAATGCACTCATGCTGGGAGCCATCAGCCAAGTAGGTATGACAATTTCCTTGCCAGCGTACCCCCATGTTTCTTTAGTGGAAGGACTCATGGAAATAGGTCATTTTGCAGCGGCATTGCATGTAAGGTGACCTTGCTCAAGGACGAGGGCGGATCCCTGTTTAGGGTGTTCCCGGTTTAGCATAATCCGAGATTAGGGCGTTCCCTGTTTAGAATAGGGCGTATCCTGCTGCCTGAGTTCCCCTTGAGTTCTCACAGGATTCAGAATATATTTGGGAGACAGAAGCCCGGTGGGTGTGGATTTGGGCAGAGAACGTGGATTTCCCCAGAACGTGTTTGTAGAAGGCTGATGTGAGATCGGGAATAAAGAATTGCTGTTTGAATCTACAAAGCTGTGAGTGACTCGTGATTTGTGCCCAGCACACTCACAATTAGATAAGAGCAGACAAAAATAACACCAAGGCACTATTTCACACTTATTGACTGAGACAAAATGTTTCTAAGATTGATTGTGTTCTCTGGGTGAGGCCCTGTGGACTCTGGCCAGCCGCTGGAGTAGCTAGTTGTGAGGTTGGCCTAAGTCTCCAGTCACTTAGCAGGATGTTCAGTAAATAATAATCCTACAAAATAATTCTCAAAGTGGAGAGACAATGCAGCTTAGGAGGAGGGAGGGAAAACTAGCCAAGCATTAGCCTTCCAGTAAATCCTTTTCTGGTAACAATGAATCCTGAAGGAAAAAGGCAAATACTGAAACTCTGGGAGACAATAACTTCCAGAAAACGAAACACCCATTCCTCACCATCTGGACTCCTAGCTCTCCAAGTTACAATGAGTCTCAACCTTTTACGTCTGTCCTCCTGAGTTAAAAGTCTTAACAGACATAACTAGTCCCTGACTCTCCGAATGGCAAACCCCCAGGTTCCAGTGATGAAACCACCCTGATTGTACCCTGTAAAACCAAAATCCCCTCTCTAACTGATGGCCATTTTTGCATCCAGAAAATGAGTCCCTATAGCTAAAAACAATTAATGGCTTCCCTGAATCTGTTGAGGTCTGCATCCACCATTTTTCAATTATAACAACTGCACAAAATGCCCAGGCCCACTTTCCTAAACCAGCACAGAAGCTTCTCACCACTTAAGCCCCAAAGAAAAGGCTCCTACAGGCTTAGGGCCCCAGAAGTGGAGGCAGGGAAAGGACAGAGGCCAGAACTGGAAACATTCTGGCACTGAATATGAAGAGAGGTCTTAAATTTTTCCTCCTCCACCCCCAATCAGCACATGAGGAAGGTTTCACAAGAGAACCCAGGGGAAAGGCCTCTGAAAGGAGGCACTGGGCAGGGAGTGAAGGTGTTCAGCCCCTACACAGGGTACTAGGAGGTGGAAGGCACTTCTTCCTTCAGGGACTGTGCTGCAGGGCTGCTCCAGGCCTGTGTGGGGGCCCGCTTCCCCTCCTAGGGCTTGCTGGCTAAAGTCGCCTATGGTCAGGCCTGAATCCTGCACGTGGGTTTTCAGTCAGGAGCCAGACTCCCCATTTGCATGGCTGCTGGTGATGCAAGTGATGAGTTCAAGGAAAATTGGGCCCATCCACCAAAAGCATAGGTGCATTTCCCTGTCTAGGAACTCACCCTGAGGATATTTGTCCTTCATCACAAAATGCATTCATACAAGTTTTTTTTTTTTTTTTTTTTTTTTTGTCAGAGAAAGAAAAATTGACTAAAATGGGAACAGACCTCAATGGACCAGTGATGCCTTTATTAAGCAGCAGAACCAGGCATTGGAGGGACACATTTTGGGGTGGGGGAATGCTGGCAGATCACCATGAGGATCTGGGTTTTCATAGGGCCTTAGCAGATCCAGGTCCTGGAAGGAGTTTTGGTGGCAGGATCATTTAAGGTGTGGCAGGAAGGCAGGTAGGGAAACAGAAAGGTGCTTTCCTTGGGGTCTCTTTTCCATATCCTTCAGTTACAGTATTTCTTATGATTAAAAAAAATATATGAAAAACAACCTAAGGTTTGAGGACAAGAAATACCCTTCCAGGGCCTGCCCTCAATGACCTGCTTTCTCCAACTATGCCCCAAAGCCCACAGTTTTTACACCTCCCAGTTGTGGGAGGCTACCAGATATCAACAGATGAATCCACTGATGAAGTCAGAGGTCTTGTGATCCAATCACCTCCCCAAAGTTCAGCCTATGGACATTGCTGCCCTGGGGACCAGGCTTCCCACAAATGAGCTTTTGGGGGATCTAGATTCTAGATCCAATCACAGCAACTGATTGCATAAGTATATAGTTTTGGATTTCTGTTGGCTTTCAGAACCTTAGGGGATGCAATGCTTCTCCTCCCCCAGGGCTCACCTGAATCTCCACATAGCCCCTCTAGAACCTAGGATTGGACCTTCTGAAGCCTCTTCCTATTCTGGGGCCCACTGAGGGATGGCAATGCATTTCTGGCTGAGGCTCTGTAAGATATGGAAAATGACAAACCCCAAAATAGTGTGGTCTGGGAAGAGGGAGTGAGGAAGAGGCAACACATTGAAAACATTGATCTTTTCCCAGTGCATCCTTTCCCACTGACAGGACAATCCCTGGGAAGGAAGCAAGCCTCATCCAGTGATAAGACAATCCCTGGGGAGGGTACAACCATCAAGCCTAGTAAGACTGTCTCTGGGAGGAAGCCAAAGCATTGATCCTTCCCAAAATAAATCTTTCCCAGTGATAGTACAATGTGACCCTGAAGGGAAAGAGGTAAGTACTAAATGCTGACCCCAGAACTTCCATTCTTCTCCAAGTAAAAATATTGCACAGTAAAAACAAATTGCGAATTCTCACAAACCTGTCTCCTGAGTGCCCAATCTGACATGCTCTGTCAATAATTAAGTCACCTCTCAGTGTAACATACTTCAGCACAGATTCCTCCTTTAGCCAGTGGCTCATTTTCCATCAGGAAAGAGGGTTCACCAGATGCATGATTTCATCAATGAATAAAGGCTTTGCTGATCTATGAAGGTTGCACCTGGATTGGTCATTTTGTGCTAACAGGCTGGAACTCAGAAAATCTTAGTAGGAGCTCTGAAACTATGAAAGGATGGCTGTCTGGAATTTCTCAATAGAAGTAAAGGATAATGGTTCTTTTTGAACTTGGGAAGAGATATAAGCTGTTCCTACAACCAAAGAAATTATAGTGATGTGAGTCATCAATCATCATGTTGCCAGCTCTCCAGGAATGAGTGCCTTGGCCCTGAGAGGTCACCTGGATGGAGCACCACAATATCTCTACCATAGATTTGCAGGTGGGGAGAAGCTTCATCCAGACAGGATGCAGGCCAGGGGAACCTGAACTATGAGCACAATGCAATGATGGGACAGACTTCGGGAGGCCTTGGAAGAAAATAAATCTACTTCTTGTGTGGAAATACCATTAGTTATAAGAGACTGACTATAATACCACACTCTTTTCTGTATCTTTTTTCTGTAGCCATTTGCAATGTGACTTTGAAGCTTTTCCCATCAAAATGTGAAGTCCATTTCCCAACTATACATTTGCACTGTGATTTGCTTTGGCCCACAGAATGTGGTAGAGGCTCCACCTCCCTTGATTTTGCCTTGGAAATATGCTCAGGATAGCTAGCTGGAAGTCAGATGCTGAGTGGAGCTAGGAGTCCTAGTCTTCTCTACAGAGGATCTAGCTAAAGTCACTAAAATTACTGAGTCAAGATGCACTGTCCAAGGACACAGGAATGAAACCTGAAGAGTGAGGTCACCCAGTATCTCCAAACTTATAAGCAAAAATGAATGTTTTATCAAGCCCCAGGGATTGTTATGATTATTTCTTGTATATCATTCCTCTGGAAATAAATAACTAATTCAATTTCATGAGCCTTTTTATAAGGCCACCATATTTTGGATGCCAGACCTTATAAGGATGTTATAAGAAAGCAAAAGTAGAGACCAATCTTTCACAAACATACATATAAAAATTCCACACAATTATCAATAAATTTAATTTAGTGTATGAATAATTTAATATATTACAACTATGGGAGATTTGTCATAGGAGTGACACAGCATTTGAAAATTCATCAGTGTATTCTTCTTCTTCTACTACTACTTTTTTAATCATAGCAAACTAGGAATAGAATAGAACTCCCTTAAGGTAATAAAGAGTATCTATAAGAAACCTACAGCAAACATCATACTCAATGGGAAAATAATGAGATGAAGAGGCTCACTGTCACCACATTCTTTTGCAGTACACTGATATTACTCACTCATGTAATAAGACAAGAAAAAGAAAATACAAAAAAATACATAAGAGATGGAAAGAAGTATAGTTGTCATTTTTTTGTTAATGACATGATTCCATAGGTTGGAAATGCAAAAGATTGTGCAGATAAACTGATTATTGAAGGAGTTTATAAAAGCCATTGGAAAAAAGATATTCCTGAACCTTAAAGAATCAGTTGCATGTATACCACCAACAGACACATAGCAAAATGAATCATGAAGATAATTTTACAAAGACTTTGTGACAATAAAAATGGCATATTTTTTCCACTGGAGGTTTTTTCAAAAGGCATCCTCAAGAGAACACTTTCATCTTTGTAACAAAATAACTTCTTTTTGTTAATTGCAGCTTCAGGATATTAAGTAAATCACTCTTAATTTTGATTTTTTACAAGAAAAATTTCATTGTTACCTTTGATTCTTTAAGGTACTACTCATACCAAGTAATCTTACTATTTACTGCTCTAAAATCACCACTCTATGGAGAATTCTTTGCAGATTCAGTAGCATTCAGTGCCTTCCCACACCACCCTTATTTCCTCTGAACATGAGCCATCATTTCCAGTCTATTGGCTGTTTTAGAATTTCTCTTACAGCACCACAACTAGACATAACAACAGAGTGAAAATAAAAGTGCTGCTACTTTATGCAGTTTTTGTGAAGACAGCACTGACATGACGTCATCACCATCATTATTGTAATTGTTGCTATTATAATAATAATAATTATTATCATTATTAAACTCTGCAGATTCTTTCTCTTTTCCAGGCCTTTACTAGGTAGGCATTATTTTCTGAAACTTTCACCAAAGTTTTCTTTAAGTTTTATGTTTAACACATTAATTTTTAAAATTTAAACTATTGTAAGCACTTGTAGGAAAGGAAAGGCAACATTTTGAGCATCTTTTTCCCATGACTGACCCCACTATTATAACTACTCTCAATTTCATAGGTAAGCACTGTTATTAGTCTGGGAGTCTTAAAATGTTACACATGACTCTTGGTGGGCTTAATTAAAATTTTTTTTTAACCAAATTAAAGCAAGCTTATATTGTGTACACAAGAGAGTTGATCAGCAACTGCTTCACCCAAATGCAGGGCCATAGGACAGTGTCTGGTCTAAGGGCAGAGGCTTTTTATAACAAAAAGTTACAAAGGCCATGTCTTGCAGCTAAGAGGTTCTGGCAAGTGTGATACAAGGGCAGATAGCAGGTTAATGAACTACATGGCTTAACATTTCAAGGTAGGGAGTAAATTTAGATTTCAACACCAGAATTTATGAGGAACCCTGAGGTTTTAGGGAGGATTGTTATCTGGTCAAGGAGAGCCAGGCATGGGTGTAAGGATAGGCTTAGGCTTTTGCCTAAGCAACCCCAGGTTAAAACTCCAGTTTGAAACCTGCAGTCTCACCAGGCACACCTACAGAGCCCTCCAGTATGGCTCTTAGGCACAAACAAGTCACTTCTTCCCACCCTGACAAACTCAGAATGAAGTTTCTGGCATGTTGTCATTGCCCTGCTAAGAGCGAGAAGCAGGAAAATCAGGGTGGGAACCATCAGACCAGATGCTTTAACCTCAGGATGAATGACGTCACTGAGAAATCCAGTACCAGATGATAGGGATTGAAAGAGTGGTCATAAGTCCCAAAATTTAATATAAATGATAGAGGAAATGAACAGACATTCAGCCAGTCGACACTGATGCGCACAAGCCTGAGAGCCTGTTGAGGACCTGGACTGACCTCCCAACTCTTCTCCTCTGCCTGATCATCTGCGTTGTTCTCACCGCTCTCAAACTCTATAGCAGCCTCTTGACTCTGATGAAAAAAGGACTTCTCCCTATGACCACCTCCTCAGCCATCCATCAGTTCCACCCCAGGAGAAGCCTGCCTTGGTTCCTGATCTGGTCACCACAGCCTGCGTGAGTGTGTGATGAACCCAGCCTAATTCCATTCTAAGATTGGGAGCCATCTGTCGTGATGGCAAAAGGTGCAACTTATTCAGTCCAGGGGGAGAAATAAAGAATGTCCATGTGCTTCTGCCGTAGTCAATGCTTTATTCACTCAAATCACTCAATTCAAATTCACTCTATAGGTTCTTAATCAAGAAAATGAGAACCCTTAATGCTGGGCACTGCAATAGACAACAAACAATTCTAGATAAATTAATTCACAGCAAAATATTCTAGATTAATTCTAACACTGCAAACACACTTAATCATGACGGGCTCATGACAGGCATTCCCTCTGCAAGCCACTTTCAAGTGTCAGATCCGAAGTCTCAGCCTTAGGCCACAGTCCAGCAGAGCACACTGACTCAGACCTCAGGGATCAGGTCAGGAACCAAGGCAGGCTTCTCCTGGGGTGGAGCTGACGGCCAATTGAGGAGGGGGTTGTAGGGGGGAGTTGTGGCTCTCACCAGAGTCAAGATGTGGCTGTAGAGTTTGAGAGCAGTGAGGAAAATGTGGAGAACCAGGCCAATGACAAAAGGTGTTGGGATGTCAGCCCAGGTCCTCAGCAGGCTGTGTGAGGGCATCATTGTCAGCTGGCTGAATGTCTGCTCATTTGCTCCCATATTTATATCTAATTTTGGGGATTTTGACCCCCCTTTCAATCCCTATCAGCTGCCACTCGATTTCTCAGTGACATCATTTACCCTGAAGTTAAAGCATCTGATCTGGTGGTCCCCACCCTGATCTTTTCACCTTTCCTCTTATAGGGCAAGGACAGCATGCCAAAGACTTCATTCTGAGTTTATCAGGGTGGGGATAAGTGACTTGTTTGTGCCTGAGAGTCATACCAGAGGGCTCTGTAGGTGTGCCTGGTGAGATTGCAGGTTTCAAACTGGAGTTTTAAAGTGGAGTTGCTTAGGCTCAGGCCTAAGGCCATCCTCACATTATCATCAGCCAACTCTGGTCATAATTGTTTCAGTTTTTTATGATTACATAACTGTGTGGTCACCCTCTTCATTGTCTTCTTCTGCTAATGTGTTATTATCAGGAAACACAGCAGCTAAAACACATTTGTCTTATTTCTCCTTGAAACATAATGTCATGCCATGAGCTTCTGCCATGGTGCCAACACATGCGGGAGAGGAATTTATTTGCCAAGTTCTGACTTTAGGTCTCTTCTCTATTGGAATAGTTGTTGTCCAAACTGCAAATAGATTCAAAATACTTATAGAGTATGTGAACTTTTAAGATGCCCTCCTCACTGAAAATTAGCTCATTGCTGATGGTTCAAGTAAAAGATCATTCAGATCCATGAACACACATCTCAAAGCCAATGTTCAGGCACTTCTGTGGGTTCTTAGGACACTGAAGAGGAAACAGTTTCAGAATAGAAATAAATAGCAGTTAATTTTTAAATGAGGGACCAGTTGATTCAATTAATTTTAATTTTTTGTGATAGATTCGATTTTATATTGGTATTTATGCTGGCACATAATTGTATATTGGAAACTTCTATAACTAAGCTATTAGCAGTTACCTTGAGATCATTAAAAATATATAAAAGATTTATTTAGTGTAAGACATTGAAATAATTTTATGAAATTCTGCAAAATTTTTTTCTAATCCCAATCATTTTCAAGAAGAGTGTATTGTATTTAATTTTTTAAATCATGACATAATACACACAGCATGAAGTTTGCCAGTTTAATCACTAACCTTACACTTAAGGCCATCAAGTGCACCCTTAGCTGTGCCACAATCTGCATGTCCATTTCAAGAAGGTTTCTCAGCTTTTGCAACTGCTCATTTCATTTCTCCCTGCTCAGGCGGTGTGCCTTCTGCCCCATCCCCCTGGCTCTGACCACTCTGTCAAGCTGCCTAAGTCAGGTCATGCAGCATTTGCTCCCAAAACTGTTGCCTTGGAATTCATCCATATCATGATAAGTGTCAGGACTTCCTGGGGCTGCATTTTGTTTCTTGGCCCTGCAGTTGGACACTTGGATCCCTTACACCTTTTGGCTATTTTGAAAAAAAAAAAAACGTTATGAATATGGTGTGCAAATATCTCTGTAACTTTCTGCTTTGGTTTTTGGAGATATATCCAGAAATGAGATTGCTGGAACTTATGGTAATTCTATTTTTAATTTCCTTAGAACTGCCACTCTATTTTCCATGATGGTGGCACCATTTATATTCTTATCAGTGGCTCATAAAGATTGCAATTTCTCCATATATCTCATTTGAATCAAGGTATTAGATAGATGCAGTAGAGACATATTGTGCATATTCATTATTTTCAGTCTAAAATTTAAGGAGGCTTTTCATGATATATTTTTATAACAGAGATATAACAACCAGAAAATAGTTGTTCTATTTGTCCTAGTAGTTGATTAATGGAACAATATTAATAAAATTTATTGCCCTACAATATAAGCATTTACCACCACCACCCCCTTAACAGGCTATGATCAATAACCAAGATTAAGGCAGACAGACTCACAGTCACAAGGAATTGGTAATACTGGAGGAGAGAGAAACAAATCAAACCGAAGAACAGTCAGAACACTGAATTAAAACAGTAGGATGAAGTTCAGCATCAGTTTAAAGTCTTCACTGCATGATTATCCCAGAGGACATGGAAGTCACAAGATGGCAGCAATTGTCAGAGCTGGGGACATATGTTCATCTCACCACACAGGGATGGTTGCAGTCAGTTCAGTCCTCATAATAAGCAGCTCTTCTCAGTGCAGCTATATCCTACACTTATGTCCAGAAAATTTGGTGATGAAATTGCATCCATGATAACCATTCCTAGGAAGGAACAAAGGAACAAAATAGGGAACAGAAATGACAATTGTATGCAAACATTTGGGAAAATATAATGTAAAAGAAAAGTTAGGTAATTTGTATGGTTTCTGGGGAAGGAGTGCTAGCGTGCCATGGAGTGGTAGAACACTTGCCCCAGCATGTGAAAAGGCCCTGAGTTTGATCCTTAGTGCCACAAAGGGGGAGAAAGAGAGAGAGAGAGAGAGAGAGAGAGAGAGAGAGAGAGAGAGAGAGAAGAAGAAGAAGAAGAAGAAGAAGGAGGAGGAGGAGGAGGAGGAGGAGGAGGAGGAGGAGAAGGAGGAGGAGAGTGAAGTTTCAGGGCTCACACTGGCCCACAGCATGAAGGATTGAGTAGTTGGTGCAGGACAGGAATGAAATGGTGTCACTCCAAAATTTTCTTATAAAATTACTTGCGGATGATCACTTTGTGGAGGCATTGCACATTATTCAAATACTTGAAGAGTGGTGGAATTGCCTGACTTGTAGTATCATTACTTACAAAAGAGTCTCTGTGGTTTAATGAGTACAAATGTAGAAGGAATTTTAATTAGGAACAAAAAATAATTGCTTGAAATAAAAATTCTGAGGTACTGAAATTTTTAACTTAATGTCAGAGTGAATCCCCCGATCTATAGACATTCAAGGCAATATATTATTCTCTGACTAAGGTGTGTAACATTAGTTTATTCTAAACTGCTTAATGATTTTAAGTCATTTTTTACATCTGTTTAGTAGTTGGTGTACCATATGATTTTTCCCCCAGTTTTGTTTATTCTTACTAATGATTATCAGAAAATTCATATACAAGTCTTTATGTAGATACATATTTTCATTTCTCATAAGCAAATACCAAGGAATAGAAATGCCAGATTTTATGGTAAGAAGTGATCATACATGAGTAATTTTACAAGGGGAATTTTTGGAGCTAGTGGAAGGTGACCACTGCTATCCTGCACTGACTGTGCCCAGTCCTCCCATGATGTGAGCCAGTGTGGGCTCTGTAACTTTTCAACAAGCTACCTGTCTTCCAGAGTGGTTGTACCATTCTGCATTTCCTTCAGTGACATACACAGGTCTAACTTCTGCACATCCTCGGTGACACATGATGTTTTTAGTCTTTTCCATTAAAAGGTATTCTAGAACATGTGTAGTAATAGTTCATTGTGATTTTAAAATTAATTTTCCAAATTGTCAATGGTATGGAGTTCATTTTATGTACTTATTAGCTATTATAAATATCTTGGGTGAAATACTTATTAAATATTTTCCCATTCTTCAGTTGACTATTCACTTGATATTCTTATTACCAAGAGTTATTTATATATCATAGATACAAGTTCTCCCAATATGTGACTTTTTGTTCCATTTTTAATGCCTTTACACACAATGAAATTCATGTTGTAAAAATATAAACTTCACTAGTTTTTAGTATATTCAAGGAATTGAGTAAACATCTAATTTTAGAAAAATTCATCACCCCCAAGAGAATGTGTGTACACATGAATATTCAGTCATTTCTTATTCCACTCCTGATCCCCACTTTAAGCCTTTGGCAAGTTACTAAAAAATGCACCAGCTGTGAATCAGGATATAGGCCTTCGTTGGACACCAAGTCTACCAGTACCTTAGTCTTGGACTTCCAAACATCCAGACGTGTAAGAAGTAAGTTTCTATTGTTCATAAACCATGTGCTTTATGTTTTTTTTTGCTGTAGCTGGCTAGTCTGAATAAGACACTTGATAGTTTTCCTTGGGTACTTGAAAAGGGTGTGTGGTGTTGTGTTGCTGGTGGAGACTTCCATGAATGTCAGTTGTCTCTGATGGTTGGTTGTGGTGTAGGGATATTCCATGCTCATATATCGGAAGATCCAATATTACTAATATAAACAAGTCTTCCCAATTTGATCTATAGATTCACTGCAATTCTAATTAAACCCCAGTAAGATATTTCACAGATATCAACTGCTGCAGTCCGGTTGCAGCAAACTACACTGGGGGTGACGAGCAACTTGTGTACATTGATACAGCAGGAGTGGGAGCCGTTTATTGTAGGACAACAGAGGTATTTATACATTCCACACAGCTTATCTTAATTAGCATAAACTAGATACAGCAGTCAACCAATAAGGAATCTCCACACTTAATGGCTCACTGGCGTTACTTCACAAACCACTCCCCCTGGCAAAATGCCAGGCGCCATCTTGACTTGTTTACAGACCTTAACAATCAACTGTATAATTGTAAATTAAATAGAAAGATAAATGATCTTGAATATCAAGCATAATTTTGAAGGAGAGGAAAGTTGGAGATTCATATCACCCAATTTCAAGACATACTATAAAGTTATAGACATAAAGATTTGAGGAGGAGGAAGATGGCCACAAAGGGCAGTAGGTGGGAGTGTTGTGGAGTCAACACTTGGCATTGCCTGGAGTGGAAGCCACAGCTGTGATGAAGCCTCAGGGACACACAAGCTGCAGCAGCAGGTGTCAAGCCTGGGAAGCTCCTGGATTGCTCCAGGGTCAGTTTCCTGGTGTGACAGAGTTACATTGTGGAACCATGGGGGACAGACACACTGCCCTTTCTCATGAATGACAATTATTTCAGAACAAAAAGTGTTTTTAAATAGGGAGAGAGGCAGAAACACATATCAGTAATGCCCATGGACTAACATCACTCAGAACTGAAGATGATTCACTTGGATGTTCACAAACATGGTCTTCAGAATCACAGCAGATGTACACATGATGTCAGCTCACTCACACCCAGGTCACCCACCACAACCAGATTTCAGATTGCCAAGAGAACAGAATGACCCAGCTGGGTGGCCTTGGTTAGTCTCCAGTTCTGGCCACACCAGAACTGGCACCAGGAGGCCCAGTGCCATGACTTGAAGGCTGCACTCACTGGCTCCCACAGTCACTGAGTGCCATCTGAGCTCTCTCAATACAATGCTGTTCCTCGAGGACAGCAACACACAATTTGGTAATAAATCAACAGCATTTGATCCTTTCTATCCCAAAAGGGCTCCAGTGCATTCTCACAGGGGCAGAGGTCTCCAGAGGTGGATTTGCCTCTCCTGCCTGAGAAGCCTCAGCTGGCAGGGGGTCTTGTGCAGTGCTTCACCTGCCTGCATGGGGCCCCTCATGGCTTTGCCTCAGACCGGGCGCCCACATCACAGCAAGGCAGGCAAGAGAACAGGCTCAAGACCCAGGTTCCCCTGGCCAGAGTAGGTGCTGCTTCACGGGAAGTGGCTGGCCTTGTGGAGTGCCCAGCTGGACTGCTGAAGGCTGGAGAGACGCAAACCCAGAGACAGCACTTGGAAGGGCTCCCTCTTCAGGCACAGTGTGTGCCTTGGAAACAGATGAAGCTCATTGGCTGTACATTGCCTGAGTGGGCCCCTAAAAGTCCAGGTGGTGGAAACTTGAGCCCTGGTGTGGAGGTGCTAAGGTGGTAGAACCTCTAAGAAGTGGGGCTAATGGAAGGGGACCATGTGGGGGGGCACCACCCTCAGAAAGGATTAATGTGGTGTTCATGGGGCCCAATTCTCACAAGAACAAGTTGCTATAAAAATATCAAGCCTGACCCCCAAGTCCCCCTGGCTTCCTGTTTCACCATGTGATCTCTCTCTTGCATGTGCTCCTGCCCTGGTGTCACCAAGTGGGTGGCACCATGTTGTGATGCAGCCAAGGGAGCCCTGGCCAGAGGCCAAACAGATGGGGCTACTGATCAAGAACTTTCAGTTTCCAAAGCTCTAAGTTAAATAAACCTCTTTATCAAGTACTAGCCTTAGTTATTTTGTTATAGCAACAAAAAGCAGACTAATGTACCAACCAAATGAAGACAGGTGGAACTATTTTACTCATAACTGGTGATGGCAATGGAGTCAACCACCATCACCTGCATTTGATAGTGCATAGGACAGGACAGGGATGGGGTAGTTTTACAGCAGGAAAAGGAGACAGTTGATGGTGTGTTTGGATTAGAGGTCAGTGACCTGGAAAAAATGGAGAGTTAACTAAAGGCAAGGCATACTTTTTTTTTTCTTTTAGCATATATTTGTCCTTCCCTATTCTTTTTATAAATCAGATTTTTTTTACATTGCCTGAAAATCTGTTTGATTAGTAAGAATTTATTTCATTCTCAGAGTAATGTTGCATTAGAAATTTTTAATGAAAATGACTGCTGAAAGGTCTGTACAGAACAGAAGAAGTCAGTGATGGGGAACAGCTCTCTTGGGTACTCAATATAAATCCCTGCTCAACAAAAGTGAGGGGTGACGATTTGAGTTGTGTTGGGAAAGTTTGCGGAATCACAGTGTAAATAATTATGTTGGGCAAGTCCCCAGGGCTGCCACAGAGTCCTGAGAGTGACTGTGAAGCAGAATGAAGCCATGGGTGACAGCAGAAGGCTCACTGTAGCCCTCCAAGGAATTCCGTCCTTCCACCACCCCTTCTCCTTGAAGATAGGTGTCCCTGGAGACTGCTCCATCTTGCAGTCATTATTTAGCTCACTTGAAACTTTTTAATAGCTGCATGCAATACGAGAGAACATGTTAGAAAGTTCTATTCCTCCTGGAGCTGAATCTCTGAGGGCCCAGAGAAAACAAGATCATGATCCTAGTAGCTCTGCCTAGTAATGGCTGTAATGAGCTCTCTGGGGTCAGTTGTCCCAGCTTCTGTGGAGAACTGCGGCAGGTGACAGTCTCTCTCCTGCCCCACAAGAATTTCCCGGTTATTCAGAGGCAGTCACATGAGCAAATGCAACCACATTTCATTTTAGCCAGAAAACAGAAATGGCCCAAGAAAAACTGCTTTTATCAATAAATCCAAACATTTCTCATTCTTCAATGCCTTTCCCTTCTCATCTAATTCTGCCTTTCCCTTCTCATCTCCTTGGAAGATGACTGTCAGGTCCCATGAGTCCACCCTTCAGTGAGATAGCAGGCTGACTATGTTTCCTTTTCACCTACAAGACAGGGTACAGGAAGGGAAAAAAGGACACAGTTACTGAGATTCACGCATGTTAGGCTCACATAAAGCACTGCAAAATACCTAATGGTGGAAATAATATACTGTCACACCTGGTCTTCTTCCAAACATATTCCATCCATTATCTTGAAAAACAGCAAGAAGAAAAATAAAGCACTTTGTTAATGAATTGGTAGTTTGAGAGTTTACAGGTCGTATCTGAACCCAGAGAATCAAAGTGAAGCTTAATTTAGAGGAAACATGCAAATACTTCGTGGACACGCTGCCCAATTTTATCAAGAGAGCTGTGACCAGGTCTCCGCTTTACAGGTAGCTTTTCTGTTTTTACCAAAAACCATTTTTCCCCTACCTGTCAGTCTGTGAAAGAAGCAGCACTATTCACTTCCTACCAAATTCCTGGTGTTCTGAGGAAATAATGAGAAAATTACAAATTTATTCCCGTGGCTGCAGGAAAAGTGGACCAGGGAGCTTTTTACCCGTGCGCTTCAGCCCGCATCCACTGCAGGACACTTTTGCATCAGGGATCAATCGGAAATGCATGTGTTCTTTGAGAGTTGGAGATTGTTGTGGTGCAAACCTGAACACTAAATTACTTTTATTTTCTTCCAAACTTTTATTTTAACTTTTAAATATTAGAGTAACATACTATCATGGTTATACATTGCATGTTGATAAGGTTAAGTGTTAACATTCTTAAAAAATATTGAAAGAATGAAAGAGGAAATTGAAAGTCCATTTCTTTCAAACCCCAATTATATTTGCATATTTATACAAACCATAGTATTTTAATAATATGGTTGAAAAATATGTAACATTCTGAAACATTTTTCAAAAATATTTTGATATATTTACATATTTAACATATAATAGTTTAATAATTTTATTAATTTTAATTTTATATAGCATATATTATAATTCCTATTTAATCTATATTTAATATGATTTAAACATATTTAATAAATACATTTGAAATACTATATAATAAACTTAAAGTATATTTAATATATTTTGATTTTGCTTTCCTGTAAATGCATATCATATTCTTTGTGAATTTATGCTCTTTATTTATAACTGTGCAAACATTTAGTTATGAAGTCAACCATTATTCAGTCTGTTTCCTGTTTTAACCACAGAGCTTTGTATGTATCTTTCTCTTTTTATTCAAATATTCTTAATAAAAAAAAATTCCTGAGAAGTAGGACTAACATGATGTGTGAATTTACAAAATTTTTAAGAATTTTATACAAAATCCTCCAACAATTTAAAACTGATACACATTCTCATACACAGTGCATAGTCTTCATTTTCTTATATCCAGATTATTACTAAACTGAAAGGTAGTTGCAATGTGGTAGGCAAAAATAATAACTCATTGCGTTAATTTGTATTTATTTAATGATACATGAGAATGAAAAAATGTTGTGTTTGGGGTTAGATGTGCTATTGTTTGAGTGAACTGTATGTCAGACCTTTTGTTTTGTCCAGATGACTGTGACCTATTTGTTAGACCAGGATACAAGAAAAGACCACTGACTCCAATTAAAATCAAATTAAAGCAAGCTTATTATTTCGACAGGCCGGGCTGCCTCTCCCTCCCAAAACAGTGGGAACAAGACAGCAGCAGCAGCTTTCCTGCAGCCCAGCTTTATAGCCCAGAAAGTTATACAAAGGGGGATTACAAATAACAGAACTCTGACAAGCATCACACTAATGGTAGTTTACATTTTTGCTGGCCCCAACATCAGAATTTATGAAGGTCACTAGAGCCTCAGAGAGGGTCGTTGTCTGGCCAGGGAAGGCCAATATTTATGAGGTGTCACTAAAGTTTCAGAGAGGGCTACAATCTGGTCAGAGAGGCAGGCATGGGTTAGTTCAAGGCACGGGCAGGCATTCCAAGCAGGTTCAGAATTTTCAGTAATTTATAGTAAAGCCAAAATTATCTTTTCATGGCTTTGTGGCGAGATGGCTCCCAATTTTAAGAAAAGATCAGTTTGGGTCTATCATATTGATTTTAAAAGGTTTATTTCTTGGAAAAAATCTTTGATTATTAAAATTATTTTCTGTCTCTACTACATTCCTGTTGCATGATTTCAATATTTTAAAAAACTATTAGCAGGATTTATCCGGAACTTGTTGAGTCATTGCTATTTGTTCACTGGCTGTCATACTTGATTTGCATATTCTTTTTTTTAAACTTAATCCTTAATTTCAAAACAACTATAAAATGATATAATTTAAAATTCTGGTTTTATGTGTATGGGTGTGTGTAAACACACATGCATACATATATACAAGTTCTACTTCTGAAATGAACTTTTGGGGTCCAACATGAGTCTCAGGTGGCATCAGCTGGAAGAAAACATGTAAGCTTTAATATAACAACCATAAAAGAATGTGTCTCATCCTTAATTTTACTGGTTGAAACACTGCTGTCATTGTAGAGGATCTAAGGGCCAATTTTTCTTTCTCCAAAGGGTTATGAGAATGGTTCCAGTTTTTTGTTTGAACACAACTTAAAGAATATCAGTCCATCAAATTCCATACATACATTTTATATACTACCTTCCAGTGATTTCATTACTCCAGACTGAAAATAAAATTTATAGGTCAAGTGACAACGAAAATACCAGACTCTTTGGGAGTATCCTTTTGAAAATCATATTAAAATATTAAAAATTAGAATTTAAAATGCTTCAGAAAACTGTCAAATCTCAAAATTTCCAAAGCTATTCATATGCACATGCTGTTACCAAATGGCCAATTGGTCCCATCAAACATTCAAATCTTGAGGATATGAACACCTAATACCCCAGATTAAAAAACAACAACAACAACAACAACAAAAACTAAGAGTCTTGATCCCCACCCACCTGATGTTACTCTAGTATTCCCCTAAGGGTACCTTTGATTCCTACCCACCTGATGTCACTCCAGTTTTTCCCTAAGGATAGCCCTTCTCTTCTCTTCTACAGCTCCCGCTGATCACCCATAGGAGTACTCAGTTCCCATGGTACTAACAGGAAGCCACCAGCCAGCCCCCAGGCAGCCTCTGTGCTGCAAGAACCTGGTCCCCCATCTTCTCCTATGGGCCTATAAGAGCCCCCGCCCAGTGCTGGTTGGTTTCAGGGGTCAGCAGCAAGCCCTCATTTGGGCTTTGGCTGGGAGCTCCTGGAGGCCTGCTGAAGGTTGGGCAGTTGGCCCACATGGCAGGTAGACAGAGGAGGGTGCTATTGCTGTTTATTATTATTATTTTCTCTTGATTGCCTCTTTTCTGCAATTTAACTGATCCCCACCCCCGGCAGTCACTCTGTTGCATCTTTTCTCTGAAGCAGTGTTATACCATTGCTCTTGTCACTTTAATCAAATTCTAAGAGACATAAAACAAGTGGCTTCTACTTTTTTCAGAAAGAAAACAGGACCTAATGCATAGAAGAGAGTTCAGGGCCTTCAGGCTGGTTATTGGCAAGTTGGGATTTTTGTAGTCACTTGTGTTCTTCGTAATTTCTAATGGAGAAGTCTCCTGACCTCCTTACTTTCTACCTATGTCACTGCATGAGCTTACACAAAATCTCACCCAGCAAACCAAACTGCAGGCAAAAACATTAGCACACATTCCTCCTATAACCCTCAGGAAAGTTGAAATCAGCAAGACTAAGTGACCAGAGAGTGGGGAATTTATTCTTTTACCTTTGATTGTGGAAAATAAATTTACTGTAAGAACTTCAATGTTCAGAAGTTTTCCCCAAAGATAAAGCTTTTTAAAAAAATTTTAAAATCAAAAGATCTGAGACAAAAGTTAAGTTGTATTCTGCCCATTTCCCCCAGTTTACTGATAGAATATCCTGCTTTGGGAAGCATCCTTTAAGTCCCTAATCATTCAGTAGTCTAGGTGTTTTCTAACCTACACTTAATAATTTAGTACTGCTGGGCTCTGAGGAGCATGCCTGTAATCCCAGTGGTTTGGGAGGCTGAGGCCAGAGGATTGGAAGTTCAAAGGCAGCCTCAGCAACCCTGCCTCAAAAACAAACAAATAAACAAAAAAAAAAAAAAAAAAAAAAAAAAAACAGGCTAGGGATATGACTCAGTGGTTATGTGACCCTGGTTTCAATCTCTCATAGTGTGTGTTTTATGAATCTAGCTCTCTTCATTCTTCTTAGCCAAATTTATTAGGGTCATTTTTTTCAGTCTTTTTTAAATTGATTTTTTAAAAAAATAAATTGACAGCAGAATGCACTACAATTCTTATTACACATATACAGCACAATTTTTTATATCTTTGGTTGTATATAAAGTATGTTGACACCAATTCGTTTCTTCACACATGTACTTTGGATAATGATGTCTATCACATTCCACCATCCTTGCTAGTACCCTGCCCCCTCCCTTTCCCTTCCACCCACCCCTCTTCCTTATCTAGAATTTATCTAATCCTCCCATGCTTCCCCTCCCTACCCCACTATGAGTCAGCCTCCTTATATCAGAGAAAACATTCAGCATTTGTGTTTTTGAGATTGGGTAACTTCAGTCTTTTAAATTACTGTTTGAAAATTACCATTATTACACATATTCTCTTTCCCTTTCTGTTCACTCATTCCTTGCCATGAACCTCTCTCAGGCAAGAGAATCACATTGTTTTCAAGTGTCTAAAAGGCTAACAGAGGACAAGATATATTTGAAGTTGCTATTTTGCTTTTAGACAGATTACCCTCCCCAGTCCTGGCAATCAGATTATAGGATTCTGTTACTGAAGTAGAAATGAGTGATTGAGATCTGCACTGACATCATTTCCTGGGAAAGAAGAACTGGGGTACTTAAGGTGACACTGATACTGCAGAGAATCCGCCCCCACACACTGCTAAGACCCTGGCCCTGCTCAGAAGAGGCAAGCACCCTGTACTCCTCCAGCGGAGGCCTGAGTGCAGCCTGGTAGTCGCAATGAGGAGATCCCTGTGCACATTTAGAGTCGAGCAGTTGTTAGGGTGATAATACACCTGACACCCTGCTTAAGTGAAGAGGAGTAGGAGAAAAGTGAAGGTCTTGATTTAAAGAAAGTTAGTGGAGCTGGGCGCACATCACAGGAAATCCCAGCCACTCTGGAGACTGACAGAGGATGTCTATAAATTCCAGGTTAGACTGGGCAACTTGGTAACGTGCCTCTCAATAAGACCTGTGGAAAGGACTGAGGGTTTAGCTCAGTGGTGGTGCACTCCTCGGTTCAATCTCCAGTACCAGAAAGAGAAAACAAAAAATGACTCAGTTGAGATCAGGTAATGACCTATAAATACGCAAATGAAGAGATTATAATGTGATTGTACATACATTAAAGCTAAAATATTTTTCTTTCTGAATAATAAGGAGAAAGTTTCTACTTAATAAAATTGATGATGTCAGGATTTTCCCACGTGAATGCTTTACCAGTGTTTGAGCAAAGGGGAAGGACCGATAGTCTCGGGGGCGTGTGTTCCCCCACATCCTGATATTCGAGGCTTCTGGAAGTGTAGGTTCACCGCTCTCATTTCGTCCCCATCTGCGCCACAGATAAGGTGAAAGGGAGCCTGGGAGAGTCCAACGACAGCGTGGAGGATGGCTTCATCTTGGTGGGCTTCTCCGACCGGCCCCAGCTGGAGATGGCGCTCTTCGCGGTGAATCTCCCCCTGTATGTTGTGGCCGTGCTGGGCAACTCCACCATAATCCTCTTGTGCGTACTGGACCCTGGGCTTCACACCCCGATGTACTTCTTCCTGGCCCATCTTTCCTTTCTGGACCTCTGCTTCAGCACCAGCTGCATTCCGCAGATGCTGGTCCACCTCCGCGGCCCGGCCAAGACCATCAGCTTCGCGGGCTGCACGGTGCAACTCAGCTCCTTCCTGACCGTCGGGGGCGTGGAGTGCCTCCTCCTGGCGGTGATGGCCTACGACCGCTACGCCGCAGTCTGCCGGCCGCTGCACTACGCTGTGCTCCTGCGCCCGGGGCTGTGCTGCCGGCTGGTGGCTGCGGCCTGGGGCAGCGGCCTGCTCAACGCCGGCGTCATGTCGCCGCTCACCATGGTCCTCCCGCGGTGTGGTCGCCGCAGAGTCCCGCACTTCCTCTGCGAGATGCCGGCGCTGATCAAGATGGCCTGCGCGGACGCGCGGGCGGTGGAGATGCTGGCCTTCGCCTTCGCGGTGCTCATTGTCCTGCTGCCCCTGGCGCTCATCCTGGTGTCCTACGGGCACATCGCGGCCGCGGTGAGGAGGATCCGGTCCGCCGCCGGGCGGTGGAAGGCCTTCAACACCTGCAGCTCGCACCTGGCGGTGGTCTCCCTGTTCTACGGGAGCATCATCTACATGTACATGCAGCCCGGGAACAGCGCCTCCCAGGACCGCGGCAAGTTCGCCACGCTCTTCTACAACCTGGGCGCGCCGGTGCTCAACCCGCTCATCTACGCCCTGAGGAATCAGGAGGTGAGGGCAGCGCTGCGGAAGGCTTCGGGGCGACCGCGATGAGGAGGCGCTGGGCAGCACAAAGTGGTTCCAGGTACCCTCAACTCGGCCGGCGAATCCAAGGCGCCGGGAATGGAACCCAGGGGCGCTCAAGCACCGAGCCAGTCCCCAGCCCCTTTTATTTTGAGACAGTCCCTAGCTAAATTGCTGAGGCTGGATTTGAACTTGCTGGATTTGAACTTTCTCGGACCTCCCGATTCTCTGAAATTAGAGAATTTCATACCCGCCTGTTAATGAAGTATATTCAAAGTCATTATGAATCAACTATTTGCTACACATGGTACACATAAATCTCCACAGAATAATATTTAGTGAAGCTCAAGTCCCAGAAGAAATGAAATGACTCTGATATAAATATAAAATGAACATGTATTAAAGATTTATTTCACTCAACGAGGGAACCAGGCAGATGTAATAATAAATTTTTAAAAAATAAAACAAAACACTGATTTACAAGGAGTGAAGGAATGGTGAAATAAACGTGCAAATGGACACAAATGCTTGCGGCCGTGGAGAAAGTCACCACTTCGATGTCTTACAGGACTGCATGAGCACATCACAGACAAGAGACATTTTTCACTGCTACCAGTTATCAATAATTTATAAAGTTGTAAAACACCTGTCACAGAATCATTCTGGAGAGGTGCCCTCTTGGGTCTAGACAGTGCAGGACGCTCGCAGAAGCTTAGTGGGTGTATCTTATTAATGTTTTAGTAGTAGGTCTACAATCCTTATTAAAAGGATGTGAGAATCTAAACCACCCCAGGTGACTGACATGACCGAGTGGTGTGGAAGTGGTGTGCAGGCCTGAGCCACTGAGGTTCTCTGACCAGCAGTTTCCTCTTCCTGGAGTGCGCCGTGCATGTGCCTTTGACCTGGTGATCAGCCCTAGTCCTGCCAGGGCTTCGCACTTAGTTCACCACTTTAACTTAGCTACTAGGCATTCAGTATCACCCAAAACTCATCGCCCCACAAAAATCCATTGACTGAATCTTTCCCATGCTTCAACCCATCATTTAATATAGCATTCTTGTAAAACGGTTTGGAATTCTTTGGTATAAAAATGTTGCCTTTCCTTTTTACCTATGGCAATTTTCTATGATGAAATGACAGTTTTTCTAGTTAATGTTACATGTATACATTCTGTATGTCTCCTATTAGAGCCCAAATTCCTTGGTTGTAAGACCACCTATGTCCTTACTCCTTCTTAGCCTCATTCTGGGTAGTAAGTTGCTATTAAAGTGATTTGTACATAGTATGTGATCAGTAATAGCTTGTGATAATTATAAATTTTAACTGATTTATTATATCCATAAATTATTTTTTAAAAATATTTATTTTTTAGGTGTAGTTGGACACAACACAATGCCTTTATTTTTATATGGTGCTGAGGATTGAACCTGGGGTCCCGCCTGTGCTAGGCGAGTGCTCTACTGCTGAGCCACAATCCCAGCCCCGATAAATATTTTATTTTTAATTGATGTCACAATTGTCCTTGTTCTTCAACATTATAAGCAAATCTTTTTTGATATGCTGTCTCAGTTCAAATCTGTCAAACATTTAAAACTATTTTTTTCAATTCAATGTAAACTCAACCATGAGAGAGAGAGAGAAAAAAAAAACAATCATTGAGGAATCTCTGTTCATGGGTATCAAAAATCATCCTCAGATTTTTGGAACAAAACTTTTTAAAAAAAAAAAATTTTGTCTGAAATGTGCATCACAAGCCCAGAGGCAGCTATGAATTTTGCTATGGTCTATAGCTGTCCCCACAGAGGAGTCTGGACAACTGTGGTTTGATGCATTCAGGCCCAAGAGAGATTTCTGCTCCCCTCATTAAAATAATTTCCCCCTGGAACTCCTAGTTCATTATTCCTCATTTGTTTTCCATTTCCCATTACTATGTGAACTCATTTCAAATAAGACTTCAGGTGAACAAGAGTGAAATATGTTTGCAAATCACAGATGTTCTGGAAAGCTAGAGTATGGTGTTGGTGAAGGGCACTATAGCCATATAGTACCCAGCTTCAGGCAGGGAAGAAATTACTTAACAGATGTGTTATAATGGACAGTTACAGAAGATGCTTTGAATGAGTGTTACTTTTGTTTCTGGTACAGAAGTGCAAGTAACATTTTTCAAGGCACTGGAGATTGAAGTTAGTTGACCCCTAGACTTCTAGTCCTCTATTAGGAAACTACCACAAGAAGTGTAGATTTGGTGATTTCCAAAATAGCTTCAACATTTCTGCTTTTTCCTAATTTATGCAATTACCAGTAGTAATTTAATACCTTAAAAAGCACATTTATTTTGCTATTTTATATTTTATAAAATAGTTATCTTGAAATTATATATTAGGAGAATGTTAAGACTGAGAATCAAAAACAAATGTTTATCTTGCTATTAGAGATCTAGCATACTAAAATAATTTATAAAGGCCTAACAGAACAATGTGAATGAGTGTCCTATCCACTCTAAAATTGACCCTGCATAGTCTCCTTTCTGTCCTGATGTGCTCAGGTAGATATGTGCTCAGGAGTTTGCTCTGTTCTGCAGAGCCAGAACTTCCTCTGATGGACCTCAGAAGTTTTAAATATCTTCAATAGTGTTTAAAAGAGTAAATTAATTCAATCTGCTGGAGTATTTTATTGTCTGGGGGGTTATTCTTTAAACACTGTCACTATAAAGGAATGGATCAATAATGTGAGAATATCAGCCATAATTAAGAGGCCTATAAGTCATCTATTCACAGTCATCCTGTGGAAATTAAATATCACAGTTATATGAATAGGTAAAAGTATATATAGTTAAAAAGTACATATGAATAGTTAAAAGTATAAAAGAGCTTATTTTCCTCTGGTTTCTTGTTAAAAGTGCCAACATTTCCTCTTTATGCTTATGAAGAAAAATTTAAAATTTTGTTTCATCTGTGCAATTGATAGCTTCTGAAATTCAAGAATTGTTTGGCTCTCTTAAAAACAAGAATCTCTCTCTATCTCATTTTTTTCTACTGTGATTTTTTTACCCCAAAATGTTTGTTACATTTAAAACATAAAGCCAAATACATAGATCCAGATATATGAACCATATACAAATATTTATACAATCATTATTCAGTTCTACATAAATCCATCTATACATTCTAATTTATCCAGCAACACTCTTTTACTCATTCATCCATATATTCTAATTTATCCATCAATACAATGTCTTGAGTAAAATGCAGTATATCTCTAGAAAAGCAAAATTGGTTATCAGTAACACTGTCAAAGTAGATTATTTTCCATTTATCACTTGAAATGGTAGAAATAGATATTTCCTGAGAATAGGAGAATTGCCAAGAATAAATCCATAATACTTCTTAATACATGCTCTGTAAGAATAATTAATAGATGAGCCTTCAGTCATTTCTGGGCATATCAACACTAAACAAACTGAAGCTTCAGGAAGACATTTTTTAAGGTAAACTTCATTCCATGAGGGTTATTTGTTTGGTTTTTTGGTTTTAAATGCAAAGAAAGGACTTTATTTTGTCCAACAGCACAGCATTTGCAAGTCTTATTTTCTGTATAGTTAAAATGAGGAATTGTTTGGGGGCTACCTATAACTATTAACAAAAGGAGATATCTGATTTTCAACACTGTATAGGTTATTCCAATAATAACAACAAAAAGAGTGCAGGTCTTCAGGACAGGCAGAAATTTTGTTTTGCCAGATATGGAATATGTGTGCTGTCACTGAACATAAGAATGCCCTGTCAATCGTGGGGTCATGATGCAATAGTGTCTTCACTGTAGGATGGTCCGTCTTACACACTGCCTCAGACTGGGCACAGGACTTCAACACCTGCTCTGGTAACTGGGAACAAGGTACATGCAGACATGGGGTGGCATCATATTTACATGAATGGCTTCTCAGCAGCAACTCAAAGCAAGTCACGTTTCTATAGAAAAGATCATATATACACTGCACTTCAGCCTCTAAATGTGAACCCCAAAACATTCCATTTTCAGTAAGCAATGAATTTGGTGAGGGTCCCACACCCTCAAATCCTAATTTATCAGAGCAAAACCTCCTCTTTGGCTTCCAAGAGCTGGTCATGGGATTCTTCTTGCTGCAGCAACTTATGCAGATTCATGATGATTCTTTCAATGTTGAGGGCATGCACAGCATGTGTGGGCATGACTTCCCCATGTGCCTGCAAGGTCTCAAGGAGGTCATACATGTTCACTGGAGGCAAGGCGCATGCAGGGCATCCCTGAAGCAGGCCACCAGGGGCTAGGCTTGCCGTTTCCCCAGCACCGTGGAGGTGCACAGCCAGGTTCTGACCCCCACAGCGGGCAGATGCAGCTGGAGGACTTTGGATTAAAGTATTACAAGCCACCACATTGTTCTTCAGACAAGGCTGTGGGGTTATTACTGCTGAAGGCATGTTTAAAATGGCCATCTTGCCACCAAAGGCCTTTCCTTGAGGATACCACTGATGACAGTCTCCAAGTTGGCTCTCCACTACGTAGACCACAGCTGAAATGGTGTCCTGTGCCATGTCCTCCAGCCTATGCCGATAGATGGTCTCTGTCATCCTCCTTGGAGCTGACTATGGGTGGGAACAAAGTTTCATGTTGTTGGCATCCTGAGGATCCTTTGCCACGAACTGCTGTGCTCCATAGAGGGGATTATGGGGCTGTAATCCACCATGAACTGCTGACGAACAGAAGAAAGCTTTAAACTGCCCTTGGTTTCCCAGGTTTGGCTGCAGAACCACCTGTCCAGTGCAAAGATCCAGCATCCTCTGGCATGGAAACCCAGGTCTGATGGCTAGTGAGAATGGCGGGAGAAACTCGTGGCCAGGATGGACATTATCCTATGCAGAAAGTTGATGCACTTCACAGTCACATTTTTCCTTGCTGATCTTCTGCTTGGCCCACAACTTTAAGTTACCCTAGTTCTGATGAACATTGTCCCCCCAGAGCCACTCAGCTGCTTCTTAGTGGCTTCTAGCCAGCTGGTAGAGGTTGCCATGACCCAGTGTCAGGGATGGCACAGCCCTCTACCATGATTTCTAATGCTGTTGAGGGGTGTTACTGCCACACACCCCTATTGCTATGGAGCAGAGGCCTTCTTCAAATCATTATCCACAGTACCCTGTAAAGATGATTATAGAAGAGCAAAAAGAAGAGTCAAATTGCCCCCTGGCACCTAACACCTGCTCACCTAAGAAATAAAAGCATTAAATTCTTTTTTAAAAATTCTTAGATAATTTCTATCACACAGATGGTGTGTTTGTTCTCGGATGAGTAGAAGTGTCCCTTGATCCATTTTGGCAAAATGATGTGAATTTATCACATTTATTTGCCAGTAAATGCTGATGATGACTGGTGGGATCCCAAGTCTCTTGTAAAAAGTGACCCCCCATGTAATTCTCTTCAGGGTGACCAGATTCATCCACTGAGGGAGTGACAGCCTTGTTCTAGAGCCCCAGACATCGTGGCTACATCTGGGCAAGGGTTGAGCAGATGTTCTGAAGATGTTTTCGGACTCAGCAGAGTGATCTACCCTGAGCCAAGACTGACTTCCAGAGCTCTGCGGCTTATCAGTCCGGGCACTGCCTACTCTACACTGAATTTCAGCGTCTGATGGCCAAGCTCCCCGACCATCTAACACAGCAGATCAGCTCTTCTCCTTCCATGCATGGTCTTTCCTTAGCGACACAATGTTAGTTTAACATCCAATTAGAGGAATGGAAAACATCTGCACTGTAGACTCAAATACATGGATGAGAAAAATCAAAGATAATATAAATAAATGTAGAGAGAGATTTACTTGGACGGCTTAATATTTTAAGATGTGCATTCTTTTCAGAACAATCCATCGATTCTCTCTGAATCAATCCAAGCAGGATTTTTCTTAAGATATCAACTAGATGATCCTCACACTTAACGTGAAAATGAGGCAACTAGAAAGAAGCACCAATGTCATCTTGAAGAAGAAAGACAAGTAAGTTAATGAACAGAGTAGAGAATCCAAGAATTGATCCACATATTAATATTCACTGTTTTTTAAAAATTTTATCACTAAAGCAATACAATGGAAAAAGAAAATTCTTTTGAATAAAGAGCTGGTGATAGAATATCCATGTAGTGGAAAAAACAGATACTTGATCCCACCTTGGACAGGTAAAAAATCATGAGATGACTCATAAAATTCAATGTGAAACTAAACCTATGAGTTTTGCCCTTGCTGTCTATCACTTTGGAGGGATAAAAGCGCCACGGTGATGGTGTGGATTAGGAATCTGGACATGGTACAGTGGCGTGTTTTTTTCTGCTTCCTGACATCTGTGAGGAGGGCCTGAGAGGCTGCTGCAGCTCATGGAGGCCATGTGTCAGGGCTTCATTTCTTCACCACATAGCATTTTAGAGAATAAAATCTCCTGGATGACCTTTCACTCATGGCTGAAGCTTGGTGTGAGATGATTGAAAGAGCAAGGTGCTTGTGGGACTGCTCTTTCTAGGTCACAGGACTCTGGGTGTATGTTTCATGTGGTGCCTGGCTTCCTGCAGCTGGAGTGTTTCAAGAAACTGATGGAGACTTAGAGCTTCCTACCCGTGAGTGCATCACCCTTCAAGAGAAGGAACACAGTGATACTGTGCCCCTGGAATGTCCCCTTTAGCACACAAGGACTTAGACCAGCCCAGGGAACTGACAGCAGCCCAGGATGGAACACACAGGTAAGTATTATCCAGGACACTGACTTTCTCTCACTCATGTTGGGAGCTAGAGAAAGTTAGTGCTTTCTGTAGATAGTTGCTTTCTTGTGAGCATGCCAGGACAACTATTCCATAGGATGCTGCTGGTCATGAAAGGAACAAAGCAAAGTAAGCAAATCAATGGTGTCACTGCTTCTGAAGCCCATCTGACAAACCCTCTCCTTGCAACAATGGGGTGGATCAGAGGATATGCTCATCTGGGCAGTAGTCCCCGGACAAAGCAGGAGGTGCTGTCTGTGGCCACACACACTGGTGCTGTGAGCAGCAGGAAGGCGACTGTTCAACTGGTTGTTGCTAGGCTCTCTGGCAAAGCACACATCCAGCCTGTCATGGATGGACGCCCCCAAGCATTTTCCAGGAAGTCTGTGCTTCACCGCCTCATCTCAGGGTGTCTTCTCTATCACGTGGCAATCTTTGGCACTACTAAAGCACAATTGCACTGTGTAAGTTCCCCCAAGCCACCAATGTTCCAGAGTGTCAGAGCACCACCTTCTGCTGATCTAGTTACCAAAGCCAGTCAGCCCAAATTCAGCAGGAAAGAAAGAATATAGTCTTTCTGTTATGGTGGAATAGCAATATATATGCAGAGAGGGAAGAAATTGGGGGAACCTGTTGTAGATAATCTACTCCATGCTTGGAAAGAGAACATGTCTTTAGGGCTCCTGGTCTCCCGCCTTGGGTAGGGACTGGCCCTGATCGCCATCTTTGTTTTGTGCTCTGTGTGTATCAGTCTGGCTCATTTTTCTCCTCAGTTCTTATAATACTCTTTTTAAGATTTCCTTTTGTTATCCTACCTAGTTACATCTGCAGTTGGCATGGGGACTATGTCCTGCTTTGGCTGTATGACTTTCTAAACTTGCTTCCTGATTGCTGAAAGTTGGGTGCACAGCAGTATTTTTGTACCCAATAATCTAGTTACTTTTACTTCAAGTTGGTAGAGAGTTTGCAAAGGGAACTTCTCATGAACTTTGTGGGGGTATTTATTATATAAATCTAGTCAATGGCAAATCCCATAGGATATACCTACAATTCTTTTAATAGTGTCTCTCTTTGATTTAGTCATGGTACTACATGCATGTGAACCCACACTCCTTCCATGAGTCCTCACATCCATACCAAAAGTAAGGATCAACTTAGTATTAAACATAAACGAATAAAAATTGGAACAAATAAATAAAAAGTTGACTGACTTGGATGTCTCAACAGTTAAAATATCTCTGTTTGAGCTAGATAGTTCCTCTCACAGCCCCATACTTAAAAACAAAGACTGAACAGAAAAAAGGGGGAAGACATATACTAGGCACAGTGGGGTGTGTGCACAGGGAAGAGGCAGGGGGAGGGCTCAGGTGGTTGGACATGACAAAGGTAAAAAAGGGAAAAAAATGGGAAAAGATTCCAGATGGGATATAGGAGTATTTAATAAAGGAGATTTTAAAGCATAAAGCACTACTGAAGATGAAGAGATCTAACAACTAATGATAAAAAGTGAAAGGTCAAATTCACCATGAATTTAAAACACAAATGTTCCCAATAACGTTCTTTAAGTATATGAAATAAAACTAGATAAGAATAAAGCATAAAATTTCAACATTTCAATACACACATTGGTTAAAAGACAAGATACAAATAAGCAACAAAGTAAAATATCAGAGTGCTATGATGCTTCTGCTGATGGCAATGATGATGATGGTGGTGGTGGTGGTGGTGGTGATGGGGGACATTAAGGTAAGGGGCTGCAGCACTCTGAGTCCTGTGTAAGCCAACCAGAATCCATCAGTGTAACCCATCCTGTTCTAAGGGCAATATGAAATTGCTTACTAATGAAAGACTTGCCCAAGGAAGGTGCTGCTCCACTTCCACCAGGTGCTTTCTCTGCCCTGCTTCCACATACCCCTGAGGAAAGCCTCCTCAGTGTTCCTGCCTGGGCTCCCAAACCCCCTGAGGCCTGGCACTGGGACTATTCACAAATTAAGGGTTAACATAAAAATTCTTTAAAAAAATCTTAGAAATTTAAAATCATCAGGTAAATTCATGTATTATTATTCCATTAAATATTCTGAATATTCATGAATTAAAGAAATAAAAAAATTTAGATTGATAAAAGCATTACACATCAAAGGTACATAATACAGCAAAAGCCAAGGAAAATTTATAGCACTGAGGACTTACATTAGGAAGGAAGAAACCTTAATTCTCAAAACTTACAGCCAAGTGTGCATTGTGAGAAGTGAGGGTATTTTCAGGTTTAGGAAGATGGCAGAAGTGAGCAGGGCAGCAATCCGATCTCTTCACACAAGAGGAGGCAGGGAAGGAGATGCAGAATTGAGAGTTGGGTGATGAAATAAATGCTCTAAGATTTGATATTGAATAGTCTTCGATCTGGAGGGACTGGAAGACAGGGTACCAGAGTAGAAAACAAAGTCAGAGTTCCCTGACCACCACTGACCTGAACCATAGATGAGAAGGGAGGGGCATTGACAGGGGCGAGCAGACATTCTCTGAAGTTCTCCCACTTAGGAATGGTTGAAAAGACAGACAAAACTTAAAGCACAACAGTATCAGAAAGCTCCTTAAAATAGCATTAAAGAACTTAAAACCAAATTTTGAGCAGAAAGCTGAGCTGGGGTCCACGGCCACCACGTGGAGCTGTCATGGGAGAAGAGTTATCTCTGGAAAAGGGTCCAAGGAGTTCCAGGAGGAGAGGGGAACTCCATTCAGGACCGGGGGTTGGCATATGTGATGGAAAATAATTTCAGCACTAGCCAGACAAAGGCATAGACAGAGGTTTATTTAGGAAGATAGATGCATATTCAAGGGAAATGAGAGCTGTCTTGAGAGTGAGAAGCAGAACAAACGTAGGCTAGGGGGCCCAATATTTACAGAAGAGCTGTATCAGGCGCTGGACTGGAGGTGGATTCAGGGTGGAGATGCAGAATTTCAGGCCAGTTTTCCTGCCATGTGTTTTTCCCACATTTTACAAGCTCATGGGCTCAGGTTTGCAACTATGTTTTCTGCATCTCAATGGCTTAATTCTACATTTCAATTACTTGAGGTGTTTCCTTTAAGATTTTGTATTTCTCTCTCCTTATACTAAATCCCTATCTCAGAGCCATGAGTTGATCAGTCACCCTCTTAAATTACCATGATGTCTTCCCACACCCAGACGGCTGCAAATTAACCAGAGGGAAGTCCCCTACAGTGGGACCCCTTAAAAGCAGGGCCAGAAAGAGCTTCTAGAAGGACTACTTACCAGCCCTAAATTGCTGAAACTGTTCTCCCCCTCTCCACTCACCGCAAACAAGGGGAACCCAACTGACTCAAGGGGACCTGTTCCTGGGAAGTGCAGCAACCTCTGCTCATCCTCTGTGACACAGGCAAGGGTGCAAAGCTCTGCACAGTGCTTGCTAGCTCACTTCACTCAGACAGAGGCAACAAAGAATCAGCTCTGGCCCTGAACAAAGCAAGGCAGATTCACCATACCCCTGACCACTGACACTGGGGTGGGGGGTGCATCACAGGAAGACTAGGGACAGTCCCTGGGATCCAGATTGCTAGGCTGGGAAGAAAGTGTATTTGCTTGATGCAGGTTGAAATATTCTATGTCAGATAAGTCTTAGTTATTGATTGTATTATTGAGTTCTATAATTTCTTTATTCAACTTTTGTTTGGAAGATCTATCCAGGGGTAAGAGAGGTGTGTTAAAGTCACCCAAGATCATTGTGTTGTGGTCAGTTTGACTCTTGAGAAGAATTTGAACATAGCTGCACCATTGTTTGGGGCATATATATTTATGATTGTTATGTCTTGTTGGTGTATGGTTCCCTTGAGGAGTATGTAATGTCCATCTTTATCTCTTTGGATTAACTTTGGCTTGAAGTCTATTTTATTTGATACAAGGATGGAAACCCCTGCTTGCTTTCTCAGTCCATGTGAGAGGTATGATTTTTCCCAACCTTTCACTTTCAATCTGTGGATGTCTTTTTCTATCAGATGAGTCTCCTGGAGGCAGCATATTGTTGGGTGTCTTTTTTTTTTTAATTCAATCTTTTAGCCCATGTCTTTTGATTGATGAGTTTAAGCAATTAATATTCAGGGTTTTTATTGAGACATGGTTTATATTCCCAGCAACATTTGATTATTTTTGTTATTTAACTTGACTTGATTTTATTATTTGATTAGTTTTTCTTTTAGGCTACTACCTCCCTCTGCTGATTTTCACTGTTGTTTTTCATTTTCTCTTCATGGAATATTTTTCCAAGGATGTTTTGTAGTGCCATTTTTTCTAGCTATAAATTCTTTTAACTTTTGTTTTCATGGAAGGTTTTTATTTCATCTTCAAATCTAAAGCTTAATTTTTCCAGATACAAGATTCTTGGTTGGCACCCATTTTCTTTCAGAGCTTAATATATGTTGTTCCAAGATCTTCTGGCTTTTAGGGTCTGTGTTGAAAAATCTGCCATTATCCTAATTGGTTTTCCCCTATATGTAATCTGATTCCTTTCTCTCATGGCTTTTAAAATTCTCTCCTTATTCTTTATGTTGGGTATTTTTATTATAATGTGCCTTGGTGTGGATCTGTTGTGATTTTGTACATTTGGCATCCCATAGGCTTCTTGAATTTGGATTTCCAATTAATTTTTCATGTTTGGAAAATTTTCTGATATTATTTCATTGACTAGATTGTTCATTCCTTTGGTTTGAACTTCTATGCCTTCCCCTTTTCCAATAACTCTTAAATTTGGTCTTTTTATGCTATCCCATATATCATAAATATTCTACTCATGTTTTTTTACCATTATCACTGTGTGGCCTATTTTCTTTTCAAGACTATATATTTTGTCTTCATTGTCTGATGTCCTATTTTTCAAGTGGTCTACTCTGTTACTTTCATTTGAGCTTTTAATTTGTTTTGTTGTTTCTTTCATTTCAAGGATTTCTGTTTTTTTTTTTTTAAGAACCTCTATCTCCAAGTTGAAGTGATCTTTTGCTTCCTGTATTTGTTTATGTAGCTCCTTGTTGAAGTGATCTTTCACTGCTTGTATTTGCTCTCTTGTATCGTCCTTGAATTCACAGAACATTTTAGCCATGTACATCCTGAACTCCTTCTCTGTAATTTCTTCTGCTGTGGCTGCCAATGATTCTAATGATGTGGTGTCTTGATTTGTTTGGGGCACTTTCTTTCCTTCTCATTTCATGTTGCTTGTGTGTCTTCCTTTCCAGCTCTGTGGGTCTGGGGTGTTGTTGTTTTTACACTATAAGTTTTAGTGCTCTTGTGGGGCTCCAATACCTCTCCTTTGTGGGGAAGGACAATGTTAACAGATCCCAATATCAACAACATACCACCTATGAACAATTTGTTGTAATTAAGATGTTTACAGTTTAGTCTCATTGTACAGAAATGTTGGATTCAATTATTATCTAAAATATAATCAGTAGTTTTGTAAAAAGGTTTACAGTTTCTGACCGTGAACAATGAACTGGGGGTGGAGCAGAGGATGATATGCTGAGGAGGTAGAATGTGAGGATATAGAGTTAATATATCTTAGAAAGTGTGAAAGAGAAATCTAATGAAGAGATTAGTAGCAAGAGAATAGACAGGAAGTATTTTAGGGTAGACAAGTATGTGGGAAGACAGTAGAGTAGATAAACAAATACACATATGTGTTAACGTCTGTAAACAAGTCAGATTGGCACCTGTTGTTTTGCCAGAGAAATGTTAGAGTCTGTAAACAAGTCTGGATGGCGCCTGACAAAATGCCAGAGGGAGTGGTTTGTGAAGTAACAAAAGTGAGCCATTAAGTGTGGAGATTCCTTATTGGTTGACTGCTGTATCTATTTTATGCTAATTAGATAAGCTGTGTAAAATGTATAAATACCGCTCTTATTCTACAATAAACGGCTCCTACTCCTGCTGTATCAACGTACACAAGTTATTCGTCACCCCCTGCCCACCGCTTATTCTGCTGCAGCTGGACTTCGACAGATGGTGGCCCGTACGGGGAGCCCCGGGACACTCGGGGGTAAGTGACAAAAAAAGCTGCCCGTCCATAGATAGGATGGGAGCAATCTGCTCGTCCCTAGGCAGATAGGGCGAGAGGAAAAAATGGCCATTTCGAGAAAATGAAAAAGATTGATACAGTATGTTTGTGTCTTGTTTTGTCTTGAAATGTTGTATTGTCTTTGTGACAAAAATATGGAGGGGGTGAGAAGTAAATTGATAAGGGAAAAAGACACCCCAGTGGAACCAAGAATAGTTACGGCATGTGTTGATAAAAGCCCAGAAACTCTAGTCAGAAAGAAAAATAAAGTTCAGAAGAAGCATTATCAGAAAAAAAGTTTCAACAAAAGGCTATTACTGAATACTTTTCATTACTGGAGGGTGCCTGAATCGACAAGGCGACTGCCACCTGCCCAAGCCGATCATGGCACAACAAGAATTTTCCAAGCGGCAGTTGCCGGCTCTTCCCCACCCCCCTGCTTAGGGGAGCAGATCACCACTGTGAGCCCAAATCTAGACCTGACCTGGAGGCACAGTCTCACAGGCTTTTGCTCCCTGTGCCCGAAAGCAGTTTGAGTCTGGGACTCTCCCCAGGGCCATCTGGGGCTGCCCGGGATGCTACAGCTGACAGAAGATGCTACTGGCATCCCTGAAGTTTAAACATTTCCAATGTCAGTAACTACAATGGTTCTCCCACACCTGGAAGCTAATGAGTAATGAGCACTATTAAGGCTTGTTTCAAATGTAAAAAACCTTGAGATAATGTACTACATTGTTCAGAAGGTTGTTTTCTTAGTGAAATGCTACAGGATTTTCTTCAGCCATCCAGAGTTCCTGCCTTCGTTCCAGTGCCGGTGAAAACAAAGGTGAAAGAATTTACAGTGTTGCTGAGAACTGGAGGAAACTTCAGCTGAGAACCCGATGAGACTGTTGCTGTTTCTGCTGCTACAACTTAAGCTAGCTGCCTACAAAACTTACCTGAACTATGATTTACCTGGACTGTGAGTTAATCTATTGAGACACTGCTTTATCTGGACTGAGACAACAAACTGTAATCTACAACAAATTGTAACTTGGTATCTTTGCTAACGGTGTCATTGCTGGTATAATTTTTCCAAGGGCTTCTTATATGGAGTCATCAATTGGCTTGGTATTGTAGCATTTTGTATCCTCCCTTTCTAACAGGTTATTTATGGTGTTTCTGTAAAAAACACTATGGTCGTTATTTAAATTAAACAAAAGGGGGAAATGTTAAGGTCTGTAAACAAGTCAGATTGGCACCTGTTATTTTGCCAGAGAAATGTTAGAGTCTGTAAATAAGTCTGGATGTCGCCTGGCAAAATGCCAGAGGGAGTGGTTTGTGAAGTAACAAAAGCGAGCCATTAAGTGTGGAGATTCCTTATTGGTTGACTGCTGTATCTATTTTATGCTAATTAGATAAGCTGTGTAAAATGTATAAATACCGCTCTTATTCTACAATAAACGGCTCCTACTCCTGCTGTATCAACGTACACAAGTTATTCGTCATCCCCCCGCCCCCCACTTATTCTGCTGCAGCTGGACTTTGACACATATGTATTTAGAAAAATACAGATATTAAAATAGTAAAATTTGGATGGGGAAAGAAAAATGAAAAAAAGAAAAAAGAAAAGCAAAAAAGGGCATATACAACACCTCTATATTATTCAGATGACTCAGTCCTCAAAATCTTATTTCATTCAAAGTTCTTGGTTTCACATATGTCGGGGGTGTGAGGGCTGGAGGATAGAGGAGTAGATGAGAAAGAGAAAAAAAAATCTTCAAAGGAAGAAACCAGAGTTGTTGCTAGTTTTAGAGATCCATCTTTCCTGATTTTCTTTCCATCCAGTAGGTGGGGTTGTCTGTTGTAAGCTGGTGTCTCTGCCCTCAGGATGTTGGAGGTAACCAGAGTGGGAAGACTGGTCCTGGTGTAGGGTGCCTGGAAGCAGGGAGTGGCACCTGCCAGTCCCTGCAGGGAGATTGCACTTCATGGGTCTCTTTTTGGGACTGCTCCTAAGGCTTGAGCACCTGGTACTATCTCCCTATCTTGCCTGGAGATTTCCCAGTTCCTGTCTCTCTATTAGGCTCCAAAATTTAGACCCATCTCCCTCTCCCTAGCAGATCCCAATTGAGGGACCCCTCACACCAAGGCTCACACCATGTTGGCGGCGCCCTGGTAGCACTACACACCTGTCCAACTGAGAGCTGTTTTGTGTTGAGTAGTTACTGTGTTGAGTTATCACCTCTGGGGAGAGGGGGAGTTGGAAAAGTGGTACCTGGCCAGATGGAGATCCGATCTGGGAGTTGCCCCCCACCAAATACGGTGAGAAAGGTGGTCCAAGATGGAGGCAGTCTGCTTCCAGCGCCAGGGTGTCTGGTGAGGTGGGGGAAGCCAGGCGATGGTGTTATGCTGTGGGTAATTAGCAGCCAAATGATCTGCATGGGAGCAGAGCAAAGTCTGAGAGTTCTGCAGAGGTGCTGATAGGTGATTCTGCAAAGGTGCTCGGGAGCCCTGCATGGGCTAGAACTGCAGGCTTTGGGTTTTGGGAGCCAGGAGTTCAGAGTCCTACTTGAACATTGAGGCTCAGGGCCCTGTGTGGGGTCACAGCTAGTGATTTCTGCAGAAATTAGCTGTAAAGGGGTTCCTCTAACACTCTCAGAGATGCAGTATTCCAGCTAGGTGAGATCTGGATCATGGAGCGACACAAAATGCTGCCTCCCTCTGGCCATCTTCTCTCCTTGATACTTATATTCTTGATAATTGCCAAGAGTGAGATGGAATCTCAGTGTAGTTTTAATTTGTATTTTTGTAATTGCTAGAGATATTGAACATTTTTTTATATATTTGTTGACTGTTCATATTTTTTCTTCTGTGAAGTGCCTGTTCAGTTCCTTTTCCCATTTATTAATTGGGTTATTTATTTATCTATTTATTTATTTGGTGTTAAGTTTTTTAAGTTATTTGCATATCCTGAAGATTAATGCTCCATCTGTGGTACAGGTGGCAGAGATTGTCTCCCATTCTGTAGGCTCTCTCTTCTCTTCTTGATTGTTTCCTTCGCTATGAAGAAGCTTTTTAGTTTGATGCCATCCCATTTGCTCATTATTTATTTTATTATAAGTAGAATTTTTCTCTTTAATTTTTGTATTGTTCATTACTAATACACAGAGATACAGTTGATTTTTATATTGATCTTGTATCACACAATTTTGTTGAATGTATTTAAAGTTTTTTATCTTTTTGCTTCCCATTCCGGATGCCTTTATTACCTTCTATAGCCTAACTGCCCTAGCTATAACCTCCAGTATAGTGTAAAATAGAAGTGGTGGAAGTGTATATCACTGTCTTATTCTTGGTCTTAGGGAGATATGGGAAGTTTTTTGCAGTTAGGTATGAAATTAACCATGAGTTTTTCATAGATGCCCTTTATAGGTGAGAAAATTCCCTTCTATTTTTTGTTTGTTGAGTAGTTTTATCATTAAAAGATACTTTTTTTTTAAGTGTTATAAAGTGAAAAATTAGGTTATTGGCTTGAGATTAATTTGTTTTAGCTTGGGTCACCATAACAGAATACCGCAGACTGGGTTACTTAAGCAAAGAATTTTTTCTCACATATCTAGAGGCTAGAAATCCATGGTCAGGTTACCAGTATGGTCACATTCTGGTCAGGACTCTTTTCCTGACTTATAGACAGCAGCTTTTCCCTGTGTCCTCACATGAGAAGGAGAAAGAGAGCTTTCTATAAGCACTTGAGAAAAAATGTTACTGTATTATTGCTGGTAGAATGCTCTGTATGTGTGTTTTAGGATTTAGTTGATTTATTGTATTGTTCAAGTCTTCTAATTTCTATTTATTTTCTGCCTAGTTTTTCTAGCCATTATTGAAATTTAGTATCAAACTTTCCAACTATTATTGTTGAATTGTTATTTTTCTTTTTAATTTTGTTAGGGTTTGCTTCATATATTTTCAGAGTCTCTTTTTAGGTGCATTTATGTTCATAACTGGCTATAGACTCATTGATTTGTCCTTTTGTCTTTAAAGATTGTCTCCTTTTATTTATACTGATGGGTTTTTGTTTTAAAATATATTTTGTCTGTTTTCTGTGTGCTCTCTTCTGGTTTCTTTTACCAGCTTGTTTGTATCTTTGAATCTAAAGTGTATCTCTTGTAAAGAGTATACATTTGGGATTTAGTTTATTCAGCCTAACAATGTAATTTATTATGTTGTTTAATCATTTGATATTTAGTGTTATATTAATGTGGTAATATTTTTTTTGTTGTTGTTTTGAGACAGGGTAGATCCTCCCTCTAGTGCCTAAGTAACTGGGACTGCAAGCATACATTACCATTCCCAGGGCCTGCACCACCACCCCTAACAGACATGTATAGATTTATGTCTGCTATTTTACTTTCTACTTTCTAGATAAATCATGTCTTATTTATTTCTGTTTTTATTTTACTGGATTCTTTTGCATTCAGGGACTATTTTCTGACAAACATTTGTACATAATTATCTTTATGTGTGTGTGTGTGTGTGTGTGTGTGTGTGTGTGTGTGTGTGTATAGATTCAGATAACAGTTTGGCATCCTAGTTTTAGCCTGAAGAAAATTCTTTATTATTTCTTTGTTTGATTTTGTTTTTATTTTTATTTATTTATTTTTATGTGGTGTTGAGAATCTAACCTAGCACCTCACACATGCTAGGCAAGCGCTTTACCAGTGAGTCACGACCCCGGACCCTCTATATTTATAAGACAATTCTGCTAGTGACAAATTCTCAGCTTGAATGTTTTTTCTTTGCCTTCATTTTTCTTTTTTTTCTTTTTTTGGGGGGTGGGGGTTTCCAGGGATTTAATTCAGGGGCACTCAACCACTAAGCCATATCCCCAGACCTATTTTGTTTTTTTATTTGAAATAGGGTCTCACTGAGTTGCTTAGCACTCACTGTTGCTGAGGCTGGCTTTGAACTTGTGGTTCTCCTGTCTCAGCCTCCTAGCCACTGGGATTATAGGCATGTGCCACTGCATGCAGCTCACCTTCATTTTTTAAATATCTTTATTTATTTATCTTTATATGGTGCTGAGGATTTAATCCAGTGCCTCATACATGCTAGGTGAGTGTTCTACCACTGAGCCACAACCCCAGCCTCTCACCTGTATTTTTAAAAGATCATTTTATTTAAGAGATGATTCTTGGTTGAAATATATATTTTTTTTATTTCATCACTTAGAATGTCATCTCACTACCTTCTGGCCTCCATTGTTTCTAATGAGAAGTCATCTTTTAATCTTACTGTTTTTCTCACGTGTATGATAAATTGCCTTTATTTTGCTGCTTTTGAGATTTTCCTGTCTTGTTGGGTGTGATGGGAAAAGCTTGTAATCCCAGTGGCTCAGGAGGCTGAGACAGGAGGATCAACAGTTCGAAGCCAGCCTCAGCAATGCCTAGGTGCTAAGCAAATCAGTGAGACCTTGTCTCTAAATAAAATCAAAATAGGGCTGGGGATGTGGCTCAGTAGTCAACTGTCTCTGAGTTCAATCCTAGTACTAAAAAAAAAAAAAAAAAGATTTTTCTTGTCTTTGTTTTAGCTAGGGTATATTTATTTGTGAAATTCTCTGTTTCTCCTTCTTGTAATTTTTTTTTGATTCTTTAGATGTGTAAATTAATGTTTTTCATCAAATTTGGGATTTCACTAATATTTCCTCAAATATTTTTTCTCCTCTCTCTAGCTCCTCTTCCTCTGGTATTCCCATTACTCATATGTTGGTGCATTTTTGGTGTCTGACATTTCTCTGAGGCTCTGTTTATTTTTCTTCATTCTCCACCCCTCCCTATTCTTCATACGAGGTACTGTAAGTTGACCTATCTTCAAGTTTGCTGATTCTTCTGCCTGCTCCAATCTACAACTCATTTCCTCAAGTAAAATTAAAATTTTCATTTATTTTATAATGCTCAATTTCTACTTGATTTTTTCAAAATTAATTTTAACTCTATTGCTTTATTTAATGAGACATTGTCATTATACTTTCCCTTTACTTCTTTAAGCATGGTTTCTTTTAGTTCACTGAAAATATGTATTGTGGGTACTTTGAAGTTTTTGCTACTTTCAGCAGCTGTATTCTGCCACAGGAACATGGAACTTGGCAGAGAACGTAGATTTCCCCAGAACGTGTTTGTAGAGGGCCGGTGTGAGTTCGGGAATAAAGAATTGCTGTTTGAATCTACAAAGCTGTGAGTGGCTCGTGATTTTGTGCCCAGTCAGACTGCGGCAGTATTCCTCAGTCATTTTTCTCTTCCATGTTTTTTTTCCTATGTATAAGTCATGCTTTTTTTGTTTTTGTTGCTGTTGTTGTTTGTTTGTTTTGTTTCTTAGTCACTCTAAGTCACTCTGTCTTAAAGACCACACTTCCCAGAGACCTCTGCAGTGGCAGAGACCTTGTTTTACGCCAATTTTTTTCTCCTCCTCCTCCTCCTCCTCCTCCTCCTCTTCCTCCTCCTCCTCCTCCTCCTCCTCCTCCTCCTCCTCCTCCTTCTTCTTCTTCTTCTTTTTCTTCTTCCCTCCAATGTGTTCTTCCTCTTGTTGAAATATCTTTTCCTTTTAGAATTTTTCCTGGTTATACTTTGGAATAATTTCTGAAAACCTTAGAATCTAAACAAATTTTTGTACTTTGATAAGAAGAAATATCAATGAAAATACAGTTAAAGCCCTTGAATATTTCTGTAGATAGAAATATATTTGTTTGTCATCTTATAAAAATTTGTACAGGGGCTGGGATTGTGGCTCAGTGGTAGAGCACTTGCCTAGCATGTGTGGAGTACTGGTTTCAATCTTCAGCACCACATAAAAATTTAAAAATAGAGGTATTGTGTCCAACTACAACTAAAACAAAAATAGTTTTTAAAAAAGTTTGTATGATAACTTTTGAGAATTAGAGATTACTTGAAGGTTGTATTCTCTCTTGAAAGCAAATTTATAGTAAAATATATTTATCTAAAATATCTGTAATTAAAGGCAGAGCATCAGATAAATACATGTATAAGAAATATATAAATTATGGGTTTTCTGTTAAAGAAAAGAAATTAGGTAAATATATATTAACTAAAAAATTAGACAAATATGCTAGTTATTTTATGGATTAATAACTATAGGTTATACAAATACCTAGAAAAATGTATATTAAGAACAAGGGCATAACTTATAATTGTATTAACTTTATGTAATCATGCGCTTCTTAAGATATTTGGATCCATTTCAATTTATTTTTAACTAGAAGTGAACTCTTATATGTGATGTCACATGATGTAGCTGAAATAAGATCCTTATGTATATTTTATTTAATTTTTTGTAATTAGGAACAAAAATAAGGATTTTTTGTTCTTTTTTTAAAAAAGGATTTGTCTTTTTTAAATCACATTAAACAGTAAGAATCATTAGGCAATAAAGAACTTTCTTAAAGGAAATAAGCAACATTTTAATAGTTTTTTATTATGTCAAAATATGGACAAAATATTTTGTCCAAGAACATTGCCAACTTTTGTTCCTGTAACAAGCAAATGCACCCTTGTAACCTTCAAAATTAAAAACAAAATATAGAAAAGCATATGTTGGAAACCTCCCATCAATAGCATTATTTAGTAACATAACCTTAGAGAAAAGTCAGGTTATTTAATTCAAAAATAACTTAGTTACGGGAGGTGGGACCAGAAAGTCTACTCCGCCAGGCTTTGGGGCGGTTATCATGGTGATGGAAACAGCTTGGAACCAGCTCCCAGGCAAAGGCTCCCAGAACTTCCCTAGCCAGTTGCATTCCATTAAATTTGTCTGTATTCCCCCCACCTGGGCAGGATCCTACTGGCAGGTAGCAGCTTGCCTTATCTCTGAGACTTGCGCTTGCAGCTTGTGTCCTCCTATATTTTGTACTTTTCCTTGCAGTATGTGGGACTTTAAAAGTGAGTTTTAATGGCAGACACCAGTGTTACTATCAAATTTTAAGGCAGTCTGCATTTGGCACCCAGACCAGATTGCTTAAGAGTTAAAAGCAATGCTGGTGGTGGGTCTAGTTACAGACCTTATATGGAAGAGCTCTTCACTGTGGCTGAGTTCCAGCCATTCTAATCCAGTAGGACAAGAATGTAGCAAAGAGGTTCAGTATAAACCTTCTGAGTATTCACAAAAACAATATAAAAATAAAATTCACTCCTCTACAGGTAAAGAATCCTTGTATCAAGTCTCATTACAAAATTTTCTTTCCTTTTTTCTTACTCTCCAAGCACAGACTTCTAGTATATAACCACCCCCAAAAAAATCTTTACATAATATTTCAAAATACAAAAATTCACAAAAACAATCCAAAAAATTCCACAAAATTGCTTTTCCCATGGGAGAGGACTGAACTTTAATTATAAAAATATATAAAAATTATAAAAATATTATATTATAAAAATTATAAAAATATTTTTTCTAAAGACAAACTATTCCCAAATACTAAAAAGTTTTATGTCAGATTTTTCTTCTAATTTACTTACTTTCTACAATTCAGCCCACAATACTCTGCAATCCTAAGCATGTTTAACTTCTGGAGAGAAATTTCAAACCCACTAAATTTCTAAAAATCACTCTGGCATCCTGTATGGGCCACCAATTTTTGAATTTCTCATAACTAAAGCACTCAGGGTCTCTCCAGGTGAACTGGGCTGCAGGAAATAATCACACAAGAGACAAAGAAATACCTTTTTCTTTAGGGCCTTGATGACCTTAAGGGTCCACAGAAAGAGAGAGCAGTGTTGAACCCTTTTATTGAGGAGAAGCCATTCAAATGAGGCAAAGGGTCAGGTTTCAGGGGGCTGAGTCTAGCTTCATGATGTCTGTTGTCAGCAGGTTGACTGACATCTAGGAAGCCCACATCCAAAGGCAGAGCAAGAGAATGGAACATACAAGGGGAATTTCCATGGAACATTCTATCCCCAAAAGGGCAAAGGAGTAGGATTACAAAAGAATAGGTGAGTGTAGTTCAACCTCAGGGGTGACACCTACATCTGAAGACACGCCTTCCTGAGCTGGGACAATGCCCAAATGACCACAAAATGTAGTGATGGGTCAGAGCCTCTTGCTTCAGGACTGGAAACCATGGGTCATTAAGAGTGACTCCCCACACTTTAACTAACTACTATACTGGATAAATGTTTGTGAAAAACTAGTTAATGGGCATTCAGAACCTGGAGTGATGATTTCTTCCAAGCCAGTGGCCAAGTAAAACAGAGAAACATGAAAATAGAAAGCTTACCTACATTGACTCTTTTGTAGATAGAGACTCTTTTGCTGATAGTCCCAAAATTAATTATGGTGAAGATTTCTGGAGGAACTTAGTTAAGATTTTCTGTGGAGGAGGGGGTGCCACTGTAGAAGATTCCTTTAGTAGCACAGTCACACTAAGGTAACTTCTGACCAGCAATTCAGCCCAGTACCCACATTAACATGGGACTGACTTGTAGATGAAGCCCCCTAAATAGGATGGCCACTGTGACAGTTCTAGAGAGGACCAGCTAAGGTAAAAAACTCCACTGCTCAATGTGAAGGAGGAGTTGAACACCTGATTGGCAGAGTACAGAGGTAGTCCCCAGTTCTTCTGGTAAACATCAAACAGTAATGAAGTTTGGGGAAAGCCTTGGCTCCTTTTATTCTGTGACTGGAGATGGCCCACTCTACTTCTTGAGAGTGTTTTTGCTTAACCCTCACTTTTCTTTTAGTTCGTTTTCACCTCACTGTCACTTCTAAGAAAGTTCTCTTGCATGACTTTTGGTGTCTGACTTGAAATTTTCTTTCGCTGTAACCCAAGAGCTGGGGTTTGGAGTTTCAGCTCTCTGCTTTCCTGTGAACAGGGAGGTGGGCTTCTGAACTCGCTTTTCTCCTCTCCACTGCATAATGCCACAGACCTCCTGACAGCTATGGGAACAGGTTTTATCCAGTAACAGCTGAGAGTGGAGAAAGGGTGGAGATTCACCAGAAACCTAGGAGCTGGCACCACCTCTGAGCAGTGAGCAGCGACTGGCGGGGCGTGGACATCTGGGGTGTGGCCACAAGGGGGCGGGGCCTCACCGCTATCTTTGATGCCCTCCCTCCTCCTTCAGGGTGAGAGGCGAGCTTTCTCCTCATGACTAACCCTGGACACTGTGGGTCACCCCTCAGAAAAGGGCAGAGCTTCCTTTTCCTCACAGCTACCTCTGGTGAACGCCTGTGAAACTGTGAGTCATGTCTCTAGGGATGCCTGGAGCTCCCTTCTTCTCAGACCTACCTCAGGTGGATGCCTGGCTTGGGAACACTGTGAGCCATGCCTCTAGGGATGCCTGGAGCTCCCTTCTCCTCAGAGCTACCTCAGGTAGACACCTGGCTTGGGGACACTCTAGGTCATGTCTCTAGGGATGCTGGAGCTCCCTTATTCTCAGAGCTACCTCAGGTAGACACCTGGCTTGGGGACACTCTAGGTCATGTCTCTAGGGATGCTGGAGCTCCCTTATTCTCAGAGCTACCTCAGGTAGACACCTGGCTTGGGGACACTCTAGGTCATGTCTCTAGGGATGCTGGAGCTTCCTTATTCTCACAGCAGCCTCTGGGAGACACTTGACTTGGGGACACTGTAGGTCATGTCTCTAGGGACGCCCCTAGCTACCTTCTCCTCAGACCAGCCTGCGGGAGATGCCTGGTTGGGGAACACTGTGAGTCATGTCTCTGGTAACTCCTGGAACTCCCTTCTCCTTAGAGCTACCACAGGTGGATGTCTGGCTCAGAGACTCTGTGGGTCATGTCTCTAGGGATGCTTAGAGTTCCTTTTTCCTCAGAGCTACCTCAGAGAGTCACCTGGCTTGGGGACACCATGGGTCATGTCTATGGATGCCTGGAGCTCCCTTCTCTTCACAGCAGCCTTTGGGAGACACTTGACTTGGGGACACTGTAGGTCATTTTTCTAGGAACATCCAGAGTTTCCTTCTCCTCAGAGCAGTCTCTGGGAGATGCCTGGCTTAGGGACACTGTGGGTCATATCCCTAGGGATGCCTGGAGCTCTCTTCTCCTCAGAGCTACCTAAGTTGGCTTCCAGGCTTGGGGGCAGTTTAGGTCATGTCTCTAAGGATGCCTGGAGCTCCCTTCTCCTCAGAGCTACCTCAGGGAGACACCTGGCTTAGGGACATTGTGGGTCATGTCTCTAGGGATGCCTGGAACTTTATTCTCCTCAGAGCTGCCTAAGGGCGACACCTGGCTTGGGAACACTGTGGGTCATGTCTCTAGGGATGCCTGGAGCTCTCTTGTTCTCAGAGTCGTCTGAGGGAGATGCCCTAGAATCTTCTGGAATGACCAGCAGTAGATGTGGTAAATGTGTTATTGATGAGGAAAGAGCCCCATCTTGGGACTAAGAGCTGAGGATGGCCTGGCTGTGTGCCCTGCTCCTTCACTATTTCATTCAGGCTGGCTGTACAGCAGGCCTTAGGTTGTGACCCTCATCTTTTTAAAAAAATTTACAGTATGTATATATTGCAATAATTTAAAATAAACTTTAGTTGTAGTTGTAGCTAATATCTTTATTTTATTTATTTATTTTTATGTGGTGCTGAGGATTGAACCCATTCCCTTGAATGTGCTTGGCAAGTGTTCTACCACTGAGCCCCAGCCCCAGCCCCTCATCATCTTCATACAGTTACCCAGGTTTTTCCCAGAGAACCTATATAGGATGAAAGAGGAATGATGAATGAGGTTTCTAAGCCCAGGAGGGACTTCATTACTTGTTTTCTGTATTGTTTAATTTTTAATATTATTTTTGTTGTCAATGGATCTTGATCTTATTTATTGATACGTGGTGCTGAGAATCAAATTCAGTGCTTCACACATTCTAGGCAAGTTCTCTGCCACTGAGCCACAACCCCAGACCTCCTTATTGTTTTAATTCTTCTTTTTTTCAGTGTCAAAGTAGTAGAAAAAATATAAAAATATGGAAAACACATGTGTTAACAGCCCACTACTTTGTTTCAGTTTAGTATATTATTTATAACAAATTTATTTATTAAAAATGTATTCCAGGGCTGGGGCTGTAGCTTCCTGGTTTGACCCTCAGCACCACATATAAATAAATAAAATAAAGGTATTTGTTTGATCTACACCTAAAAATACTTAAAAAGTTTATTCCATGGCTTTCATGGAACTAAACTCATGAACCATATTTTTCTTTGGTTGAGAAAATTCCAGTTTAATTGTCAGTATATGTGCATTTTTCCTCTTTTGAAAATGTTTTTATTAGTGCACTTTTCTAATACATAATAGTGTCTGAGGGAGATGTATGTGGACATGGATGGGATAGAATTTGTTCAATTTCCATTATTTCCATTTTTCCTCTCCACTTCTTTCCTCCTGATCCCCTTTCTCTAGTGGTCTTCCTTCTATTTATTTATTGTCTTATAAAATTTGTGGTTTATAGATATACATGAAGGGGGGGTTCACTGTGGTATAGTCGTATATGTACTTACATTGTTTGATCAGTTTCATTCTGCAGTTCCTTTCTTTTCCCATCCCTCTTCTTTCCCCCTACATTCCCTTCTATTCCACTGACCTCCCTTCTACCTTCATGGGATCTTCCTCTTTTTATATTTCCTTATTTATCTCTAGTTTCTGTATATAAGATAAAACATTTGACCCTTGACTTTCTGAATCTGGCCTATTTCAATTAGCATGATGTTCTCCAGTTCCATTTATTTACCAGCAGATGCAATAATTTTCTTCTTCTTTATGGCTGAGTAAAACTCTGTTGTGTATATGTATACTATGCTTTATTTATCTGCTCATCTGTTGATGGACACCTAGGATTGTTCCATAGCTTGGCTACTGTGAATTGTGCTGGCTTAAACATTGATATTTCTGTATTACTATAGCATGCTGATTTTTGTTCTTTTTGATAAATACCAAAGGTGGGGAGGTGTGCAGAGCTGGATCATGTGATGGCTTTATTTCTAGTTTCTTGAGGAATCTCTGTACTGCTTTCCAGAGTGGTTACACTAGTCTTCAGTCCCACAAATAATAGGTGAGTGTACCTTTCTCCATATCCTCACCAGAGTTTGTTATTTTTTTTTTGTATTCTTGATGTTTGCCATTCTAATTGGAGATGAAATCTTATTGTAGATTTGATTTGCATTTCTCTGATTGCCAGGGATGTTGAACCATTTTTTATATATTTTTTGGCCATTTTTATTTCTCCTTTTGAGAAATGTCTGCTTAGTTCTTTCACCCTTTTTTATTGAGCTATTTATTTTTCTGTTGCTAAGTGTTTTGAGTTATTTATATTTCTGGATATTAATCTGTTGTTGGAAGAGTAGATGGAAAAGATTTTCTCCCACTCTGAGGGGCTCTCTTCATGATCCTATTTCCTTTACTGGGAAGAGCATTTTAATTTGAAGATACTCCACTTATCGAGTCTTGGTTTTACTTTTTGAACTTTATGGATCTTGTTAAGGAAGTCAGTACCTGCACCAATATGTTGGAGAGTCAGGTTTCTGTGAGCCCAATCTAGCTTTTTCACTAACTTACATCTTCATTTTAGAAATCAATTATCATTAATTGATTGATCTATAATAAATAGCATCTTATATTTTAGTTTTCAAGTGCTCTACAGCTTCTGCCAAAATAGTTCATTGTCCATAAACATTTTAATGCATTTAAATGATGATAAAGATGAATGTAGAATAAAAGGAATTGGGTTTCATAATAACAATGTATCCCTCTCCTTAAAAAATATTTTATTAGTACTGGGGTTTGAACTCAGGACTTCATACATCCTATGTAAGTGCTCTACCATCTATAAGTGAGCAACACCCTCACTTCTTTTGTGAGACAGGATCTTGCTAAATTGCCCAGACTGACCTCAAATTTAGGATTTTCCTTTCTCTGTCTCCATAGTAGCTGGGATTATGGGTGTATACCATCATGCCTGGGTCCCTTCTTCTTTCAGTGAAATACCTGCCACTTCCATGCAATTTAAGGTCTCTGGTAAAGAGAAGGCAGTGGTGGTGGATGGCCCAGGGAACTTCTGCCCCATATTCAGGGAAGCTGCTGGTGCCTATTGTACCAGGTGGAGGGTGGTGGGTCAGGCAAGCTGTCACTGCCTCTGCCCAGCTCAGTTAAGTTTACCTGGTGTGAGTTGTTGGGATGGAAGGCTAGAGCTAGTGACCACCATGGCCACTATTCCTCATCACCTGTTGTCCCTTCTGTCAGCTTCAACCCTCCTCCAGACCCTTCCTCCAGGCCCTGCCTCCCTTCTCTTGACCCTACCCCATCCTCCAGACCACACCCTTCACAGGCTCTACCCTAGACCTCTCCCCCAAGGCCCCATCCCTTCTCCAGGCTGTGTCTCTTCTCCTGACCCCTGCCCTGTCCAGATTGTGGCCCTCCTCCAGATCCTACCCTGTTTCCAGGCCCCACTCTTCTCCAGACCCCACTCTCACAGCCACAGATCAGTGCACTAATTGATAGTACATTTGCAGTGGAGCACAAAATAGCCTGTTGTATAAACATTGACAGTCTATAGTGGATGAAATATCTTGACTATATCAGGCTTTGATGAAACATAAACTGAATTTAGGAAAGTCACCTCTTTTCTCTAGATCATAAACATTTAAAATAAAATCAGTATTTGTGAAAGGTCAGGTAACACTCAGCTTTGAGCCCTAATAATCCCAGAGTCTTTTCCAGTGGGAGATCTCTAAGCAGCAGTTCAAAATTTTCTATGCTAATTGATTGATTGAGTTTTCCTATTTTAGTTGATTTGCAATGTCTGTATTTACCAAGAGATGACCCATGCCCCATATCCTCCAGGCTTTCTGTTCTGTGCAGTAGGTTTCTCCTATTCAATTTTTAATTTCTTCTCTTTTTTTCCTACAGAATTCTTAATCCTATGAACTACTGCTGTTTTCCATATTTTTTAAAATATGCTTTTAGCTCTCCTGTTTTTCATTGAGAGAATTGTCTTGTTTGAAAATTCTTATGATAATCTTAAATGATTTCAATTATTTTCTGCTTATTAAGATGTCTTTGGGGGCTGGGTATGCAGCTCAGTGACAGAGCACTTGTCTAGCAATTGAGAGGCTCTGAGTTCCATCCCAGCACAACACATACACACACACACACACACACACACACACACACAATGTCCCTTGACAGAACTCAAGCATCAGGGGTATCCAGAGATATATTTAAAAACAATGTATTTACACATATACACCACAATATCTCTTCCAGATTTAGATGAAATTATTCTAAGAAAAAATTTCAATGTCAACTATTATATTGCATGAGTTTTAAAATCCTTGTAGATGAAATTTCCTCAAGACTCAAATCATTACAATGTGTATGAGACAAGTCAATAGCTGAGTTTTGTTATTAAGAAATATTTTTACTAAAATGTGGATGTGTTTGGATGTGTAACCGATGTGATTCTGCAATCTGTATATGGGGTAAAAATGGGAGTTCATAACCCACTTGAATCTAAAGTATGAAATATGATATGTCAAGAGCTTTGTAATGTTTTGAACAACCAATAAAAAAGAAATATTTTTACTAAAAATAAAATTTTTAAATGGACATTTTCTTTTCTACCTTTCAATATAGAAAGCATATCCCTATGTCTTACTAAAGTCCTACATTTTTTAATTTGTTTATTTATTTTTATGTGGTGCTGAGAATCAAAGCCAGTGCCTCTACCACAGAGCAACATCCTCAGCCCCTAAAGTTTTACATTTATAAAATGTTAGTTTTTTTATTCATTGCAGGCAAAAGATTGGGTCTTCTAATGAGCATGAAGCTTTATATATTGTCAGGAATTCTTGTTGGATAACTCTATTTGTGTTTTATTTCTGTTCAAAGTATCACTTAAAAATATACCATTGTGTTTTGAGTTCAGAAATTTGAATTTCTTCTTTTAAGGTTATATGTTTATTAATACTTAGAGTTATTTCATGTGAAGTGCCATAATTACATTTTATCTTAATGTTTGTGCCCCTATGTTCTTAAAGTTGGCTTTTAGAAGCAGAGTTGAGTATATCACATATCTGCTGGGTTTATTAGAAAAGTGCATATTATCATATTTAAAATGTTATCATATTTAAATTAGTAGAAGCAAAGGTTAGATATGTTAGTATTGTGAGCTGAAAAAAGTAGAGATTTACTTTAATAATTTTGGGAATGTTGACATAATGGCTTCTTTGCTATTCTACTCCTGCTATGGTTGTCTATGACCAGATGTCTGGCCTGGAGAATTTTTTTTCACACTGGGTGTTGAACTCAGGGCCTTGTATGTGCTTGGCAAGCACTTAGCTACATACATCCCCAGCTCTTTTTAAAATTTAATTTTGAGACATGGTCTTACTATATTGCCCATATGGGCCTCAAATTTATGATTCTCTTGCCTTAGCCTCTCAAGTAACTGGGATGACAGGCATGTGCCTGGCATGTCCTGGAGGATTTTGATGCCAAAATTAACACATGTTTCCAATGTGTTGATAATTTCATAAGCCATATTGTGTCCATTTTTCTTTTCAACAGTCAATAAAGCCTTTTTTGTTTTTTCAATGGTATGCTTTAATATGAACATGATTTATGATGTGTCCCTGCTGTTTATGATAGTCTAGTTATGAAATTCACAGTAAGAGTATTTTGATTCTGATAGTCTCAATGGTGTTTCAGGTCCTACATATTTTTCTGGAAGCAGTGATTATTCATTTCCTATTTGATTACACAAATAAGGCACAATTTTTTTTTTCTTTTGTGGTGCTGGGGGTTGAACCTAGGGCTTCCTGCATGTTGGGCAAACTCTCTTCCACTGAGCTGCATTGACAGCTCCATAGATCCTTTAGTAATCATTAGCTTCATAACTAGCTAAAGTGATAATAAAATTATATAGAAGTTCTACTGAATTTGAAACATTCAAGAGTCTGGACATCTAATAATTCTTTATGATTTCTAAAGAGTAGAGTGTTGTTTCATAATGTAACAGCATCTAAGATCAGGCATGGATGGAACTGCCACCTTCATAACTAGCTAAAGTGATAATAAAATTATATAGAAGTTCTTCTGAATTTGAAACATTCAGGAATCTGGACATCTAATAATTCTTTATGATTTCTAGAGTGTTTTTTCATAATGCAGCAGCATCTAAGATCAGGCATGGATGGAGCTGCCACCTATGCTCTTTGTGTCTCACCATTTCCTTCAGAATGTCATGGAGGAAATGAACCTTTGTGTCTTTTTAAACTCTTCTGCTCTCAAGGCAGATTGGTTTCCAATATTGTTTACATTTTTCTTTTCATTGAAGTGTTTGGGCATCTGATAGTTCCTTATGATTTTTAGAAAGTAGATGTTTTCCCATAATACAGTAGCTCTAAAGTCACTTTGGACTGACTGCAACCTGCACTTCTCTGGGCTCACCACTTCTTGCAGAACACCAGGAAGATTTACACTGGTGACCTTTTAAACTCTAATGTCCAGAAGATATCACTCATCATCATTGCCAGTACTGTTATCTTTTTCTTTTCTTTGACTATTTGTCTAGGGAAAATATTTTATTTTATTACTGCTAAAGGGTATGCATAGAAACAAAATAAAGACAAGGATTCTTTGGGATAACAAATCCAAAGTCAAAGTGAGTCAACTTGCCATTGGAACATGTATTTTTACAAAGCCTCTCTTTTGATAAAATTCAGCCATGAGTTGAAATAGAATCTCATTTTTTCTCTAGTCTAAAATGATCAAGTTTTTAGAAGTACCTAGTGACAGCATAAAAATATAACAAGTTCACATGTGTGTTGTTACTTCAACACAGAACATAACAGAGGCACTTGTCTTGAATTAAATATTAGCTTAAGTTATTTGATTTTTGTGTTATAATAAATTTTGTGTTCATATTAAAATACAGAACTAGCTAATAGTGTCATTTACCAGTAATTAACTATGCAAATAATTAAGCAAACAGGTGTTTCTGAAAATGTAGCCATGTTTTTTAAATTTATTTTTTAGTTTTAGGTGGACACAATATCTTTATTTTACATTTATGTGGTGTTTAGGATCAAACCCAGTGCCCTGTGCATGCTAGGCGAGCCCTTTACCACTGAGCCACAACCCCAGACCAAAATTGTAGCCATGTTTAAGGTTTTATTTGAGTATCTTTATCTTTATACAGAAATTTCAAAGAAAGCCTCAACCTGATTTTTCCCTTGCGATGACTTATGTGCACTATCTCATATGTGTTAACATCTTAGACCATTTGTCATTGAAGAACAAATACTAGTATGCTATAATTAACTAAAGTTTTATTTCCTTTGGATTCTCAGTTCTGCCTCTTCCTGTTCCAGGACTCCATCCAGGACCCCAAATTATGTCTAGTCAACATGTCTCCATAGACTCCTCTTGGGTGACAGTTTCTCTGAACTTCCTTGTTCCAGTGACCTCAGCACCATGGGGAGGACCTGTCAGGTAATTTTTAGATTATTCTATGTGGGAGACCAACCTTACATGTGACTGAGTTACACTCCCCAGCTGGGTGCTGATGTGTTCAGTGTCTAGTGCATGGGTGTGTCTTGCTATAGCCCCATAGGTGAAGCCACGCTCACCTGTTCCTTTGTAATATAACCCTTTGCCCTGTTTAGAATAGAATCTTCCATGGAAGTGCCTTGTGTGTCCACTGTCCCCTTCTCTTACTGTGCCCTTGTGTGTGGCCTACCCAGGTGTCAGTCAACCTGCTGACAGTGGACATCATTAAGATACTCAGCCCCCTGAAACCTGACCCCTTGCCTCATTTGAATAGCTTCCCTCAATAAAAGGGGTCAGTGCATGCTCTCGCTCTCTCTCTCTCTCTTTCTGCAAACCCTTAAGGTCAGAGGAGCCATCACAGTGACCCCAAAGAAAAAGGTATTTGTGTCTCTTGTGTTGTTATTTCGTGCAGCCCAGTTAGCCCAGTTTAACTAGAGTGACCCCTGAGTCTTTTAGTCGTGAGAACAGAAACCCGGCAATTCTACTTTGGGGTTTACTTTTTTCCCTCACATTTAGACTGGGGGCCATGTGTCTGGGGAAGCAGTCACAGAGGTGGAGAGCTGAACTGTCATCTCAAACCCTCAAGGTTAATGTCATTTTAGTGTGATCATCTGGCTGGTGGAGTGCTTTTCATGTTTCTTATTTTTCTCATATTTAGCCTGGGGCTGTGGGTCTGGGGGAAGCAGGTCACAGAGGTGAACAGCTGCTCTGTCATTTCAGACCCTCAAGGAGAATATCATGTTAGTACTAACTGTGCTCACCTGGCTGAGGAGTTACTGTTCTCTGCATGTCCACATTGTCTGTGTTTTCTGGAGGAAGTCATTATACAGGGCCCACACTTAAGGAATAGGGAGTTAGCTTCGCTCCTCCTGCCTTAGTTATCTGGTATGCTTCTGCACAATAGGTTTCTGCACAAGAAAATTGCATATTGAAAATAATTTATCTCAGTCTACAGCTTGTCTTTTTGTTCTCTCTTTTACATACTCTCCGATATTAATAAGATATGTACACTGTTCCCTCATAGTAATATAAAATTTAATTCTTTCATGTGATGCTGGGGATTGAACCCAGGGCCTCACATATATCAGACAAGTGCTCTACCACTAAGCTATACCCCATCTCTGTAAAAATCTCCCAGGCTGGCTTTGAATTTGCAATCTCCCTGCTCAGCCTTTTGAGTAATTGGGATTCTTGGCATGCAACACTACACTTGGTAAAAACAGATTTATAAAGAACATGTTATCAATATTTTCTTCTGTCAATTTCGTTTTTTTTAATATTTATTTTTTAGTTCTCAGTGGACACAACATCTTTGTTGGTATGTGGTGATGAGGATCGAACCCAGGTTGCACGCATGCCAGGCGAGCTCACTCCCGCTTGAGTCACATCCCCAGCCCAAGTCAATTTCCTTTTAGTATTGTGTGTTAAAACTCATCACCAAGGGCTAGGGATGTAGCTGAGAACTAGAGAGATTGTCCAACATGTGTATGGCCCTGCATTTGATTCCCAGCTCCGAACACACACACACACACACACACACACACACTTACCACTCTAAGATTACATGGATTTTCTTCTGTTTCTGTCTCAAATTTTAGTTATGAACTATTAGGAGTCAATTTTTGTAGGAATTTTGGTTTGTATATACATTCATTTTACTGAATATAGTTTCCAAAAGCTTGTTTAATCACCACTTTTAGACAAATAGTGGTTAATGGGTTTAATTTCCAAAGTCATGGCCTTGAAAAATGTGGATACAGAACTGAAGTTCATCTATTTCCCAGAAATGCCAGAGGGGGGCATGAGTGCACCTCTGAACTGCAGTGTTCTTCACTGAGTCCCAGTGGCCACCAGAGGGCATGCCACCTTCCCGGACCCAAGAGTAACATGCTACTTATATGACAATGTGATACTGCTAATGTGTTACTTATAATGCTAATGCATTATTCATATAGTGACTTTTGATTCTAACATGTCCTCATGTGGCCTCTGATAGTAATATAGTGCCCATGGCTATATTACATTCAGCCCTATCATCTTTAGCATTAGCATCATGTCCACACTGTGGCCTCTAATATTAATGTAATATCCATATTGTGGCTTCTAACAGTAATATAATATTTATATGGTGGCCTTAGATGCTAATATAATATCAGAATCATACTCACTAATATAAGAATCATACTCTCTAACATTAATAAAATATGCACACTGTGCCCTCATAGTAATATAATGACTGCCCTGTGGTTTTTAATTTTAATGTAATGTCCAAACTGCAGCCTGTAATACTAATACAATATCTACACTGTAGCCTCTAATATTAATATACTATTTACATTTTTGTTAGTGGAATATCCATATTATAGCATCTAAGACTTATATAATATCTGCCTAGTGGATTTCAGTGCTAATATAATCTCCATAGTATAGCATCTATACCTGATTTAATAACTGTCCTATGGTCTTTCATAATAATGTTTATTGTAGGACAACCGAGGTATTTATACATTTTACACAGCTTATCTTAATTAGCATAAACTAGATACAGCAGTCAACCAATAAGGAATCTCCACACTTAATGGCTCGCTTCTGTTACTTCACAAACCACTCCCTCTGGCATTTT